>NC_092872.1:684515177-684873927 GCF_028372415.1 Notamacropus eugenii
TTCTTTGAGGGTAGTTGGCTAGTTCCATAATACAAAACATGAACAACTTTAATGGAATGCTTGGGGAAATAATCAGAATAGAAGACAAGCAATAATCTCAAGTCCAAATCTGACAAGTCGTAAATAGTACAGTATCTCCTGTCATATCATTATTGCTGGGATTTTATTAAAAATGATAGCGGTCTCTACTAGCCGACTTACATAATAGAGTAATCCCAATACAATAGCATTTTTATTAAAGCTTTTTTTTTGTTTTTTAAATCTACAGCAATTCTTATGATGTGTTATTAATCTAATTGCTAGTTCAGTAGTAGCAACAAGGTTTTCAGTGGAAATTTGCAATAATTTACCCCTCCCATACATATGTACCTACATTCATTTCACCTATTAAAATAAATCTTCATGGAGCTTTGTTTTAATTTTTTCCACTTTTGTGTTACCCTGGCATCTTTTCATGTTTCCGTTCAACTGAAGCACAAAAGATGGCATCAGCATGATTCACCTGATCCTATCCTTGGCTTGAGTATAAAGGACAAAAGGCATAATGGAGTCTGGTGAAAAGTCATATGACTTCCTGGAGATTTAGCTCAAGAATTGTGTCTCACAGGAGTCCTTCGTTGGTCCTTCCAGTTGGTAATGATATTCTCTCTGAGGATATGTTGCACCTAATTATTTTTATTTCATATGTACCAATTTATGTATATGTTGGCTCTCCCATTAGATTGAAAGCTCCTTTGAAAGCAAGAACTATTTTTTTTTCTTGTTGTCCTAGTACTTGTTTAGAGACAGTTAGATGGTACAGTGGAGAGAATACCAGACCTGAAATCAGAAAGACCTGAGCTCAAATTCAACTTCAGACGCTTACTAGCTAGATGAACCCCGACAAGTCATTAAACCCTCTTTGCCTCAGTTTTTTCATCTGTAAAATGAGTTGGAGAAGGAAATGGCAAACCACCCCACTATCTCTGCCAAGAAAATCCCAAAACAGGGTCATGAAGGATTGGAAATGACTAAAACAATTGAACAGCAATAATGTTTTTTTATCACTGTACCTGGCACAGAGTAAATACTTAATGATGTATATTGATTGAATGAATGAACTAATTATAGAATGCTGGTATCTGCATCAGGAAAACTTACATCTGAATCCCAGCTCAGAGATTTCATATTTTAAAGTAATAACTGGAAGGGACTTTGGAGTCTATCTAATTTAGCTTCCTAAACTGAGGCTCAGAAAGCTTAAGTGATTTATCCAAGGTTTCAGAGAAACTTAATAACAGAATTTAGGGCTTTTGATTCCATACTGAACAGAATTTGAAACTTGAATGTCCCCCAGAAGTAATTTAATTCAATCATTTCATTTATTTTTTATAATAATTAAAATTTCATTGATTTTTAAATATTAGTAAATATTTAATTCTCTCTCTTCTAGCACCCCCACATTGAAAAGTACAAGAGAGAAACACAGAGACAGAAATTGAACATTTGAAACAAATATGCATAATCAAGTCAAACAAAATCCTACCTCAATGATTTCTAAAAATGTATTTTGAATTCTGTCCATTGCATTCATCAACCGTCCATCAGGAGATATATATGCTTCATTTTCAATCTTCTGGAATCACAGTTGGTTATTACAGTGATCAGTGTTCAGAAGTTCTTCAAAGTCGTTCACTTTTTACAATGTTATCATATACACTGGTTTTTTTCATTCTACCTATACAAGCTATTTTCAATTTCATATAAATCTTTCCACATTTCTCTTATAATCACATACATTTTTCTCCCTGTGGTAGAATTTGACCAGATTCCAATCCAGAGTCGGTTCTCTTTCCATTGTTAGAGGCATCTACGTATTGCAATGGATGGAGTACCGGGCCTCTTGTCAGGAAGATCTTAGTCCAAATCCAGCCTGTAGACACTTACTAGCTGTGTTACCCTAGGCAAATCCCTTACCTTCTATCTACCTCAGTTTTCTGAACTGTAAAATGGAAAATAATAGCACTTACCTCCCAAGGTTATTGGGATAAAATGAAGTGATATTTGTAAATTGCTTAGCACAATGCCTGGCACATAGTCAGCACTACATAAATATTTGTTCTCCTTCCCTAGTCCCATACCACTTCCCTAAATGCCAGTTTCCTCGCCCATAAATTGGGGATGATCATAGCCTTTACCTCATACGGTTGTTGTGAGACAAATGTAAGGATATGTGTAAATGTTTTGCAAATCTTAAAAGTGCTATATCTGTGAGGTATTAGTATTTTGTCCTTGAGAAGATGGTGAAGCTCACTTGAGCTTAGTCATTGGAGTTGTATTAATGAGGGGAAAAAAAGGGGGAGAGTAATTCCCAAGAGCATAATGATTACCATCATCAAAGCTCATATTTATGTAGCATTTCACAGTGTACAAAGTACTTTACATATATTATTTCCTTTCATACTCACAATAATCCTGTGAAAGTGAAAGTATTATTATCCCCATTTTCATATAATCATAATATGTTAGAGGTGAAAAGAACTTCAAAGATCATATAGTCCAATCTCCTGGCCATTTTTTTTTAAAAGAAGAGGATACTACATCTTCAAGAAGCCATATGTCTTGCCCTGAGCTCACACAATTAGGAGAGCCATGACTAAAACTAAATTTAAAACCAAGATACATGCTAAGGGTTCTTTCCATCACACCTTAATAAACAGACTAATATTTAATGAGATCCTATTAGGTAAATTCTAAACACTGCTCTTGGGTTAAATGAGAATGGAGGAAGTGGCATAAACCGTGGTTCCTTCTCTCTTAGTATGTGTAATCTAATGAAGACAAAGAAAAACAACACTCACAGCACACAATTACAGGGCACATTTTATTTGGTGCAAACTTGAATTACTATTGGAGTTCTAGAGGAGAGGGAAATCAATGCACATTGGAAATAATTAGTAAAGACTTCCTGGCGGATGTGGGAGAAAAGCTGGGGCTTTAAGAGTGGGTCAGAGTTGGAAATGTAGAGGAAAGAAAGTCATTTAAAAGAATAGGAAGAACTTTTTGTTGTGTTTCTTCCTGACTTTTAGGACTTTCTATCTCCTCTCCCTTCAGATATTTTATTCCTCTCTACTGAGCAAAGATGGCAATTTGGAATGACTTTATTTAGTGACCAGAGAAAAGTCATATCTATGTAGTCCAACTTCATTGTCAACATGAAGCACAGATATTTATTGGAATTTTATCTTAACTCTCTATATTTCATAGGTCACAGAAACTGGATTGGAGATGTCCCAACAAGATAATTGTAGGCAGACTTCCCATTAGCTACTATTTTCTTCTCAATTATTACCCTATCATATTGAGTGAGTTAAATACTTCATTGGAACCTATGAAATATAATCCTTCATCACAAGCAGTTCTCTAAATAAGGACTCCAGACTGTCTTCTAGTCTGCTCCTGGATTGTACAGACAGATCCAACTGGTTGGGAATCTCCCTGAAAACCTAAGTATCCGGAGATGAATGAATGAGTGAATTAATGGGGCAAAATTTTAAGAAGCAATTGCTATGTACAATATAGGATGCAAACAACAAAAAACAGCAAAAAACAAAAAAAAACAAAATAAAACATCTAATGATACCTGCTGCCTCCATAGGGAGCCTCAGAAGTCACAGAGAGAGTTGAAAAAGGCATGCAACCTGCTACCACTGTAGGCTATATTCACAAATTCACATTTTTATCATGGTCCCAAGTCATTGTTCCTAAAATCAGTGCACAGATGCTCTACTACGTTTTCTCAGAAGAAGACCTATGGCCCATTTAGTGAACTATGTGCCAGGCAGTGCACCACTTGTTAAAAGATTTAAATAAAAGGGACAGGCAAAGCCAACAAACCAACAGCAACAACAATGGTAGCTGTGGCAAAGGAACAAAACAGTTACCGCTTTGAAAGAGCTCACAATCTAATAAGGAGGACAACATACAAACAACTCTGTAGTAACAGTCTACAAGGGATAAATTGGGGGTTGGTCTCAGAAGGAAGGAATTAGCAATAAGGGGGACTGGGAAAGACTTATTGAAAAGGTGGGACATTAGTTGAGACTCAACTAGAGATAGAGATGTGGAAAGAGAGCATTGGAGGCATAGCAGATAGACAATAAAAGCAAATAGTGAGGAGACAGGAGAAACTTCAGTGAGAAACATCTGGGACACCACTTTCAGTGGATTCCAGATTATAGAGAAGGGAGTAAGATGTACAACTGCAAAGATAGGAAAGAGGCAGGTTTATGAAGAGAATGAAAAACCAAACAGAGGATTTCATATTTGATCTTGGAGGTAATAGAGAGTCATTCTACCAATAATCAATTCAAACTGAGTCTGAAAAAAATATACATTTTACATCATATCATTAGTTCCAACCCTATTCAAAACTTCCTCTCCAGTTGTGGATAACCCCAGATGACAATATGTGTTTCCCATAGCTACATGACAGTCACTTACACAAACTTCCACTGATGACTGTCTCAAGCTCATCCACCAGGCAAGTGCTGCCCAGACTCCAAGCGGATCTATTTACTCTTGACAATTTCAGTTCTGTAACCAACACAATAAAATAAAAGCCATTCCTAGAGGTCTCCTGAAATAGATGTCAAAAGGAGACTCTAAAACAGTAAGGCAGTGAGGACCTACATGAACTACTTCACCAGCTCTCACAAGGCAAAGTAAATATGCATCAGTGCTGTTGTTTGTGCCCTCACTCAGATATTAAAAATGGAAAAAAACCTATTAACTCATCACATCCAACCCCCGCAAGTTCAGGAAAAATGGTTCTTAACACACACTCTGCTTGTCACTTGTCAGTAACATGTCAGCTTGTTGTGTCTGGAGAATGCTTTATAAAGCCCAAGGCTGCTTGCTTTCCTCAAAATGTTGTAGTTGGTGAACTATTAAAAAATCACCTTTGGATGTGGCACTCTTAATGAGAGGAGAGGGGTTTCTGCAGTGAAAATGGATAAAACAAACATTTAGGGCCTGACGTGTTCTTTTCCATAGGTACAGATGAGGAAAACATCTGTCCTACCCCCAATCCAAGTCCCTCATACACACACTATATATGTATATGCGCCTATCTAATGTGTATATACATATATACATGTGTATAAAATTATGCTTTACATGTATGTATATATACATGCATGTATATGTTCATAATACATATATCGTTTGTTTGGTCATGTTCAACCCTTCATGACCTCATTTGGGGTTTTCTTGGCAAAGATACTATAGGGCTTTGCCATTTCCTTTTCCAGATCATTTCATAGATGAGGAAATTGAAATAAACAGGATTAAGTGACTTGGAAGTGTCTAAGGTCAGATTTGAACTCATAGAAAGAATTCTCTTCTTTATTTTGGGACCAACACTTTATCCACTGTACCACCTAGCTGGTTATATAGACACAGGGGTGTACATGCACATGTGCATACATCCACATCCACATTCATATATAATATGCACATGCATATGTATTATTGTAATGGCAATCAAATTAAGATCTTTTGCTGTTTTTATTTTACTAAAAATGCCTCTGATTGAATAATGTGATTATGGAAGGTCTTTCCCACCCATTGATGGTCCTGCCCATTGAGGGAATCTTGATTAGGGGAAGTTGTTCTCTAGGAAGGTCCTAAGTTTCTTTTGTTTTTCTATTGAGGCACTGGGTCAAAGGGTCATGCCCTCTGGCTCTGAAAAGTGTATAAATACTCTGAACCGGTGAGGTTTTACTTTGGAGCTTACTGGCTACAAGTATTTGACCAGAGAAGAACTCTGGGAAGGCACTAAGGAGTATGCTGCCCACCTCAGGGTTTGAGAAACTCAGATGTTCCCTCTATGGTAAAAATGTATGTATGTTAATGGTCATACATTTTGGAAGTGTGCCTGTTGACTTGATTTGTCTGTATTTTCTCTGAATTTCAGGGGCTGACTTTTTCCCCTGAACTAATTGAATGTGATTTTTATTTTACATGTGCTTGATTAAAATGATTGTTAACCCCTCAAAAGCTGCCTTTCCTTTTATGAATGCAGATCTAAGAAGCTGTGATAGCAGGCCTCCCTGTGTAGGTTGGGGTGCTTACTGTTACAGTTATATATGTATATATACCACATATATATATGCATATATATGTTTAAAATATATACATGTATGTATATGCATATGAAAAATACCTGTGTGCTGATAATTTTGTTTCTGGACACTTTCAAGATTATTTATTGAAATTCACTTTATTTTCAGAATTAAAATGGTTACTAGAAAAAGAACATTGTTGCCACAGAGAGGATGTATTTGATGATTTATTTCAGATGTCAAAAAAAATATTTCATATTAGGGACTCAGTCTATAGAACACTGGACCTGCAGGCAGGATGAACTGAATTTATGTATATTCACAAAGACTTGCTAAGTGTACTGGGCTTTAACTTAGCCTTTATCTGCCTCAGTTTCCATAGCCATAAAATGGAGGCAGTTATAGCACCTATCTCCAAGAGCTGATATGAGAATTAAATGAGATGATACTTGGAAGCTTTATTTGCAAACCTTAGATTGATGTGAGTATCTGCATGTGTGTGTGCATACAACACAATATACATATATGTTTATATGTGTATATATGTATATATGTACATACATTCACTATTTCTACTCCTACTATTTCTGTTGTCAGCCAAAAAGTACTTGCCATCTAATTTGCGCCTGATACTGTGCTGCCTTGCCTTGGGGAAGATCACTGTCTAATGGGGAAGAAAGCAAGGAAAGAAATACATAAAAATAAGCTATATGCAAGGAAAATAGAAAATAATCATGGAGTGAAGGGACTAGAATTAAAAAAGAATTGAGTCATTATTGGATTCCTTAAAAAAAATCTGTCATTTAGTCTATAGGTAACTGACTCCACTAACAGAAATTCCAACTCCTTCACATTTTACTAGTAAGTTCATGAGTTGCTATAGCCAAACAAATCTCCTTCCTAAAATGGATCTAGTACTTTCAAAGAACTAGATCATTTTGGTAGAGGAAGACTAGACACTAAAGTATCCAGGAAAGGCACCAGTTCATTAATCAACTAGCATGTACTTACTGTATACCATAGATCAAATAGGAGGTGGTATTTCTGGTGATCTCCCAAGAGCCAACACTTCAGAAATTGGTGCTTATATAATTTGTCTTGTTCTTGTGTAGTACATGGGATGTTGGGGCAGCTAAGTGGTGCAGTGAATACAGCAGCAGTGCACGAGTCAGGAGGACCTAAGTTTAAATCTCACCTGAGACACTTGACACTCACTAGCTGTGTGACCTTAGGCAAGTCACTTAACCTCAATTGCCTCATCCTGGGTCATCTCCAGTCATCCTGATGAATATCTGGTCACTGGATTCAGATGATTCTGGAGGAGAAATGAGGCTGGTAACCTTCACAGCCCTCCCTCACTCAAAACAAAGTCAAGTGTAAGTCGTCATTATTTCTCTGACGGTATGGTCTTCTTCAGCAATGAAGAATGGACACATACATGTAAAATCAATCACTGAAACTGCTCAAAGACTTTTTGACTTGATATAAGCTGTACTCTGTTGTGACAGTCTTAAAGACAGCAAGTTAAATAGTATTTTATACTGTAGAATCACAAAAACACAGAAGTTCAATAGTATATGGGACTTTGAGGTCATTCATTTTTAACTATATTTGAACTGTAATTCTTTCAAGGACAATGGTCCTTAACTTAAGATCCATTGACCCCCAAGAGAACTAGAGATGTATTTCAGGGGATTTAAGAGCCTGAATGGGAAAAAAAATACATCTTTATTTTTACTAACCTCTAAGTGAAACTCAGAATTTATTTTAAATATTATTTTAAAAATATTCTAAGAAGGGCTCCATAGGCATCATTGGATTGTTAAACAAAAACATGATGCACAAAAAAAAAAATTAAAAGCTGCTGCTCTAAATTGATTCCAACAAAGAGATATGAAGCTTTCAATTAATGACCACCAGCCGCAGAGATACTCCATACTAGTTTAGGTTATCTCTAACTATCAGTAAGTTTTGTTGTGCAGATAATCTGAAATGTTCTTCCCTGAACATTTAATAAGTGATCCTAGTTATATCCTTTGGAGTTAAGCAAAAAAAGAAGTCCGTTCTTTCTTTATAATAACTCATTAAACACTTGGAAGCATCTGTCAAGTTCCTCACAAATGTTGTAACAACTCTTTAAATATTTGACAACATCTATCAAGTTCTTCATTAATTTGTACTTGTCCAGACTAAATATACCCAGTTACCTCAATTGATCCTCATATGGCCTGGTCTCCAGTTCCCTTACCATCCTTATTTCCTTCTAGGCCCAGTTCAGCTTGTAAGTCTTCATTCTAAAAGCAATCATTCAAAAAGTGTCTACTCAATGGCTCAGGAGAAGTAGATGAGACTGGGGACCTTGCACAGCCCTCCCTCACTCAAATAAAGGTCAACTGCAAGTCTTGTGATTATCTTGATGTCATGGTCCTCTTCGAGAACGAAGTACAAACACAACAACACACCAACTTGATGGCTACTAAGTGGTGGATCAAGAAAGGTTTCAAAAGCTGAGTTTATATTTTATTCAGGAAACAGTAAGGAACCACTCATAGAAGTGCTATGATTGGATTTGAGTTTTGGGAATATGTATTTTGGGAGCAGTTAGGTGGTGCTGTGAATAGAGTGCTGGGCCTTGAGTTAGGAAGATAAGTTCAAATATGGTCTCAGATACTCCCTGCATGACTGAGCAAGTCACTTAATGCTATTTACTTCAGTTAATTCATCTGAAAATAAACTAGAGAAGGAAATAGCAAATAGCTCCAAACTTACCAAGAAGACCCTAAATAAGATCATGAAGAATCAGACAGGACTGAAAAACAACCACACACACACACATACACACACACACACACACACACACATAATTTATTAAGTGTTGTGTGGATGATATATTCGAATGAAGAAAGACTCGTTATAGGAAGACTAACTAGGTGGAATGTCTTAGTGTAGAGAAATGGACAAATACGAAAGATAATGGGGAGTAAAATTAACAAGACTAGGCAGATGACTGAACATGAGAAAGAGAAGTCAAGTTTAAAGGATGAATCCTATATTGAGAAGGCTAGAAAGACAGTAAGACACTGTTAGTAGAAATAGGAAAGACACCCTTGGTAGAAATAAGAAAGTTAGAAATAAGGGTACGTTTTTGGGAAAAGAAGAGATTTTTAGTTTTAGGTATGTTAAGCTTGAGATGTAGATGCAGTTGGAAACGTCTAAAAGACAATTAGTGAGAACTTGACATCAGGGCTGTGTGTGTAAATTTGGAAGGCACCACATTTAGAAAGATCAGGAAAGGCTTCATGAAGATAAGACTCTAATAATATTTTTAAGTCACATTTCTCTGGTGCCTTAAGGTTTACCAAATACTTTCTTCCCAACACCCCTCTGAGACTAGTAGGTCAGGTGGTATTATTCCTTTTTTATAGATGAAGAATCTAAGATTCAGAGAGGGGAAGTGACCTGTACAAAGTGTCAGAAATATCCACTAGGCCTCTCATCTCCAATTTGCTAAGGTAAAGTAACTGGAAAATAAATAAATTCAGAGAATCCTTGACTAGTATTAAATGTATTCTTTTGACTTCTTTCTTTTCTCACTGCTTAGTTTCCTTATCTTTAATCTCAAATTCATTTCAAGCGTGTTAAATTCATTTCCAGGGTGAATGACTTCTTTATTACAAATTTCTAAGCATTTCCATATACCTAGAAGGTCACATTTATGCTACAACAAATAGACAATTTGCAATTATATACGATAAGCTCGGACCCTTGTTCACAAGTTGAGCAAATAACTTTGTCATCAGCCACCACAGTAGCTGATGCCTCAAAATTAATGGAAAGAAGCCCAGAGCCTCTGCTAACTCTTGCATTCTTTTTTGACCAGTTGGGAGTACCAATGAACATAGAGAATATAGTGCTGGGCCATGAAGTTTGTACGACTCATCTTTGAAAGTTCAAATCTGACCTCAGACTCTTACTACCTATGTGACCCTAGACAAGTCACTTAGGCATATTTGCCTCAGTTTCCCCATCTATAAAATGAACTGGAGAAGGAAATGGCTAATGCACTCCATATTTTTGCCAAGAAACCTCATGTGGGGTCACCAAGAGTGAAAAACAAATAACCAACAGTAACAACTTTTAAAGTAGAAAACATATTAGACTAATTTCACTTCCCTGGATTGGAGTTCGGGGGGGGGGGGGAGGTGAGGAAGAACAGTTAGACATAAGGAAAACAAACACTTCCTATGATAGATTTTATATTAATTAAGGCTTTTCCCAATAAATTGGCAAATGACTCCACAGAATGCATTCCTTGAAAGTATTTAAATAAAATTATGTAATAGTATGATCGCAACTGAGAGTATATGAGAGTTTCCACTTCTGATGTTTTTTAAATCCTTACTGAAAAGAAAAACCACATGCTTCAAATTTAGCAGTATATTAACACTGACCACTGAATTTTACCAGGATTCTATACCCTCTGGTGTTGACTTTATTACACTGTTTTAGTCACTGTATAGGTCAATCTCTTGTCTCTGCTTTCTTTACTTCTAATCAATTCATTCAAGTCCTCAGAATATAATTTTAAAATTCAGAGGAGGGCTTGGAAAGGGTAGCAATATATAAACCTTGTTTAAATTCTACAGATGCTTTATCTTGGGACTGTTTAGTATGAGTCACATCTTTATCTGTGATAGATTTTGACTCCAACAAATACAAGCATGTTGACTAGAAATGAAGCCCAATACATAACTGTTTTTTTGTTCTGTTTTTCTTCCTACTCTTTTTTGGCTACTCTGCCAGGATGTTAAAATATAAATGAAAAATATGCTGTTTCAGCCTCCAGAGAAGACTCACTTAAAGAACCACTCTTACCTTTTGTAAATCTGAAGACTATGTCCTGCATTCTACTAAGGCTTCAAGTTAAAGATATATTACATCTGCATTTAATCAATTCTAAGGAGCCCTACCTACTTCTAATAAACCCTTCCACTATTCCATATTTTTAAAAGTTCATGGTCAATAAGTATTTATTGTGTACTCCAGAGTGCAAGGAATGGTGAGAGGGCTTTGGTAGTATGATATATAATAAAAATAAATAAATAAACAGAAATGGCTGGTCTATAGTAAAATTGTGAAGTTGGCCAAGTTCAGTGACTTGACTTCTTTGTAACTGACAGAAAGAAATGCCTGGGGTGCTGGATCATAGAAACCTATAGGAGATAAAGTCTTCAATTCAATCTAACAAATGTGTATTAAGTAGCTGTGGTGAAAAGAATTCTGTGGAAGGCACTGTAGAAGTGCTAAGATTTTTTAAGACTTGGCTTCTATATTCACTCATGGACCTCATAGTACAACAGCTGGGTGGGTGAAGGGGAAAAAGAAAATAGTAAGATCTGATAAACAGACTATGCCAGTAAAATAAGCAAATGACAATGGATGGTGGTGTTGAGGTTTAGGGGTGCTGGTTCTCCAAAATAGCTACACATATGTCAAATTCCTGCCTGACGGAATTCAAGTCTTCTTTCAGCCAAAGACGAGGTTTATTAAAACGCTGATAGAGGGTGAGCAAGGTTCTAAAAATCTTCTATATTGACCTGACTCTTAAGGAGTCTGAGCATGTGTGATACTTGTATTGACAAGCAGGCCAGATTGAATCTGAGCACTTTAATGGCGGCAAGATGGATGATTTATACAGAAGACTAAGGGAATAGCAAAGGGTCTAGATAGAATTAAGGAAGTGGTGGTCTAGGGTGGGGCCAGGTGTAGACAATGAAAGGACAGTTAATTGACTGGGAAGGCCTGATTGCCCCAGGCCGATGCCAGGGACTTGAGCCACTTGCAGAAAGTCATGAAACATTTTCTTTATGGAAAATCCCCAGAACATGGTCTTTTCCTTTTCAGGATGCAGATCCCATCCCCATCATTGGCAGAGACTAGATTAGAGAGAAGGGATGTGATAGATATTGTTGAGGAAAAATTGCCAGGACTTGGCTACTGAGCACCCTGAAATTTTCCAGGCTATATGGCAAGACAAGGTTATCCCCTAGGAGTTCAGGGATGCCTCCATCTCTATAAAGGTAAAAGGAATAGATTGTCCTGTGACAATCACAGGGGCTTCTCCCTCTTAGTCATTGATGGTAAGATTCTTCCTAGAGTCCTCTTTAATAGGCTGATCCTTCATCCATAAGATGGTCCTATACTTAGGAACCAGTGTGACTTCAGAAAGGGTTGAGGAACAGTTGATATGGTGTTTGCTGCCCAACAACTGCAGGAAAAACACCAGGAACAGAGCAGAGGTCTGCACACAATGTTTGTAGATGTGAGAAGGACTTTGACAGTGTTAGTTGTGAGGACTAATGGAAAATTTTGTAAAAATTTGGTTGCCCAGAGAAGTTCATCAGTATTGTATGTCAACTTCATGAAGGCATGTTTGCCCGAGTTCTGAATAGTGAACAATGTTCTCATGCTTTCCCAGTCACCAGTGGAGTAAAACAGGGCTGTGTGCTTGCTCCCATGCTTTTCGGCATGATATTTTCAGCCATGTTGCCAAATGATTTCAATGAGGATGAACATGGCATCAAGGACAATTACCCTTGGTAAGGGTACTTACCTGATGTAAGTTCTTCTTACTGATGGTAAGTTCTTCAATTTGAAAAGGCTATAAGCCTAGAACAAAGTGGAGGGAGTGTTGGTGCATGATTTTCTGTTTGCAGATGATTGTGTACTCAATGCAGCCTCAGAAGCTGAGATCCAACAAAGTATGGATCAATTCTCTGCTGCTTGTGCAAATTTTGGCTAATAATTAACATCAAGAAAACACAGAGGCTCTATCAGCCACCACCACACCATCCTTATGTGGAAGCATCAATTACAGCAAACGGAGAAGTTTTGAGTGCTGTGGACAAGTTCACTTAACCTGGTAGTGTACTTTCCAGGGATGTACACATTGACAATGAAGTTGATGCACGTATTGCCAGAGGTACCTCAGTGTTTGGGAGGCTCAGAAGAAAAGTTTAGGAGAGAAGGCGTATTAAACTAACCACCAAACTGAAGGTCTACAGAGCCATTGTGCTGACCTCATTGTTATATGCCTGTGAAACATGGACAGTCTACCAGAGCCATGCCAGAAAACTAAACCATTTCCATTTGAACTGTCTTACAAAGATTCTGAGGATCATCTGGCAAGATAAGGTACCAGACACTGAAGCCCTTGCTCAAACTAAACTTCTAAGCATTCAAACTATGTTTCAGAGAGCACAACTCCAATGGGCTGGCCACATTTTTAGAATGCAAAATATGTGCTTGCCAAAAAGACTATTTTATGGAGAACTCACATGGAGCAGGTGATCACATAGTGGTCAGAAGAAGCCATACAAGGACACTCTCAAGGTCTCTCTCAAGAACTTTGGATTTGATTGTGTGACATGGGAGACACTGGCACAGTACCACTCAGCACAGTATGCCCACATCAGAAAAGGTTCTGTGCTCTATGAGCAAAGCAGAATTGAACAGCACAAAAGAAACATAGGATGTACAAATTTAGAGTAACCACTCCAAATGTTCACACAGATTGTCTGCACTCAATCTAGAGGATTTTGAGCTCATATTGGTCTGATCAGCCACAGTCATACATACTGAAACTTCACTTTATCATGGTGATGTCATTTTGGTCCTCTTTGAGAATGAAGGACAACAACCAACCAAGTAATCTGCATAAGGAGGGAATGTAGGGAAATAAGGTAAGAAATTTGAGGTATTTGAACTAACCCTAACTCTAACAGAAGGACAGAACTATGTAACCCTACTTCTGCTTCTCTTTCAGTGTGGGTGTTCCTAGTGAGTACCACACCCACTTCCTCTGGAGAAGAGTAAAGGGCACTGTGGGAAAGGAAGCCATGGGCAGTGGCAACTCATACCAGGCTAACTCCCTAACCTCCCCTGAAAAGTCCTGTTTTCTCCCCAACTGTTTTTCTCACAATATGAAGATCCTACCTTAGATTTGATTATAGTTAGTTTTCCAAACTTCATTTTAATGAAAGTCATAGAGGATATTGTAAATTAAACTCAAACTTTACATAGTTTCTGTGTGATACTTTGAGTAAATTTCCTGATTTGGATTTCAGTTGGTCACAGGATCCACACAAGCATTTTGTAGACATACATCACATTTTTATCCCTAAAAATGAGAAGTGTCTGAAATCACAGTCTTGAAATCTACACTAAAAAAGTAACATTTAAAGGATTAGATGTTAGTCTCAGTTACTATTGCCCATATTGTTTTCCCTTAGAAAGGTATGATTATTCATAAAGTTCTCCTCCAAGACTGAAGAGCCCTATCTTTGTCAGGGAGAAGCTCTTTATTCACTGTACGTTAGCAAACAGGGGCTGAGTGACTGACAACACTCATGTCCTTTCACCTCCTATATCCTAGATTCCTCATCTATAAAAATGAATTAATAGTATCTGCAAAACTATAATCACAGGCATGTTGGTAAGAAGAAAATTTGAAAGGAAGACAGAGTTGATGCCAACTTGTAACAGCTTAAAAACACAGATTATTGAATTTTCACTATGACAATTATACACTTAGGAAATCAACAAATCCTACAAGTCAGTACTTGATCCATATCAGTCATTCAATAAGCATTTATACTTAAAAATCTATACATAAGAGGATAGGAGACTGTATCCTCCTTGACAACAAGGAAATGTATCATTTCTATCTTTGTTTCACAAGAGCA
Source organism: Notamacropus eugenii (assembly GCF_028372415.1). Classification (NCBI taxonomy): domain Eukaryota; kingdom Metazoa; phylum Chordata; class Mammalia; order Diprotodontia; family Macropodidae; genus Notamacropus; species Notamacropus eugenii. The sequence goes on from NC_092872.1 coordinate 684,530,026, forward strand.
CTACAGAATACCTAATACAAAGAGAACTGGGCCATTGTTTCACTTTGGTTTAGCCATGTTCCTGGCCCTTTCATATGCAGAAAGATGTTTTAACTTTACATTCAATTCAATAAAAAATGGATGAAAGCTCATGCATGTTGGGGAGCCAAAAAATGCCGGGGGGGGGGGGAAGGAAAAGAAGAGAGAAAAATCCTAGAGTGCTGCCAGATGGTAATAAAGAGATGGCTGACCTAAGGCTTCTCCTAAAATGGAGGTTTTGAAATTTGTGGCTTCATCATCTGTATCAGAGGAGCAGAAGGTACTGAAGAGGTGGGTATGTGTTCAAAGAGTGACTGGAGATTTCAGAATGATGAGAATTCCCAGTGTTGAGATTCCTGGGACATGATGGCATTTTTGAGAAGTCCAAAAATTTCCAAAAGAATGAAGTCAGGTGGGAAACATGGAAAATCAGCAAATGCTAGAAATCTGGTCTTGATTGTTGATTGTCTGACTTGTAAAAGTGATGAAGAAAATTTTAATAAATCAAATTAAATTTTTAAATGTGTCATGTTTGAAATCTGATTGTTAAGCATTTGCTGGCACAGCTCTGTTCCTGAGTCTTTAATCATTACAGAAAATGTGACCTTTTTATTAAAATCTCTTCTATAAGAAGCCTTTTCTGATCCCTTTGGATGCTGATATCTCCCTGAAAATCTTACCTAGTCTTTATTTTGTACATACTTCTTACGGACATGAGAATGTGATCTCCTTGAGAGCAAGGAGTGGATCATTTGTATCTTTGCAGCCCTAAGGCCCAACCCAAAGTCTAACATTTAGAGGATTGGGACACTGATTAGTCTACTAGTGTAGCCAAATTTTGGAGAAAGAAATGACAAACCACTCCAATATCTTCACCAAGAAAACTGCAAATGAGAACTAAAAAAAACCAGAGTAATAATCAGTCACATTCTTGGCCCTTTCATATGTTTGTCCTTCATTTTGAGAGGACCAAGAACATGAGGGAGGAGGTCGGATGATGTCTTGATTTTCTGGTGAATCGAATTTAAGACAGAGTTACACAAAGATGTCGGCTTCACACTTTCTTCTTGAGTGAAAGACATCCAGTGGAAAGATAAAACTCAGGACAACTGGTAATGTTCCAGAACGCAATCGATGACCTTGATGTATTCATAGATGGACCAAGCCCTAAGTGCTTTCAGTCACCTTCATAACCATTGGAACAAATCATTCTCCTTCCTCTGTTCCTCTTGGGGAGGTCTTTATGTGCTTGGGATAGAAATCCTCCTAACTGCCTATCAGTTACACTCAACGTGGTTTAGCTTGTCTGTTGAACCAAAGTGTGGCTATTGTGTGTGCTACAGCTTCTTGGAGTCACAGGGGAGAGTTAAGTGACAGGTAGACACCAAATGTGAAAGAACAGCCCTCACACCAGAGATATTAGTCCTTCTTGAACACCTCATACACCCCTATGCAGAAACCACCAGATTAAAGCTGTTTTGTGTAACAACCTTACGTCCTTTATTAATAGATCTGATTTTAAGAACTCTGTGAAGGAGGCAACATAAGTATTATTTTTTTCTATTTTAGATATGGGGAAACTAGGTCTCTCAAATGAGGTTACCTAAAATAATAGAAAAGGGAGGAAAGTATTTATGTAGTATTAACTATATGCTGGCCATTGTGCTAAGTATTTTTTTATTTAAATCTAGAAGCAATATTGTTGTTTTTCAGTCATTTCAATCACGTTCAGCTCTTTGTGACTGCATTTGGTTTTAGCAAGGCTATTAGAATGGTTTGCGATTTCCTTTTCCAACCCATTTTATAGATGAGGGAACTGAGGTAAAGAAGGATAAGTGACTTGGGCAGCTTTACACAGTTAGTAAATGTTTGAGACTGGATTTGAACTCAGGTCTTCCTGACTCCAGGATGGATGGTCTATCCACTGTTCCACCTCGTTGCCTCAGAAAAGACATCAAAGGTTATCTAATCCAAGCTCAGAGGTATTATTTGAGACATTTCTGAAAATGTTCCTCATGCCTGATATATAAAGCTGGACACGAAGTCAAATATAAAAACCTCAGAAATGGCCATTCCACCAATTATATTCAATATCAGGGGAATAAATTGAAGGTCTACATGCTTCTAGAGAGGCTAAAAATTTAGGGTTTTTAAATAATATCATTTTTATCAAAGATTTTGCATAATTTTTTAAACCCAGATGTTTCTATTTATTGATAGCCTGCCTTCATTCACTAAGATTCATATTTAACAAAAGGAAAAATGGGATTGTGAAATTATTGGTAGTTTTAAACTGTCCTTGAGATCCAATTTTATATATATATATATATATTCTCAAGTCTTGCATATATAACAAATGGATTTCAATGTGGGTGGACTATTTGACTTCCTTTGGTGCTCTCCAAACAGGTAGATAAGGGACAGAGTCTGATCCCTTACAGGTTTTTTTTCTTTCTCTTCTCAAGGGAGAATGGAGGGTATGGTAAAAGGAGGGTTTAGGATCACATTTTCTTTCAGGTCATTATCCTCTTTTATCTACCCACTTTCTCTCTAGACATTTAATCAGTCACACACTCATCCCCTCCCTTATAACAATTAGATCATTTTCTGCCCCAAGGGTAGTAAATGGCTTTAAGATCAATGTGGCTCCTTTCTTTAGTTTATGAAATTCATATCAGATATAAAGTTATTAATATAACAACAATAGCTCAGAGTCCTAACTTTTTGACAATGTCTCACCCTTTGCACTAATTTAAATTTTCATTTATCTCTAACTTCATGACCTCTTCCTGTGTGAGGAAAAATCAGGATATTGGAGAAAAACTAAATAAGAGTAGAATCGAAATTGAAGTTGAAAGAACTGATTTTAAATCCTGACTATGTACTGACAAACTTGCATAACTCTAGGCAAATTCCATAAACTTCCTGGGCCTCAATTTTCTTCTTTCTTGAAAATAATGGGTTTTGGGGGAGGGGGGCAGAACCAAGAGGATGAAGTTTAAGGATGCACCTGTAGAAGCCCTACTCCCACAACCCACAAAATACCTGTAAAAAATGACTCTAAACAAATTCTAGAATAGCAGAAGCCAAAAAAACAACAGAGTGGAAGAGATTTCTAGCCCAAGACAGCCTGGAATGCTGACAGGAAAGAGCTATCACAAGGGGCTCAGAGTAGAGCACAGTCCATGAAGCACAGCACAGCCTCGGCAGTACAGCACAGCATGGGCAGGATTGCAGCAAGCTTCAGCAGTTAAGGTTCCCAGATTTCACAACCCACCAATGCCAAAGACAGTTTCAAAGGTCAGTGAGATACTCTTTCATCTGGGTGAGAAGGGAGCAGCATCCTGCCCTAGCCCCAGACCCAGGCAGTGACTACAGCATCCATTGTTGGAGGCTTCAACCTAAAGACTCTGGAGGAATTGAGCCATTGATCTGAATTTCAGTGTCCAAGGGTAAAGAGGAGCATTGGCTGATAGAGATAGTGGAAGCTATGGAGAGGGAATTCTACTCACAGATCCTGGGAAGAAAAGCTTGTGATTGCTCTCAGACAAGAGTGCAGACCAGGAGAGGAGTTTCCCTGGATTGTGCCACCTTGGAGGAACTGAGAACTTACAGGTCACCAAAGCATACCCTCCTCTTGAGAAAGGACTCAAAAATCAAGAAAATGGCCAGGAAAATGCCCAAAAAAGGAAAAAAGAATAAGTCTATAGATGGTTACTTTCTTGGTGAACAGGTATTTTTTTCCATCCATTCAGATGAGGAATAACAATGCATAGCAAACAGAGGAAGATATAAAAGTTAAAGCTTCTGCATCCCAAACCTCCAAAATAAATATGCAATGGTCTCAGGTAATGGAAGAACTCCGAAAGAATTTTGAAAATCAAGTAAGAGTGGTGGAGAAAAAATTGGGAAGAAAAATGAGAGGGATGCAAGAAAATCATGAAAAGCAAATCAGCAGCTTGATAAATGAGACCCCAAAAATACTATAGAAAATAAAACCTTCAAAAATAGACTAACTGAAAGCCAATGAGGAGAAGAATGATTTAGATGCAGAATTAGCCAAGTAGAAAAGGAGGCTCAAAAGCTGACTGAAGAAAATAGTTCTTTAAAAGTTAGAATGGAACAGATGGGAACTAATGACTGGAAGATAAACAAAGAAATTACAAAACAACATGAAAAGAATGAAAAAAATGATAATAATGTGAAATATAGCATTGGAAAAATAATTGACCTGGAAAATAGATCCAGGGGAGACAATTTAAAAATTATGGGATGCTCTGAAAGCCATGATAAAAAAAAAAGAGCCTAGACAACATCTTTCATGAAGTTATCAAGGAAAACTGCCCTGATATTCTAGAAACAGAGGGTAAAATAAATATTGAAAGAATCCACCAATCACCTCCTGAAAGAGATGAAAAAAAAAAACTCCTAAGAATATTGTAGTCAAATTCCAGAGTCCCCAGGAGAAAATATTGCAAGCAGCCAGAAAGAAATAATTTGAGTATTGTGGAAATACAATCAGGATAGCACAAAATCTAGCAGCTTCTACCTTACTGAATCCAAGGTCTTGGAATATAATATTCCATAAGTCAAAGGAAGTAGGATTAAAACCAAGAGTCACCTATCCAGCAAAACTGAATACTTCCTGGGAAAAAATGGTCATTCAGTGAAATAGAAGACTTTCAAACATTCTTGACGAAAAGATTAGAGCTGAACAGAAAATTTGACTTTCAAACACAAGAATCAAGAGAAGCATGAGAAAGTAAATGGGGAGGAGGGTGGTGGATCCCAGATGGCAGAGTAGAAAGATGCATGTACTCTAGTGCTTCCCCCAAAACCCACAAAATACCTGTAAAAAATGACTCTCAAAATATTCTAGAGCATCAGAAACCACAGAACAACAGAGTGAAAGAGATTTCTGGCCAAAGGTAACCTGGAAGGCCAACAGGAAAGTCATCTCCCAAGGGGCACTCAGCACAGCAGAGCCCAGTCCTGGCCACACAGCATGGGGAGGAACAGGCCTGTAGGGTAGAATCTCCAGCAGGGAGGGTCCCAGATCTCTCAACCCATAAGCAACAAAGAAAGCTTCAAAGGGAGAGCTTTCCCAGCTGCGTGAGATGGAAGCAGGTCCCCCCAGCACTGGCCCCAGGCAGTGGCAGAGGTGGAAGCAGCAGCAGCAGCAGGCAGCCCATGGCTATGGTTGGTGGTAGAAGAATCCTGGGTCATTTTACTTTCAAACACAAGACTCAAGAGAGCCATGAAAAGGTAAACAGGAAAGAATAATCATGAAGAAATTTCTAAAGCTGAACTGTTTACATTCCTACTTGGAAAGATAACATTTGTAATTCTTGAGACTTTTCTCAGTATTTGGGTAGGTGGAGGGGTTATACACACACACACACACACACACACACACACACACAGAGGACAGGATGAGTTGAATCAGAAGAGATGATATACATAAAAAAATAAAATTAAGTGGTGAGAGAGGAAAATATTGGGAGAAGAAAGGGAGAAATGGAATGGGGCAGACTAACACCAGGAAGTTTAACACTCATAAAAGATAAGTAAAATTGTGTTCAGTGGAGGAGAAAAGGGAGGAGGTAACAGGAAAAAGTGAAGCTTGCTCTCTTCACATATAGCTTAAAGAGGGAATAACATGCTCACTAAATTGGGCATGAAAATTTATCTTACACTATAGAAAAGTAGGGGAGAAGGGGAAAAATGGGGTGAGGGGATGATAGAAGGGAAGGCAAATGGGAGAAGAGAGTAACTAGAAGTAAATACTTTTGGGAAAGGACAAGGTCAAATGAGAAAATAAAACAAGGGAGGACAGGATAGGATGGAAGACAATATAGTTAGTCTTACCCAATATGACCACTATGGAAGTGTCTTGCAAAAGGACACATTTATAGCCTGTATTGAATTGTTTGCCTTCTCAGTGGTGATAGGTGGGGAGGGAGGGAGGGAGGTAGAGAAATTGGAATTCAAAGTATTAGAAATAGATGTTGAGAATTGTTATTGCGTGTAACTGGGAAATTAGAAATACAGATAGCAGGGTATAGAAATTTATCTTGCCTTACAAGAAAAGAGAGAAGATGGGGATAAAGGAAGGGTGGGGTGTGATAGAAGGGGGGGCACATTGAGGGAAGAGGTAATCAGAATACAAAGTGTAATGGAGTGGGGGAGGTGAGAGATGGGGAGAAAAATAGGAACTCAAACTTTTGAATGTCGAGATCTAAAAATAAATAAATAAAACTATAAAAAGAAGAAAGTAAACAGGAAAAAAAATTGTAAGGGACTTACTAAAGTTGAACTGTTTACATTCGTACATGGAAAGATAATATTCATAACTCTTGAAACTTTTGTCACTATTTGGGTAGTTGGAGGGATTATACACACACACACACATACACACACACATACACACACACAGGGCATAGGATGAGTAGAATAGGAAGGGATGATATCTACAAAAATAAAATTAAGGGGTGAAAGAGTAATATATTGGGAAGAGAAAGGGAGAAATGGAATGGGGCAAATTATCTCTCATAAAGGAGTCAAGAAAAAGCTTTTTCATTGGAAGGAAAAAGTGGGGAGGTGAGAGAGAAAAAGCTTACTCTCATCATGTTTTACTTAAAGAGGGAATAACATGCAGACTCAATGTGATATGAGAATCTGTCTTACACTATGGGAAAGTGGGGGAGAAGGTGATACATGAGCTGGGGGGATGATAGGAGGGAGGGAAAATGACGGGAGAGAGTAATTAGAAGTAAACACTTTAGGGGAGGGACAAAGTCGAAAGAGAGAATAGAATACATGTGGGACATGATAAGATGGAAGGAAATATAGTTAGCCTTACACAAAATGACTATTATGAAAGTCTTTAGCAAAACTATACATATATAACCAATATTGAATTGTTTGTCTTCTCAGTTGGGGTAGTTGGGGAGGGAGGAAGGGAGAGAAGTTGGAACTCAAGCTTTTAGGAATGATTGTTGAGAATTGTTTTTGCATGCAATTAAGAAATAAGAAATACAGGTAATGGGGTATAGAAATCTATCTTGCCCTACAAGAAAAAGAGAGAAGATGGAGGTAAGGGATGGGAGGGCTGTGACAGAAGGGAGCAAATATTGGGGGAAGGGGTAATCAAAATGCAAGGTGTTTTGGGGTTGTGGGAGGGAAGAAATGGGGAGAAGATGTGGAACTCAAAATCTTTTTGAAATGAATGTTGAAAACTAAAAATAAGTAAATTTTTAAGAAAAGAAAATAATGGATTTCAGCTCCGTGGCTACTATGGTCCTTTCCAGTTCTAAATGCAGGATCTTATAATTCTATAAGCTCAGGGGGTTCAGAGTAAATATGAATAATAACATCTCAGTTTGTGGAGCATTTTACGTATAGTATCTCACTGTTCATTAAACCTATTTTACAGATAAGGAAACTGAGGCTTATAGAGATCAATCAAGTGACTTGGCCAGGGCCAAAACTCTAGTGAATTTTGAGGCTATTTTGAACTCAGTTATTCCTGATTTCAACTTCAGTTTTCTATTGTCTGTTGGGCCACCTAGCTGCCTGACCCTTAAGCAGAACTGAATTATCCCTTTTCAAGTATGCTTTAGAAAGGATTCCTGTATAGATACACAGTTTATATTATATTGTGTCAAGGATTCCATCTGATGTTTCAGTTTCTGTAATTCTTGGACATCTTTTGCCATTTAGGTTAGTTTTTAAGATCTTTTTTAAGATGCTATTTTCTTTAATATTTTTGGGTCTCCTTTGGCAAGTCATTGAATCATTTTTCATGATTTTCTTGAATCACTTTCATTTCTCTTCACATATTTTCCTCTGCTTCTCCTGATTTTCAAAACCCTTTTTGAGCTCTTCCATGGCCTGAGATGAATTCATATTTTTCTTGGAGGCTTTGGATGTAGGAGCTTTGGCTTTGTTATTTTTTGGTTGTATGTTTTGATCTTCCTTTTTACGAAAATAAGATTCTATAGTCTGATATTTTCTCATTTTCCTAGTTAATTACTTGACTTTGAAGCTCATTATTAAGGTAGGATTCTGCTGCCAGTGTAGAGGGTATACTGTCCCAAGCTTCAGGTGTTCTATGCAGTTGTTTTCAAAGTTATTTCTAGGGACCTACAAATTTTCAGCTATGTCAAAGTGGTATGATCAAAGGAAAGGTGTTTATTCCTTTCCTGGCCTGTGTTCTGGTCTGTGAGTTACCACAAGCATTCTTTTCTCCCTTGGAACTGTGAGGAGGATTCCCTTGTCACTTCTGCCACAAGCTCTTTTAAGCTAGTGCTCCTCCTCACCCCAGGATTGTCACTTAGGACAGTGACCCAGATCCAAACAGGTCAAAGTAAGAGAATCCCACTTCAGTGCCAGCAAAGAGATCCCTGAAATACAATTTTGATCAGCCATTCAGTCCCCTCCCTCCCCCATCCATGGGCCAAGAGCTCCAGAAGCAGCCAATGCAGCCACCACCTCCACCACCCCAGGGCGGAGGCCAGATCAAGCTCCTCTCTCACCCAGCTCCTGACAATCATTTCCTAGTGACATAAGTTGTCTTTGGCATTTGTGGGTTGAGAAGTCTGGAAACCACCATAGCCGCCAGTGATTCAGTGCTCTGGCCTCACCTATGCTAGCACAGTCAATGCTAGACTGTGTTCCTCTCCCAACTTGGTGCAACTAACTTCTTCTATTGACTTTTCAGGTTGTCTTAGGCTGGACATTTGTTTCATTCTGTCATTTTGTGGGTTCTGCTATTCTAGAATTTGTTTAAAGTCAGTATTACAGGTATTTAGAGGGGTTTGAGGGAGAGTTCATGCAAGTCCCTGTTTTTGCTCTGCCATTTTGACTCTACCATCCCACCCCACAGTTTCTGTAATTCTAATGCATAAAATATTCCATAGTCCCATCACCTTGGCTAATTAACCGTACCATATTAGATTTAAATATAAGTATCTTGTCACATGTCTAGTTTTATTTTGTTCAGGAATCAGGTTCATAGGATAAAAAAGATCTGGAAGGAGTTTTAGAGAGATCATTTCATAAAATCCACTGAGGTGGCAGAAACCAAAACTGAGACCTAATCAGAAAAAATAACTTTAATCAGGTTCACATCTGAATAGGTGAAGCCAGGATACGAACCCAGGTTCTTTGATTTGAAATCCAGAACATTCTTCCTTATACATTAGTGTCCTTTCCCACTTTACACTATTTTCTAGCTGGATAATGCATGCTTAGCTCCCCAAACCAAAGTGGACTGATGCCCCCAAAATTTTTTTTCTCTATTAGAATGCCAGTTCAGTCCATCATCAGGAAAATGCAAAACATTTTCTTCTTTCTCAAGTAACCTTACAACCTACTCCTGATATGTAGTCATATTTTGGTTTCTTTTTGTCTTCTTAGAAAACATCAGGATGTTGATGCCCATTTGAATTCTCACTGCCTTCTCTCTCTCCTTCCTCCAATGTTAATAAGTCTTGGATTCATTAATGAATAAGTAAAATGATATATAGCTTCTTAACAAATGGAGAATGTCAAACTGATTGCCTCTGAAATTCAGGAAGGAATTGCTTCTCACATTCAATTAGCCAGGTGCTTTATTTTATTATTTATTTATTTATTAAGTATTCGAAATGGGGCCTATGGCTTCAAAAGCCTCAAAATGCAGCTGCTTTAATTTAAAGAAGTGAAGAGACAAGAGGTAGAAGCATTAGCACAGTATTAAAAATGCCACTTACTTTTCCCTATGGTAATGAATAAAGAGCTTTCTGGACCTGATGAACTGAAGATTTAAATGCTTATTGAGACAATAAACGGATGAATCCCCTTATAAACTGATATGAAGATTTAGTCAACCTAAAACTCCCACTGTGAACTCCCCATCCCAAGGTTAATCACTCCATTTTTGCTTTTTTTGGTTCTATCCTCATATGATATCGTTCATTTTTAAATTCTTTCCAATTACTTTTGCTTCTTTGTTTCACTTCTCTCATAAACAAATGTTTTCATTATTTTCACTTTGGCAAATGCTTTTGGTCTTTTATAGACACACCTCAGATCTTGATTGCTCTAAGCATAATATTGACCAAAAATATTAACTTGTCTCTCATTTTCTGATCTTCATTTAATATTTGAACAACAAAAATTAAAATATGTGTGTAAATTACTATTAGTATTATTATTAATTAGGGAAGAACTGTAGGAGGAAAATACAACTTGCTAGATTGAAAGCACTGAGGAAGGTGATTATTGCTGGAAATAATCTCCCCAAGGGAGAAAACAAACAAGCAAACAAAAAAAACCTATCTTAATCATAAAGTTTGTCATCAGTTCTGGATTTTTATCTATAATTCCTATCATTCCCTTAAGTTTTACGGAATAGATTTGCATTAACCTTTTTTTCATTGCAAACAACAAAACCAGCACATTTTTATGTATAGTATCATATTGTGTCAGATGGATTAGACTTCCATACATTTATTGTCACATGTGCTTTTAAATTTGTGTAGATATCAAAACAAAGGATAAACTAAACAAATTAAAAACTGCAAAGGATTCAATTATGAAGGTAACTTTACCCTAATCGTAAATAAGGTTGTCTTAGAATGTGAATCTTCAATTTCCCCCACGATTGTATGTGTAGTGATTTCTAAGGGAACCTCTACACTTTAAAATATACTGAATACCCTCAATAAGCTTTCTTTTTAAAAAGTAGCTTATATTAATCAATATTTACCATAATAGAAATTAATATTTCTTAGTATAATTTTAAACATAATTTTAATGTTATAGATACCCTTCAAGAACATAGGGAATCCCTGATATCCTTTGACTAGGGACCACCAGATAATGGATAAAGGTTCTTAAAGTTAGGAAGACACTGATACTTAGTTTGGACATATGATGACTGTATGACCATACACATTTCTCTTAACCTCTCAGTGTCCCCAGTTATTCCCTAAGAAAATAAATTATAGAGAAATTTCTACCGATCGGTATAGAGAAAAGGTACTTGCTCATTATATTGATAATCACAGGTCTAGATCACTTCTTTCCCCTAAAATGGAACCTGTTAGTTTACTTGAAATCCCTTCTCAACCTAAAACATATTTTGTGTTTACGTAAGGATCATTAAAAAAAAAATCCCGTTGGTATTTTAGCTGTAATTTTTTTTTTTACATATTCTAGAGCAAAAGGATAATATCACGTTTATAGCTGGAAGGGACCTTAGAGTCCATTTCAATTCAACCTGCAATCTCCCATATCACAGATGAAGAAACTGAAACCCAATTTCTTTAAACCACTACCAAGTTTTCATAGCTAGCATGTAGCAGAATTGGGGTTCTAATTCAGAGTCTTTAATTAAAGATCGAAAACAGTTGGAAGCCAAATATAATTCCACATCTAACATGCTTTCCACTCTATCTCACTGTTTCTAGGAAATGAAGTCATGGCTCTTCACAAAACAGTTGGCAATTCATCCAGAAGATAAACAAATCCCAATGAGTTGGAGGTTGGCAAAGGGTTACAATAAGCTTGAGGATATGTGGTACAATTTGATAATAAAATTTATCAAATTCACAGGCAATCTTTTGATTCAGATGAGGGAATTGAAAATGAGATGCAATAAGTGGTCAGTGTTGGAATGATATCGCCAGAAAGAAATGAATGGAATCTTTATACTTAAAAATGATCACTTTAACTATAATGAAAATGCACAAAAATGTCACAATTTGTCAAGGACATATTAGGAACCTGGTTCTTCAGGTTGACATCTTCCTTAAGCTATTTATGCATATTTACATGTTGACAGGCATGTGTGGGAAAAGCAAGGACATTTCAAGGAAATACCTATTACACTAAATAACATAATTGATCCAGGAAGAAGAAATAGCTTAGTGTCATTATCATATTTTATCAGAAAAATCTATATTGTTGCAAGAATCATTTTGATCAGTACTAATTTTATCTTTAGTCTGGGATATGCTCCAAATTAGTACGCTCTTCACTGACATGAAAATGGAAGATTCACTGAGTATTCCCATTTGTTTAAGGGGTTTGTCAAATAGTGGGCATTCAAACAGAAACCAATGTGAATTTACTGTAGTTACTTCAGAGGGTGGCAGTGATTCAAATAAGCAAGGATCTTTAAATATTCTGATGAGTTTTTGTAGCAGCAAGACTTTTTGCAATGCAATTAGATACAGTGAGTTGAATATCTGGGGTTTTTTTCTTAAATTTTGTTTTCCTGATAAAGGCAAAATATATTCTGGGAAGCTGGGTCACAGAATTATCTTACAGACTTATGGGGTGAGGATGTATGATGCTAGGCTATAAATGAACAGTGTACTCTGGTACAAACATACCAACCCCTTTCAATCATATCTAATTCTTCCTGACCCCATTTGTATTTTTCTTGACAAAGATACTAGAGTAGTTTGCCATTTCCCTCCCCAATTCATCTGACAGATGAGGAACTGAGGCAAGCTGGTTTAATTGAATTACCCAGAGTCAAATAGCTAGTAAGTGTCTGAGGCCACATTTGAACTCAGGAAGAAGCTTCCTAACTCCAGGTCCAGCATTCTGTCCACTGTACCACGTAACTAGCAGTCATTTTCTCTCTTACTAGATTAAAAGGCAGTCAAATGAGTGTCATCTTTAATATGATGAGAAAATACAAAATTTACAAAAACTCTATCTCTAGTGATATTATTCCACAACTCAGATTAAATAGGGAAGGGGGGAATCTTTTTTTCTTGTTGGAGAATAATTGTTCTCTTTCAACCTCAAACCCTAAATTGATATGTTTGTGTGTATGTGTGCATGCCTGCATGTGAGTATGTGTATGTATGTATGGTTAATGGACATTCCATTTACTGGCCTTGATTTTTGTGTTACTAGCACAGTGCCTAGTAATGTGAAGGACATAAGTACACAGAAGGTGCTTAATAAATGTTGATTAATTGATCAATGTGCAACAACGATGGAAAATGCAGTGCTTCTTCATGTTGTTAACAACATTAAATGATACACATAGGATTTGATAATATTTCTAGAGGTAATCGGAAACAATTGTAGTTAATGAAATGGAAGTGGAGTGGGAAGAGTAAAGGTTAGGGGTACGTATTGGGACAAAACACTTCTCTGACTTCAAGGAGGATGAATTGAAATAGGGAGACACTGGAAGTCTTTCAATTTCCCTCCATTGTTTCTTTTTCCCTGTAGGATAAGATGAATGAAAACAGTGACAAATTCATACAACTCTTAAAATCCTTGAAGAAAGGAACTTGCACAGTGGGAAGAGAATTAAATCTAAAATTCTAGAAGTTGAGTTCAGATTCTAGCTTTGATATTTTCTACTTGAGTAACCTTGGACAAGTTAAGTAGTTTCTCCCAGACTTAGAATTACTGGTTTGTAGAATTAAGGGGTTGTATTAGATGGACATCTGGAGGGCAGCTAGGTGATGCAATGGATAGAGCAAGCACCTAGCCTGGAGTTAGGAAAACTCATCTTCCTGAGTTCAAATCTTCCCTCAGACCACTTGGTAGCTGTATGACCCTGTTTGCCTTAGTTCCTCATCTGTCCAATGAGATAGAGAAGGAAATGGCAAGCTAGTCCAGTATCTTTGCCAAGAAAACTCCAAATGGGGTCATGAAATGTCTGACCTGATTGAACAACAACAAAAATTTTTGTTTTTTTTCGTTTTGTTTTGTTTTGTTTTTGTTTTTTTTTTATGTTTTTGTCTTTGATTAAGTATCCTCATTTCCTTCACATGTACTAATATGGTGTAGTCTATAGTTTTCTTATAATACTGGTCAAAAGCATACTTGAAGGTAAATATATTCATTATCTTTTCAGTGTGTTCTACTTACCCATTGGAACAGATGCTAATCTATTTGTGGTTTCTCTATGTTGCTAAATACTACACGTTGGCACTGATATGTATTCCTAAAGGAACAACTGGAGTTAATCTAATGGCAGTAGGGTAGGGGGAGACAAAGTTCATGTTTTTGGTATTCAATATTTCCACATTTTTTGCTTCTTGGAATTTCTTGTTTTATTAAAGACAAAGATTAAACAATTCCTTCTACATACCTTCCCTTAAACCAGGGGAGGGGACCTGCAACCTCCAGGCTACATGTGATCTTCTAGGTACTTGGATGGAGCCTTTCGACTGAGTCCAAGTTTTATAGAACAAATCCTTTTATTAAAAGGATTTGTTCAGTGAAGTTTTATTCAGTCAAAGGACCTCACTTGAGCACCTAGAGAGCCACATGTGACACTGAGGCTTTAGGTTCCCTACCCCTCAGACACTGTGATAAACGATATACAAATATTATCTCATTTTTTCCCAACTATTATTATTCCCATTTTCAGATAAGGAAACTTAGGATAATAAATGTCAAGTGACTTGTCCAAGGTCATACAAAACTTAGATCTTCTTGACTCTAGGCTTAGACTTCTATCCACTGTGCCATCTAACTGGCTTCCATGAAGAGTGAAATTCACACCCCCACCACTACTTTGATCCTTCTCCATCACTAATCACATTCTAGGAAATGACCTTATTACACTTTGATCTATAGAATTAGTCTTCAAGTTATCAAGCACGAATGTCTTCGTATGACTTATGACTTTCCCACCCTTTCTTAGGCTAAATCCCTTGAACATTATCTGTGGGAAAATTATCTATTTTGAATAACATTTCTTATACAAAATATATTAAACTATTGCCCATTCTCTAAGATTAACACCAGGAGTTTTGTAGGGCCCCATCAAATGATTAGAATGGAAGCTCAGTGTCAGAGTGGATAGAGTTGGAGAGCTGGAGTCACAAAGTCCTGAATTCAAATTCTGCCTTAGGTATTTACTAGCTGTGTGACCCTGGGCAAATCACTTAACCTTTTTTGCCCTCATTTTTTTCATCTATAAAACGGAGTTAATAATATCACCTCCCTCCCAGAGTTGTTGTTGAGGATAAAATGAGATGATGTTTTTAAAGTGTTTCATGAACTTTAAATTGTTACCTTAATACTATCATCAACTTCATTTTTATTATTACTGTTTTTATTGCTATTTGCTCCTCAGTACAGGAACAGTCACTTTCCTATTATAAATACCTCATTCCAGGACTTCATTCGCATTTTGATCAAGACTCATTCTGCATTTGTAGCACAAATCAGTTATAAGAACAAGTCAGAAATCTTTTAAGGGTATGGTTAATGAATATTAGGTTCTACATCAGAATTCCTTATGCTTCCCCTGATACTCAAAGGTCACATGAGAGGGAGAGCTAGGTAAAGATGATTTGTTAGATTGAATGTATCTGCTGAATTGAATTCTGGACACTGCATTTACAAAATGAAATATGTTTGGGAAAAGGAGACCAGGATTTTGAGAGAAATGGGATTATGCTGTATGAGGAATAATTTAAGGAGCTAAGGAGGTTTAGCTATCAGAAGTAAGGTGAACATGTTAATTCTGTTTAAATATCTGTTGAAGAAATAAGGGCCTTTCTATGTCAGCAGAGAGAGCTAAATAAGAACCAATGAAAAGAAATACCTTATTGGATTTGGGTTTAATTTTAGGGGGATTGTGACGAAAACTTGGGTGAGGTTCCAAGAAGGTACCCAAGTGCTTATAGGATCAGAAACAAGAAAATTTATTATCCACAGATCTGTGAACTTGTAACTCTCCGGGTCTTCAGAATGCTGTGGACAAGTTCACTTACCTTTCTAGTTTACTTTCCAGGGATATACACATTGACAACGAGGTTGATGCACTCATTGCCAGAGCTAGTTGAGTGTTTGGGAAACTCCAAAGAAAAGTTTGAGAGAGAAGAGGTATTAGACTGACTACCAAACTGAAGGACTACAGAGCCATTTGGCTGACCTCATTTTTGTATGCCTGAAAAACATGGACAGTCTACCAGCACCATGCCAGGAAACTGAATCGCTTCTGTCTGAACTGTGTTAGGAAGATTCTGAGGATCACTTGGCAGGATAAGGTACCAGACACTGAAGTCCATGCTCAAGCTGAACTGCCAAGTATTCAACTATGCTTCAGAGAACGCAACTTTGATGGGCTGGCCACGTTGTTTGAATGCAAAATGTACGCTCTCCAAAAAGACTATTTTATGGAGAATTTGCATGGGGCGAGCAATCATGACTCCCAGAGGAAGTGATACAAGGACACCCTCAAGGTCTCTCCCAAGAACTTTGGATTTGATTGTGCAAAATGGGAGACGCTGACACAGTATCTCTCAGCATGGCATTCCCACATTAGAAAAGGTTCTGTTCAGGTTGTCCATTATCACCATTATTATTCAATATGGTACTAGAAATGTTAGCTGTAGCAATTAGACAAGATAAAGATATTCAAGGAATAAGAATAGCCAAAGAAGAAACTAAGTTATCACTCTTTGCAGATGATATGATGATCTACTTAGAGAATCCCAGAGATTCAAGTAAAAAATTACTTGAATTAATAAACAACTTTGGCAAAGTTGTAGGTTACAAAATAAACCCACACAAATCTTCTGCATTCCTATATATTAGCAACAAAGTCCAACAGCAAGAGATAGAAAGAGAAATCCCATTTAAAGCTAGGGTAGACAGTATAAAATACTTAGGAGTCTACCTGCCAAAACAAACCCAGGGATTATATGAACACAATTACAAGACACTTTTTGCACAAATAAAGTCAGATTTAAGTAAGTGGAAAAACATTAGTTGCTCATGGATAGGCCGTGCTAATATAATAAAAATGATAATTCTACCTAAATTAATATACTTATTTAGTGCCATACCAATTAAACTATCAGACAATTATTTTCTAGAGCTGGATAAAATAACATCAAAATTCATTTGGAAAAACAAAAGGTCCAGAATAGCAAAGAGATTAATGAAAAGAAATGCTTGGGAAGGTGGCCTAGCGCTACCAGACCTCAAACTGTACTATAAAGCAGCAATTATCAAAACCACTTGGTATTGGCTAAGAAACAGAGAGGTAGACAAGTGAAATAGACTTGGCACTCAAGATGCAGTAGGCAAGGAATATAGCAACCTTCTGTTTGATAAACCCAAGGACCCCAGCTTCTGGGATAAGAACTCATTGTTTGACAAAAATTGCTGGGAA
The DNA here is from genome assembly GCF_028372415.1 of Notamacropus eugenii. Taxonomy (NCBI): domain Eukaryota; kingdom Metazoa; phylum Chordata; class Mammalia; order Diprotodontia; family Macropodidae; genus Notamacropus; species Notamacropus eugenii. The sequence goes on from NC_092872.1 coordinate 684,547,199, forward strand.
AACTGGATAACAGTGTGGCAGAAATTAGGCATAGACCCATACCTGACACCGTACACAAGAATAAAGTCCAAATGGGTACATGATTTAGGTATAAAGATTGATACCATGAATAAACTGGAGAAGCAAGGAATAGTGTATTTATCAGATCTATGGAGAAGGGAAGAATTCTTTACTAAAGGAGAGATAGAAAGCATTATGAAATGCAAAATGGATAACTTTGATTACATTAAACTGAGAAGTATTTGCACAACCAAACCCAATGCAACCAAAATCTGAAGGGATATAGTAAATTGGGAAAGAATTTTTACAGCTAAGCTCGGGGATAAAGGCCTCATTTCTAGAATATATAGAGAACTGACTCAAATGTATAATCATACAAGTCATTCCCCAATTGATAAATGGTCAAAGGATATGAACAGGCAATTTTCAGAGGAAGAAATTAAAGATATCTATAATCATATGAAAAAATGCTCTAAATCACTGTTGATTAGAGAGATGCAAATCAAAACAACTCTGAGGTACCACATCACACCTATAAGATTGGCAAACATGACAGAAGAAGAAAATGATAAATGCTGGAGAGGATATGGATGAGTTGGAACACTAATTCATTGTTGGTGGAGCTGCGAGTGCATCCAACCATTCTGGAGAGCAATTTGGAACTATGCCCAAAGGGCTACAAAAATGTGCATACCCTTTGACCCAGCAATATCGCTACTAGGACTATATCCCCAAGAGATCATAAAAATGGGAAAGGGTCCCACATGTACAAAAATATTTATAGCAGCACTCTATGTAGTTGCCAAAAACTGGAAGTCAAGGGGATGTCCATCAATTGGGGAATGGCTGAATAAATTATGGTATATGAATGTAATGGAGTACTATTGTGCCATAAGAAATGATGAACAAGAAGACTTCAGAGAGGCCTGGAAGGACTTATATGACCTGATGCTGAGTGAAAGGAGCAGAACCAGGAGAACTTTGTACACAGCAACGACCACAGTGTGTGAGAGTTTTTTCTGGTAGACTTGGAATTTTGTAATAACGCAAGAACTTCTTATTAAAAAAAAAAAAATCCCAAAGGTGGTTCTCAAGGCAAAATGCCTTGCACACTCAGAGAAAGAAATATGGAAGTCATTCACAAAATGTAGCAGATCATGTTTGTGTATGTGTATGTGTTTGTGTATCATGTTTTGATTTGTTATATGATTTCTTTCATTTATTTTAGTCTGACTACATAGCATGACTATAGTGAAAATTTACTCAATAGGAAAGTATATGTAGAACCTATACAGAATTGTATACAGTCGTGGGGAGGGAGGGGGGTAGTGGGGGGTAGGTGTGGGGGGGATAAAACCTCAATTGTATGGCAGTGATTGTTAAACATTAAAAAATAATAAAAAAAAAAAAGAAAAGGTTCTGTTCTCTATAAACAAAGCAGAACTGAGACAGCACAAAAGAAACATAGGATGTGCAAATTTGGAGTAATCACCCCAAATGTTCACTCGGACTATCTGTGGTAGAGCATTCCAAGCTCATATTGGTCTGATTAGCCAAAGTCATACACATTGAAACTTCACTTTATCACGGTGGTATCATTTTGGTCCTCTTCAAGAATGAAGGACAACAACCATATGTGAGGAAGACCAGTTTAGAAACCAAATTCTGAGTCCTTGCCCTTTTATCTCCCTATTGGATATAGCTTGCTTTGCATGTAGCTTGTTTTGAGTATATTTGTCTGCATGTTGTCTCCCCCATGAGAAAATAAACTCCTTGAGAGCTGGAATTGTTTTACCTCTTTCCATATCTTTGATGATTAGGACTGTGCCTACCACTTAGCAGGCACTTAATTGACTGATTATTGTGGTTGGATATGTTAAGTAGGACTGAGTAGGTGAGGGAACTAAGGGGAGTTGATTGGCATCTGACCTGAATTACCTCTGTTCCATCTAATGGGCATTGTGATTAGTAAACTTTGTTAACCTTGCAATACCTTTAGTAGAAACTTTCCTAATTTTATGTACCTGGATTAGAGAATTTTGATAAATGATTTATGATAAATAGATCCTTGCTTAAATGAAACTGACTAAAAAAACATTGGATACAAAAGAATTTCCTGATACTTAGAAGGATCAGTCAGTTGTCAAACTTGGAGTCATTTATGTTAATAAGGTCCTAACAATAGACCATTTTTCACAAGTATCTTAACGATGAGAGCTGGTTTTTATTTTATCTGAGGATCAATAGAGAACTACTAAGATTTTTGAGGAAGAAAGTGATATGGTTAGACACCTTAAGAAGATTATCTTCTATTGTCAATATTACAGAGGGTGTGCCCGAATTGAGTAGAGATTGAACAAAAGAAAGAGCCTTCTTTGGAGTATATCTAATCCATGAACTTGTAGTTCAATTTAGATATTTTTATTAAAAGTTCGGAAAGTCAACACAGCAGGAAACTATGTTCTGTTTTGTTTTTCTGTCTCAGATTATACTTAAATGACTGCATTATTAATTCTGTTTCATTCCAAATTTATGGATGTTTTAAAGGATATAATCAAAATTCATTTTCGTGAAATGCTATTTTGAGTCTGTTTAAGGTTTGTGCTATTTGATCAATAAGACTTTTGCTCATAGGGCTTTTTTTAGTGAATTACTGAAAAACAATTAATTTCATAATATATCATTGGGAACTGCATCCTTCCAATTCAATTTACCTTCCATACAATAATTTTGGGTTTTTTTAAAATAAGTATCTATAAATATTAACTGTTAAAACAGATTGCTGAGTAAACTTCAAATAGAAACCATCAATAAAGATACTTTTGCTGTTAAAAATGTGTTTCATATGTAGTTAATTTCACACTTATTTGCACTGGAAAATTAAATTTTTACTTATCAACATACCACAGAAATAGGAGAAATTCTACTCTTCTGCATTGTACATTGGTTTTGGTAGTTGCTATAGGGAAACTATATGAGCATTAATTGATAATTAGGAAAGTCTGACAATTCAAGAAATGACCAATTATACTAAATATCAAGCCCAGCCTTCTACTTTTATAGTTTTACTGTGTGTGACGTAAATGCAATCCTAATTTTTTGTGAGATTTCTTCTTTTTGAAAGAAGGTTAATCAACATCTGCGTTAACTACCTTCTTATATTGTTTTGGTAATTAAAAAATAATGAATGACTGTAGAATTATGTAGGGAATAATTTGACTATGATAGTAGCCAAATTGTTAATTTTGTATTTATCATATTCAATATGTTTTATTTTTGTTTTGTAGTTCTAAAGTGTCCTATTTTGGTAGAAAATTAAAGAGATTTTTTTTAAATGGTGGTTTCTCCTCTCAAAATGTCTCCAAGTTCCTACTTTCTCTCTTTTTTCCTTTACAAGATAGAATATAAGAGTAAGTTAGCTGTATGTAATAGAGATTTATAAATCCACATGCAATCCTCATTTTCTGTTCTACTTTATATGTTGAAGTACTAATTTTATTGTGGACTGGTTAATTCTAGAATTTAAACAAAAAGTTATCTGGACTGTATCCATCAATTTTTATTTAACAATATGACAGATAAAATAAAAACCAGAATACAGATTTTTAAAAATATATATATTTTTAGTCAGCATCAAAATAGAGAAACTTTTCTTATAAAATTTGAAGTATGCTTTGAATTTTAATCATTTCTGACTGGAAGCTTATTTTACTTTAATTTTTAGATTTTTCTAATAATTCATGCCTGATAGCTATTAAATTATAAGTGAATTTTCTCTGGTAGAACCTGATGTTCAGGCTACAGATGAATTAGGCTTAAATATTGTTTACAATACTACAATTTGATTAAAATTTAAATATGTTTAACAACTTCTTATGTAGGTGTTTCTCCCCCCAAATGGCTGCAGTTTTGACATTTGCCTGCATAGTTTTCTCATGATTAGTCTAAATACTATGTTCACTTAAAATGACATGAGGAATGTAATTATGATTAAGTGCTTGAGGAATTGTCACTCAACAACCCCAGAGCCATCCTCTTTTTCCTAACCTACATAACATCTTATACCACAATGCCACTGAATCTTAATTAGGTTGAGTAGGATTTAAGGCACATTAATCAAGAAGGTCCAGTATTTTTGAATTGTAATTTGGTGGATATTCTATGTTTGCCAGTAACAAGGCAAAAGTCCTTTTCATCAAATCAATCTACATCTATTTCTCTCTCTCTCTCTCTCTCTCTCTCTCTCTCTCTCTCTCTCTCTCTCTCTCTCTCTCTCTCTCAGCCTCTCTTTCTCACTGTCTTCTTCTCTGTATAAAAATGTTAATGGATATTGTGGTGAATTTACTTGGTACTCACTTAAGTCATTCAAGTCCCACTTCCATGAAGTAATTGACTAATCCTGGGCATATCACTTAAGTTCTCAATAACCCAGTTCAAAACCCAGCATTTATATCTAGATACAAATGTGTTCTAATTATACATAAGCCTGATTGTAATTAGAGTTCACTCACTTTTATCCTCCAAAGATACTAGGGTATCTAGGGGTCCAGTGGATAGAGCATTGGAAAAAGAGTCAGGAAAACTCAACTTCATCAATTCAAATCTGACCTCAGACACTCAACTAGCTATGTGATCTTGGGGAAACCATTCAATCATGTTTGCCTCAGTTTCCTCATCTCAAAAATGAGCTGGAAAAATAAATGGCAAACCACTCCAGTATCTTTGTCAAGGAAACCCCAAGTAGGGTCACAAAGAGTTGGACATAATTGAAACGAATCACCATCACCATCACCACCAACACCACCACTACCACCACCACCAACAACAACAGGCAGTTAGATGGCTTAGTGGATAGAGAATTGAGCATGGGATCAGGATGATATGATTTCAAATCCTGCTTCAGACATTTACTTGCTGTGTGACCCTGGGTAAGATACGTAACTTCTGTTTGCCTCTGAAGAGAAAAATGGCAAACCACTCCAGCATCCTTGTTAAGAAAATACCATGGACGGTACTGGTGTCATATGATCCACAATGTCATGAAGAATTGGACAGGATTGAATTACAACAGCAAGGTAGATAAATGGATAACTATTCCTCATTGTCAAAATTCTTTAAAAAAATCTTCCCTACTTGCTCTTATATGTGCATGTTTGTGCTTGCGTGCATGAATACATATATGTATATCTATTAAATACACACATAAATATATACACATATACATGTATATTTTATATATACATATATTTATAGATACACAACAATAATATATGTATATGTCATACATATGGATAGGTAGATGGGTAAATAAATGGATGGATGGATGGACAGAGATAGATAGATAGATAGATAGATAGATAGATAGATAGATAGATAGATAGATAGATAGATAGATAGATGATAGATAGATGATTCTAGATGAAGAAGTGAAAGCTCAATCTGGAAATAGCTCAATCTATTCATTCCCTAAAGTAGCATTTTTTTTTTTTAATCACCAAGTGTTAGAGTTGAAAGGGACCCTAGAACATAGAATAACAAATGTTGGAAAGTAACAGGACTTTGGAAAATGGAGTGTTAGAGATGATATGGACTCTAGAAAAGATGATGCCAGAACTTATGATGTTGAAAATTAATGCCAGAAAGGGAGTTGGAACATTGGATTTTCAAGCAAAAATTTACAAAAAGTGAAATCAGAGTGTTGAATGTTACACACAGAATGTTGGACCAGAAAAGAATGTGAAAAGTATCATAGCTCAACTCCCCCATTTGTATTAGTGATGTAACTGGAGCTTAGGGAGGGAAAATTACTAATTCAAGGTCATATGTCTAGTTATAGCCTAGTTATAGTCTGTCTAATAAACCATAGTCTAGGAATAGTATTCTGATTTATGATTAGTCAATAATTGTGCTTAATGGACAGACAAAACCATTGCTCCTTTCCATTCGTTACTGATCACTTATTGCCTATGAGTTGCATTGGCGTGACTAGATTATGAAGGATAATCAATAGAAGTAGAAATTGCTAATGAATCAACAAGACAGCCTATTGGATATTTTGCTTATGCAACAATCTTAAAATCATACAGTTACAAACTCTTGCTTGCTTTTTTCTGAGCATAGAGATACCTGACCTAGAAATGATCCTTAACAGTTATTTTATTTTTCAAATATGATAGTGTCACAATGGTTTTATTTATGTTTTAAAAGGTACTATGAAATATTTCAGACTGATTGTTTTAAAAGTGAAGCAATAGAGAGAAATGGGCACAGCAATTACAAGTATAAATGAATTCTTACTATAATATCGAATGACTACTTTCAAAATTATGGATATTGTTACATATAAATATATTCTAATTGAGTCAAATTGTAAGTATAACCTAGTTGTCTCTGTGTTCTTCCCCAAATATTCTTAAAATATTCTTCCCTTGAGCAATAATGAATGATTGAGATGGGGTCATATATCAGGAATGAATTCTGTTTAACTTAAACTTGCTATCAATCATCTTGGCATTACCTCTTACCAAGTGTCTGACTTTGTGTGAGTAGCTTAATCTCTCTTGGGTACCTCAGTTTCTTCATCTATATAATTATGAGGTTTAATTAGACAACCTTCTAATTTTAAATTTATTATCATACGATCTATTGAACCTAGGCCTCAATCTGATGCTAGCAACTACCTTTCAGTAAAATGAAGGGTTAGTAGTAGGTTGGGAAGATAAGTGGGTTTCTTTCCTAAAGCAGAGGAATATATGGTTATAAAAAAACAAAAAGGTTTCTAAACCAGAGAGAAGCCAAGGCAATTGTTATGTTAACATATTTATTAATTCCAGAATCATGGTACATAGGATCAGAAGAATATTAAAAATATTAAAATCCTATGGCGCAGGGTTTGAGGAGTCCAAAGTGTACATTTTATCCAACCCTTCAATGCAATAAATAAGGAAAACAAAGCTAGAGGGGGAAAGGGAATTGGTTAAGGTCCCAAAGGTAGTAAATAGCAATCCCAGCTTTAAAGTTCAATTCTCTTAACACTGGTTTAAGTGCTCTTATAACTACATCATGATCCGTCCATTTGATGGAGTCTCAGCAAAGTTAAATAATTTTACTAAGTATTGTCAATGACATTTAGAAACTTGCCTCCTGGAAACTTAGTCATTTCCTTATTCATCAGGACTTGTCATACTTTTTTTTTTTTTTCCCCTCAGGGTTGCAGGAGGTATAGATGTGTGTCATCTGACTGGTGAAGCCTGTGAACTTCTTTTCAGAATAATATTTTGTTGCCTACATTGATAATGGAGGCTTGATAATATTCAGTGAAAGAATAGTGAAAAGAAGTATTTCTTCTTCCCCCCATCATATGATTTCCTGAAGTCTATCCATAGGTTTTTGGTCACCCATGAGCCTTACGCTTGAGATCCCCCACTACATAATAGGTACTCACCATCTCTGAAGATCTTAAATTAGAGCTCAAAATGTTTCCTTTTCAGGCTTACTATAAAAGGGATTTTTGCTTTGAGTAGGAGCTGAACTAGAAGACCTTCAGCATAACAGGGCTGAGTTTATGGAAATGAAGAGGTTTTGGGTGCTTAGGGGTACTGGGACCCCAAGAATGACATGGAAGGATCACCTGGAATGAAGTCACACACTCAAGCTTTTAGTGGAGATAGTTTATTGTTATGCCAATAGAAGCAGAAGAAGTTCTTTTTGAGAACTTGAAACCTAATGGGAATGCTTAGAATTTATATAGAAAAGAGGCATAGGAAAGGAACCACGGATACTAAATAGATAATCTAAGGATTCAGGTGTCTTTTGGAGCTATGGATGGGAAAGTGTAGGGAGTATACCAGACATTGAGGGAACTGTCAGAGTCATGGACCTTGAGGATTTGGCAGGAGGAAGAATCCTTGGGACAACCATAAATAAAATTCCTTGGGCCAGGCACCACTCTGTCTGTTCTGATAAGGGAAGTGCAGAGTCAAGCCTGCAACTAAGGACAATTTTCTCATAATAGGGTAGAGTAGGCCTGGGTTACTTCCAAAGACATGGTCTTAGGACTTTTTGGGGGTGCAGGTCCCACCACACCATCAGAAAGTCTTCTGGACTTGAAGTCCAAAGACTCTTACCTTAGGTGTTTAGCATGCATATGGCTATAGGAAATTGAGTTCCTTTCATTAAGCATCATTTTATTCATATGGTAATCATAAAAAAAAACAAAACAAAACTAGACTAATTACTTTATCAGGTTGTGATAAGGAAATGCCTTATAAATCTTACTGTGTCATGGAAACATGAGCTGTGACAACTACTACAACAAAGATGATCCAATTTATAACCATTGCAGAAGAACAAGAAGTCTGTGACTGTGGATAGAATGTGACACATAAAATCAGAAAGACTTTGGTTAAAATCTTAGCTTGTCACCTTCTAGGTGTGTGTCTGGGTAAGTCAGTTACCATCCTGAGCCTTAAGGATCTCTAATAGGATAAGTCACATTTGGGTTGTGATCAGGAGTCCCTGTGCTAATGGATTTATAGGTCCTTGATGGATTACATTATTCATAGTCAGTGTTGCTTAGAGCCAGAGAATGAAAAAGCAGTAGCTTGTCCCTAGATAGTTTGATTTGCCCCCAGTGCTTGCACAAAATTTTCTTTAAAAAGCAAAAATTCCCTTTGAATGGCTAGGCTACAACCGAAGGCTGACATCATGGTGGGTGTTCTGAAACAATTACAATAAAAGTATAATTAAGGATAATTTGTGCTTTTTCTCTGGATTTTTTCCATACTGAGGAACAAGCACACAAAAAGCATGATCAGCAACAGCTAATTCTGCCAAGGTGTAAAATATTCTTCCCAACATAGGCATCTGGTTCTTTGGCAGCATGAGAAAGCAGGTCCAATGCAAATCACACCAGAAAAACAGTGAAAAGACCTAGGGTTCAAGACTTAGTTTTTCTACCTATTAGGTATGTGACATTAAGTAAACTACTCCACCTTTCTGTACTTCAGTGTCCTTATCTGTTAAATACGCATAATAGTACTTGATTACTTACAGCCCAGTGTTTCCTACAAATGAGTGTAAAGTATGTAAATGGGAGCAATTATATTTAAAGACAGGAACTGAGATGGGGACTGGATCTATGATGTTGTTGACTACCTACAACCTGCTCTTCAATTCTTAGTCTTAGATAGTTGCTTACACAGTGTCATCCTGCCAGTATATAACAGAGGTGAGACTCGAATCCAGTTCTTACCAGTTATACTCACATCTCACTTTATCATGAAAGCATTATTGAATAACAATAACTCATATTGAAATGATGTTTTAAGAGTAATAAAGTTCTTTCCTCACAACAATTCCATAAGTAGATTATAGGTAATTATAATTATTATTAGAGTTGAGGAAACTAGCCCTGAGAGGTTAAATTATGTGTTCTGATAGACACAACTAATAAGTGTTGGAATGAGTATTTCAACCCAGGTCTCCTGAGTTCAAATCTGTTGATTTGATCAGTACATCAAAAGGAAAAACAAACAAAAAATATCCGGTAAATGTATATTCAATGTCTTTTGTGTGACGTAAGATATTGAACATCAAAGCATTCCTATCCAAGTTGTCAATTTGTTTGGTAGTCAAATATGTTTTTGCACATAAGGTTAGAAGGTCATGTCTGAATTTGACTTTGTAATAAGGAACGTCAAGGAAACTACTGGTAGCAAATTTCACAAGTTCATCTTTTGAGATTTGTGACAATTGAACATCTCAGGAGCTTCTATTATGTGAGATCATCAGCACATTCTTGTAAAGTTACTGGCTACATCACAGATGGACTAGTATTGCCACTTTCTGGCTGTGCATTAGATTGGATTTTAAGAATATTTAAGTAATATCCTCTCCAGGTGTTTCTTTTTGAGTAGAGATACTTCTGAAAGATTTAATACACAAGAAGATTAATGGCTATGAAGGAAAGCTTTCATCTCCTTTTTACCCAACAGGAGGTGACTAGAGAATTAGGGACACTCAGAAACCCAAAAAGTACAATGATCTCATAGAAAGAGCATTATATCAGGAGACACTGATCCACTAGATCTGGATTTGAGTACTGCTCTGCTATATTAAGAGAATTGGATTTGGAGTCTGAAGATGAAATTCTAATAATTCGCTCCACTTTTTGTCATTTCTGTGTCCATGAAGAAGAAACTAAACATCTTGAGATCTTTATTCTTCTCTCTGTAAAGTAAGGGGTAAGGAAAGAGGACCTTGATTGGACAGCTCCTGTTTTTAAATTTATCCGAGGTAAAGTATTTATTCATCAAATACCTACAGAAAATTTAGTTCATCCACCCTAAACTTTAGTTCCTAATTTGTAAAATGGGTATGATCAAACTTCCATGCTGTAGTTCACTGGATTGTGGGGAGAAAAGTTCACTGGAATGTTGGAAGAGAACTGGAAAGTACTATCAAGAGTGAATTATCATGAGAAACCTACTATGAGGAAGATGTGCTAGAACCAGTAGAAAATTTAAAAAGAAAAAAAAAATAAGAGGTGTGATTTCTTTCCTCAAGGAAGTTTAGCCATTTTGTTTTCATTTTCTTTAAAAAACAGAGAACATTTTGTTTTTCTTTAAGAGAACTTTAAAAGACAAATCATTGTTGTAGTGGGAGAGGCATGGAGAATGGAATATAAATTAAAATATAAAGTAGAAAATGAAAATATAAAATACAAGATATTTCTTGGGAACTAAAACTTTCTCAGATTAAGACAGAGTATCAGGAGCAGGAAGGAGGTCATACTGTATTGCCAGAAGTCAAAATATCTTTAGTGGAAAAGAACAAATCCTTTGTAAAGGTTGACAATCCTACCATACTTCAAAAGCCAATGTGATATTAAAGAAACTAGTGTCTTGCAGTTTAAAAAAGTCCAAGAAAGAAAAGAAAAAAACAATAACTTCTCATCTCCAGTTTGTTCTCTCATAACTCAGAACCCAGAACAAAGCTCACCTTTTTGCTAAGTAAATTATATTGTCTTTTTGAAGGGTAGAGTGGGGGAAAGCTTGAAAAAGACTCTGACTCCAGAAATGTCACCATCAGCACACTGAGCTGTAATATGAGGAAAAACATTTTTTCCCAAACTATAACATGATGGCCATTAGCTAAATTCTCCAGGGAGTGAGGATTTTCTTGTATCTATCTAAATGCATACTATGATATAATAACCAGTGTCATTCAATAATCTTTATTAATCTCAACATCTTCAGCTGCAAAATGGTCATAAAGTTTTTCACTATATACCCCATGAAGTTTATCTAAGGAAAGACTTTTAAACCTTTAAATAAATATGTAAATTATTGTTGTAGAACTAGGAAACCATGAGTTATGTCTAGAGAGTAATGTTTGACTGGGTCATTCAGCAAATGAAGAATACTAGGAAATCAATATGGAAAGGCTGATTTGGGCCAAATGGTGGAAGGTCTTAATTGCTGGTTTGGACAGTATTTATTAGGTCTATAATTGAAAGGAAACTGACGATGTGATGCAGCATCATGGTGTGGTAGAAAGGACCTTGGTTTATTACTTAGTGAATTTGAATGCATCACTTCTTTCTGCATCAGATTTTTTTATCTGTAACATTAAGAGTAGAAGACAAGACCATTCCCTTCTTAGCTCAAAAATATGGGTCCATTATTTTCTCTGGTAAAATAATCCGGACAATGAAAACTAAGTCACATGAGTCCTTCTATAGAAAATTAACGGAGAAATGTTCTCACACTTGGAAAACAGTACAAACACAGAGACATACATATAAGACCAGAGATGTGAGATTTTGGAGAAAAAAATAACATTTTTCCCTCAGAGTGGCAAGCTATATGTCAGCAACATACAGAAAAATCCAGATACTCCTTCTTTCCTAATTCTATTTTCTTTTTATCAGTTTTCTTTCCAAATTTCATCTTAGTTTTTCCAGTCCTGCCCCATTTCAGTTTGGGCATTGGGGTATTTTTATCACCTGGACATTGATATAAGGTCACAGATTTCAAGTTAAAAGGACTTTTAGAGATCAACTAATCCTTTTCTCATATTTTACTGCTGGGAAAACTGGTATTTTTTGAGGTGGAGTCATCTGTCTAGTTTCATAAAGGTAATCTGTTATAGACATAGCATTTGAAGTCAGGTACTCTGATTCAAACTCTAGCATTCTTTGCTCTGTACCACACCCTTCATTCCATTTCTAGAAATTGTCACGTCAAGAGGGAAGATGGACATTTGTCAAGGAAGTCATAGAGATTGTTCTTTAAAGCAGATGCTCTAACAGATGACCTTTGATATAATATTCTAATTATGAAGTTCCGTGACTCTACATTTTCTGGACAGAAGCAGGAACAGTATAGCTGAAGGACCACCAGATTTATAAACAAAGAAAAGAGTCTGCTCTCTGCTTTTTGCTGGTTGGGTTATATGTGCAAACCATTTCATTCTCTAAACTTCAGTTTTCTTATCTCTAAAATGGAGATCATTCTATTTGCCTTATTTAAAGTACTGTGAGAAAATTACTTTGTAAATAACAAAATGTTATAAAAAAAGTAAGCTATTATTATTGTCCTTACATTGAAAGTCAATTATTTCATTGCAATTTAATTCAATTTTGTTCTTATGATTTCAATAGATGTGTATTATGCCTCTTCTGTATGCAGGGTATTTTGTTAGGAAAAGGACTACAAATAGGAAAAATGACATTTTTCCTCAAAGGGCTGACATTCCTTTCTTTAAAAACTAATTTATTTATTTTTAGTTTTCAATGTTCACTTCCACAAGACTTTGAGTTCCAGATTTTCTCCCCATCTCTCCCCTTCCCCTACCCCAAGACAGCATGCATTCTCATTACCCCTTCCCCTAATCTGCACTCCCTTCTATCATACTCCTCCCCTCTCTTACCCCCATTCCCTCTATTTTCTTGTAGGGCAAGATAGATTTCTATACCCCATTAAAGGGCTGACATTCTAATCAAGAGATAGGGATGGCAGGTACACAAAGAGATATGATTTATGTTGGACTAGAGTAAGGGTTAAAGAAAAAGCTAGGGAAAAATATAGTATAAGGAGGGATAAAACACTATGATCTAGAGGTGTCAGACAATGTTTCATAGAGGAGATGTCAGCTCAGCTGAGCCTCACAGCAAAAGAAGTCTGAGAAACTGAGTCAAAATGAAAGTATATTCTTAGTAAATTGGACAGCTTATTTGAATGTTCAGGGGCAAAAAGAAAGTTTTATAGAACAGATTCTTTCACTAAGGGGATTTGTTCTGTGAAGTTTGGATTCAGTCAAAGGGCTTGAGGCTACAGGTTCCTCATCCCTTCTTTAGGATAATCAGATACAAATTTGCTGAGTACAACTCCTGCTTCAAATCAAGCTTTCTTTTGACTTTTCATTTATGTCCCACTTCTTAGGAGAATCAGCTTTTTGGAATAATATTAGCTGGTCATTATTTACAAAACACTATAAACAGAGGACACTGAGGCTCAGAAAGGTTGACAGTGACAGCCATGTAATTAATAAGTGTCTGAGGTTATTGTGGAACCCAGAACTTTCTCATTCCAAGTAGAGCACTCTAACTAGTATACAACAATGCTGGGCACACACACGTTTCCTTGGAAGACTCAGAAAGAAATTTGGATCAGAAGATGTGTGGTGATTAGGAGAATGTCACAAATGTCATAACGATGACTTATAAATCTATCAAGCTTCATGGTCCATCAATAGACCTACATCTAAGCACCATGGACTTCTGGTTTAGGGTCCATGTCAAGGTCTACTTCAGATGCTATCCCTGACATATGGAGGGTTTCACAATCATCATGTAGTCTTGTGAAAACCTAATGCCACCACTGTGAATAATTAGGGGAAATCAGATTTTGTCACTGGATTGAATTAAGCTTTATGATTGACTTGCAGTCTCCAATTACATAACAGGATAAATTTTGATAGATGGATTAGACATGCTATTTTTGAACCCAGAGTGTAAAAATGTAGGCGCAGCAGATGGATAAGAAAAGCTAAATTATGTCCCTAGAGTTAAAAATATTTTATTGATAGATTTGGGGGAAAAAATTTGAAATATATATGTAGATAGATATAGATATATTTTATTTTTCTGACAAATCTTAGAGTACCATTAGTACTAGTAGGCTATAAGAAAAGTTTCTTAATAATTAAAGATATACAAAAATTTAATAAACTACACTAGAAAGTCATGAGTTTCCTTTCTTTTGGAGTCTTCAATCAAAGCTTGTTGACAGACTGGAATTGTTAGAGAGGTGAATTCTTACGCATGTAGGGCCTGAATTTGATTTTCATATGAAATGCCTTTCAGTGTTGAGATTCTGTGATCTAAAGTGATTCAAGGCTAAATGCATATTCATTATTCAGGGCCTGTGACACATGTTACTTCTATTAAAACCTTCCTTGATGAGAATCAAATGCTCTCCCTTTTCTTATCTCAAAGCATCATCAGTTTATGACACTTTACTTTGCATTATATTTGCCTATATACGTATTTTACCAGTTTTTTAGGTTTTAAATCCATTGAGGACAAGTACCAGGGTAGAATATTAGTAGGAAAAGAACTGAGTTTATAAACAGAGGAGATGCGTTCAGATCCTTTCCTTGAAATTTACTACTTATTTGCCCTTGCTTAACTTATTTAACCTCTGTGGATCTTGTTTTTTGTCTCCATGAAATTGTGGATGAGAAGAAAATGTTCTGGGGGAATTTTTCAAGGTCTAAATCTAAGTAAACCTGCCTGTAAATTGAGAATGATAACACTTTCTTACTTAACTCATAGTTATATTTAGAGGACTAGCTGTATGATGTCTTGGAGGAAGGAGGGCTATGGTATGCAGTGACACTTGTTTCTAAGATAATTAGGAAAATGTGCCTTAAGTTCATGTCATTTTACAGTGATTTGACATAAATGTGAGTAATAAGATAATGCTATTTCCTTCTCTTACCCTCCCGTGATATTCCTGCCCCATTCTCCTATCCCTCACACTTTCTTCCTTGAGGAATTGTGATTAATATGATCTTTCTAAAGAATTTGATCATTAAATCATTAAACTAATGCCTATTATGTTGCCAAACATTTTTCTTTCTTAGTCAGCCAACAACATATAGGTAAACTTGCTCTCAAAATGATTGCACTTCATTGTCTGTCATTCACTCACTAAATATTAATTTTAATTCATCCCAATACATATTTTTTAAATGAAAGAATACTTACCAGGTTAAATTAAAATTGTTCTTTATGAAAATTTAAGTTATTTTGTTCAAATTATCTAAATGAATGAATAATTTGTTGCAATATTTATCAAAAATTATAATAATCAGAATTTTGAACAACCATATGAAATTTATAATAATTATCAATATTTCAAAGTGATTTTTCAAGGTATTCCATTTATAAAAAAAGCTATTTTAAGGCATGTATCTACATAGAGTTTAAACAATTATTTGGGGTAGATCACCTGCACTTGCTATGAATTAAAATTTCCAAAACTGTTAATGTTTTAAATGTGTGTATTTATGAGAGAGAGAGAGAGACAGAGACAGAGACAGAGAGAGAAAGACAGAGGGAGGGAGAGAGAGAGAGAGGGAGGCAGGGAGGGAGAGAGAGAGAGAGACAGAGAGAGAATTTTATTTCATAGGAAGCCTAGATAGCATTACTTTAATTATACTTTTTTCTCCTTTTTAATTCATTTTGTCATATTGTTAAAGCTAGAAGAAGCAAAAGACTGAGGTGGTGATTATAGTCGTCCAACACTTTCATTTTATGGATCTAGATCCTGAGATTGGGAGGGAATGAAGGAAGGAAGTGATAGATTGAGTTTTTGTGTTCATCCTTTGTTGCCAAGGAAGACCATGCCATCAGAGAAATGATGACATGACTTGCACTGGACTTTGTTTTAAGTGAGGGAGTGCTGTGCAAGGTTCCCAGCCTCACTTCTCCTCTAGAGGTATCTGAATCCAGTGACCAGATATTCATCAGGATGACTGGAGATGACCCAGGCCCTTTTAGGCCAAGGTTTATGCAGGTCCTCACTTAGGGTGAGGTAGTGCCCATTCATTGAATAGACCTGTTTAAGAGGCAGCCAGGGCATGGCCCCTTTAATGAGGCAAAGGAAAGAAAGACATCAGCCTGGGAGGGAGACAGCAATAGTTACTATTGATAATCACTCTTAAGCAAAAAAAGTTTTTTTAAGCACCTACTGTGTGCCAGACATTGTGCTAAACACTTCATATATATCTCCTTTGAAATAGCTAGAAGCATCATGGAGCTAGTTTTTAGTTGAACCAAAACAAAAATCCAAGTCTCCAGAATTTAAGATTCATTAAACTATGTCACAAAATCTTAATGAGACATTTCAATAATGAAATAATTCTTATAAATTATTATCAGTTTAGTTAAGAGTGGCCAGCCCACTGTTGACTATGGATTATTAACACTTGCTTTCCTGGAAATTCCCCTATACTAAGTGAAAACTTATTTATGTTTGGGAGAAGCATCTTGCCACTCTATGTGCAAGAACTCACAGGAGAAACTTTTAAAAACATACCAAAAATAATAATTTGGCAGGTATAAGTACAATGCAAGAAGGAAAGAAAGGAATAAGAGTCCTGATTCAGTGATTAATTCAGATGAAGTTATCACAGTTATTTGAAAAACCTTTCTGTCCAAAGCCCAAGCTCAAACCTAAAAAGAGATCTCCAAGGAAAAGAAAATATTTTAGATAACTACATAACTAAAGGAATAAGAAAAGAAGGACTGATAAAGATGGTAATAAGGTAAGGAGAGGAATAACCCTATATAAATGTGCAAAAATGGAATGGGAAGAGAAAGGCAAACTAGCTAGAGATGTCACATAAATTATGTGAATTTGTAATAACTGTAGTTCTGGTATATTTACAGTTTTACGCACTTTTTAATAAAATTTTATCAAAAAATAGAGAATTGTAAAAATGCAGATTCATACAAGTACATACAAGCTGTATGGATTCATACATACCTACACACACATACACATACACACATATACACACACACATTGCATCTTCATAGTATGGAGACTTGTTTTTAGCTATATTATAAAAGATAGAAATATTAAAATATTTATTTTTAGAATACCCATCCTGTGTCTTGCTAAGTATTAAATGATAACTATTAACATTTTATAACCTACAGAGGTATGTTGCACAGTTTCCTCATTTTCCTTGCATAATCTATAGTGATCATCACCTTAAGGATGAATTCACCACAGTTTTGCTGAAACTAGCATAAACTTATGCATTTTTGTAAATCAACTCACATGATTCAGCAATTCATTGGACTTTTCAGTAAAATATGATCAGAGGAGTTAATTTACATGTTAACTATGAGGAGTGTTTGGATTTTACTCTGGTTTTAGTCCTATCAGAGTCTCTGCTCAGTGTCAAACCACTTGCAGTTACAATCAATTTGAGTCATACACCTTTAGTGTTGCTAAGTGATATAATACCTGCTTGTTCAAAAAATATCACTATAAGCTTTTTACCTTACAGAATTCTAAGTACTTATAGCCATCATTTTCACATTTTTTGGACAAGTAAGTGTTACTCCATCTTTTATTGTGATCAATCATGAGTTTTACTAAATAACAAATTATTTTTACCCTTCAAAAATGTTAAGGAAAAGCATAATTAAGCATTATCTTATATATGGCACTGTGCTAAGTAACTTAGGTGAAAAGAAGTAAAGCAACATGCTACCTGCCCTCCAGGAGCTTTCCATAGAACAAAAGGATTCAATATATGAGTTTATTACTTTCTCCAGAAAGCACAATCAAAAGCACAATTTTCTGAATAACTCTAAAAGATGGGAAAAAAATAACTGTAAGTAGAATGCAAATAAGGCACCTACAATAACAACATCATTCTGAGGATAATGCTATTTCCATTAGAAAGTGTTGGAAGGAATGGAGATAATATGGTTGTGTTTACCAATACCAAACAGAGACAGTCTTTTAGTAGATGTCAAGACAAACACTTTTGAAACATTAACATAAGGGCAGTGAAAGATTGGAGGGGGGGGAAATACATACATACTTCTTTGTAATATTCACAAAAGTTTTTGAAGTGCCTGAAGCCAAGTTGATAATGTCAAGTCAAGAAGAGATGGGGTATTTTGCCTAAGATTGTGAAGCAAAGCAATTTGGCTGTCGAATCAGACAATCTCTTCCAACGGGGTATTTAGCAGAGCTCCTTGAAGGGGATTTAGAAGTTGCATTCTATTGCTTTTAAACAGAGCTTTTTACAGGTAATTGAGCCTTTAAAATTCTTTTTTTAGAGGATTATCCTGTTCAGTGCACTCAAATCTATCACAAGTGAAAAGTAAACTGGATGTGTAATGAGTATTTGAATCCATTGAAATTCAGTTGGAGGGAGGGGAAGGAGAGGAGACACCACAAGCCCTTTGCTCTTCCTTCCCCCAACACATAAAAAAATTACACACATTCACAACCATCACCCCCATCCCGGCACAACCTTGCCCCCATAAGCCATTAACGGCTTCAGACTTTAAAATATCTCCTTTAATGTAAATACCAAAGTTCACTACACAGGTCTCTGCATTTCTAGCTCATACTATTAGCTGTGCAATTAAGCATGGCTATTGCTTTTATTCTGCTATGACAGAAGAAACTATAGTTCACAATCAGTCTCCTACTAAATGACTTGACAGGAAGTACTGGGTCACTTTTACATTTCACTTTAAGATGATGAAAAGACTAGGAATCATATCATCTAGGTAGTATAGGGGAAAAATTCATAGATTGTGAGTTAGAAGTTGTACATGCAAATTCCTTCTTTTCTACTATATGATTCTGACCCAGTTATATAACCTTTCAAAGACTCAGTTTTCTCATCCATAAAATGAGAGTGTTGATTCCCTAACGTACATTCCAGTTGTAAATTCTATGATCCCATGGGATGATAGTTTTTAAAGAACTGGGTATGGTTAGCCTGGAAAAGAGAAGATTTAGAAGAGGATGTGATAGCTGTCTTCAGGTATTTGGAATCAGTATCATTTGGAAGCCAGATGGAACTCATTCTACTTGACCAAAGAATACCAAAGTAGGTACAATGGGTTGAAATTAGAGGAAGGTCAGTTTTAGTTTGAGGTAAAGAAAAATTTTCTAACATTAGAGCTGTCCAAATGTAGAATGAACTATCTCAGAAAACAGTAAGTTCTCAATCACTGTAGGTTTTCAAGGAGAGGGTCGATGCTGACATGTCAGTGATATTAATGTTTCATATGCATTCATATGCATAGGTTGGACCAGGAGTCAAGATGAAGTCTGTGAACATAAGAAAAAAACAAAATAAAGCTATATTTTAGTTTAATTGATTTCCTTTGGAATTGTATTTTTAATGTGTTTGAAAACATTCTTCTTCCAAAGGGTCAGTAGAATTCATTAGATTGCCAAGGGGGTCTATGACTCAATAAAGCATAAAATCTTTTGAAGTAGATGATCTGTAAGAAAGAACCTTTTGAAATCTTGGATTCTGGGATTCTAAGCCATATTTCTAAATTACTGTGTAGCAGCAGGTTTAGAATAAGCTAGGCACCAATTGTCTTTCTTTCCCAGAAAAAGATGAGTTGAGCCAAATGAATGTTTGGGTTTTGGTCCAACGTATGTGAGAACTTGATCCTATGCCCTGTGTCCTAGGGACAAATCCTAGCCATACTCTTGGGCTCCCTTGGCAATCATGAGCTCTGTGTCAGTAAGTCTTCCAAAATTATCATTCCAAAGTACATATAACCTATTCTTTGGGTTTCTGTCAGGATCTCAGTATCTGCCCAAAGGGAAATCAGGTTCTTTATCATTCCCAGAGGAAATGGCATGGAGAGAAGAGGATTAATGAATCGAACACCACTAACTAAATAACAACAATGAATAAACATAACTCTAAGAAAGAGAAGGTCAGAGCCCGAACTGGATGGCCTGCCTTGAAATCCTTGAACTTACCCCAGCAGTTTTCCAAGCTAAGCCCAAATCTGCCATATGGACCTAGTCCTGCTTACTAGAATGAAAACAGAAAATCCTACTGATAATTATAGATACTCACAGCCAAAAGCTAAGAACTACTCTAAACTAAGTAGTGTCCATTTAATGATTAAGGACTAGTAGCTCATGGTATGGAGGACAATAACTAAACACATTTCTGAAGCTGAGAGCAACCACCTCCCTCCCCATCCCTCTGACACCGAAATTAAAACAAGTGCTACCTTAAGCCCCTTCTTGTTGCCTAAATGATATTTATAATGGATAAGTAATCAATCCCTTGATAATATCTCAACTAATATTTTGATGGTAGCCCTTGGTGGCCTAAGGATAATAATCCTTAGGACTAGAAACATTGTAGAAAGCAAGAACCTAACTGCCATTCTCATTCATTTTCTGGGCACTCTTTTGCCAGGCCTAGAGGCCTGTGTGGGCTACCCGAGTCTTTCTTACCTCACCTCCGAGGTCTTCGGTTGACCAAAACCAGATGCTCATATGAGAGAAAGGACGTTCCAGAGTCGAACAAGGGTTGAGCTTTATTTCAGGGTCTAACAAGTGCAGGGGAGTCTTCCTTAGGAGGAAGAGGGGGATATTTCCTAAGGAGGCTAAGCTTAAGGGATTGGAAGTAGAAGTACAAGCGGGGAGAGAGGGGGAGGGGAGAGAGGAAAGAAAAGAAGCAGAGCCTACTGTCCTCTTGGCTCCTCACGTGCTAAGAGAGCTTTCAGGCTTCCTCAATCCTACTTAACCTTCAGCCACACAGTTTGCATCTAAATACCGTGCTGTTAGATAACAATAGTGTGCCCAGATCCGGGACGACCTCGAGGGCAGGGAGACTCCACCCATCACATATCTCCCGGGGAGAGGCGGAAATACCCGAGCTAGCCGAGCTAGCTCAGTCTGACCTTCTCGAATCCCCGCTGTTCATGGAGGGCCTCGTAAGACTCTAAGATTTAGAAGTCCCACTTTTACCCGCCCAAGACCATCCACACGGAATTGAGCTTCTAATCCTCACACTCTTTCATTGTACTAGCTCCAAACTGCTCAACTCTGCCTATTTTCTAGTCGCTTGTGCCTACCTTGAACCTAGCTGTTACAAAACTTCTCTATACTTTCACATTGTGACTAACAACAGATTGTCTAAACAACTGTGATCTACTCTTATAGATTTCCTCTAGCCTTAAAGAATGAAAAGGGCCAAATGCAAAAGAAAATGCAAAAACTAACTGAGGAAAATAGCATCTTCAGAGTGAGAATTGGGCAAGTGGAAGCCAATAGCTCCATGAGACATAAAGAATCAATTCAATAAATAAAAAAAAATGAAAAATTGGAAGAAAATGTAAAATACCTCATGGGAAAAACAATCAACCTAGAAAATAGATCCAGGAGAGACAATATCACAATCACTGGAACACCTGAAAGCCTTAATCAAAAAGAAGTCCTGGATAGCATCTTTTAAGAAATTATGAAGGAAAACCAACCTGATGTCCTGAAAACAGAGCACAAATTAGGCATTGAAAGAGTCAACTATTCTCAGGAAAGTCATCTCAGAGTATAAATTCCAAGGAGCATTATAACCAAATTTCAGAACTATCACATGAAGCAAAATAAAAACACTGCAAGTAGAGAGAAAAAAAATCATATCTCAAAGATCCATAATCAGCATTATA
Organism: Notamacropus eugenii; assembly: GCF_028372415.1. Classification (NCBI taxonomy): domain Eukaryota; kingdom Metazoa; phylum Chordata; class Mammalia; order Diprotodontia; family Macropodidae; genus Notamacropus; species Notamacropus eugenii. The sequence goes on from NC_092872.1 coordinate 684,568,956, forward strand.
AAGGACTTGGCAGAAGCATAATTGAAGAATCATAGGTCATGGAAAATGATATCCCTGAAAGAAAAGGAGGTAGGACTACAACCAAGAATCACTTACACAACAAGATTAAACATAATTCATCAAAGGGAGAAAAATGGTCATCCAATGAAATAGAAAGATTTCAAGCTTTCATAAAGAAAAATCCAAAAAATTAAGAAAGTTAAAAGAGATAAGGAAGAAAAGTACATTTTGCTAAAATATGCCATAGACATTGAAATAATATAGCAAGTGATACAGCATCCGAATACTTAAAAGAGAAGTTAAATGACTTACAGGAAGAAATAGAGAGCAAAATTCTACTAGTGCGAGAACTCAATTGTTCCCTCTCAGAACTTGATAAATCCAACCAAAAATAAACAAGAAAGCAACTAGAGAGGTAAATAGAATAATAGAAAAGTTAGTAGTGACAGATCTTTGGCATGATATAGACATTTAAGGTGGTACCATAAGTAAATTAGTCTACCTGTCAGATCTATGGGGAGGGGAAGAATTCAAGATAAAAGAGGAGAGAACACTACAAAATTTAAAATAGATAATTATGATTATATTAAATTAAAAGGCTTTTGCACAAATAAAACTAATGCAACCAAGATTAGAAGGAAAGAAAAAAGCTGAAAAAAATTTTTATAACAATGTCTCTGATTAAGGACTCATTTCTCAACATATAGAGAACTGAATCAAATTTACAAGAATACAATCCATTCCATAATTGATAAATGGTTAAAGGATATGAACCAGCAGTTTTCAAATGAAGAGATCAAAGTTTTCTACAGGCATGTGAAGAAGTGCAGAAAACTGGGAAAGAATTTTTCAATTAGTGTCTGTGATGAAGTTTCATTTCTAAAATATATAGAGAACTGATTCAAATGTACAAGAATACAAGTCATTCCCCAATTGATGAATGGTTAAAGGATATGAACAGGCAGTTTTCAGAGGAAGTAATTAAATCTATCTATAGTCATATGAAAAAATGCTCTAAATCACTATTGATTAGAGAGATGCAAATCAAAACAACTCTGAGATATCACATCACACCTATCAGATTGGTTAACATGGCAAAACAAGAAGACAATAAATGTTGGAGAAGATGTGGGAGAGTTGGAACACTAATTCATTTTTGGTGGAGCTGTGAGCTGATCCAACCATTCTGGAGAGCAATTTTGAACTAGGCCCAAAGGGTTATAAAAATGTGTATACCCTTTTGACCCAGCAATATCACTTCTGGGACCGTATCCCCAAGAGATCATAAAAATGGGAAAGGGTCCCATATATACAAAAATATTTATAGCAACTCTCTTTGTGGTGGCCAAAAACTGGAAATCAAGGGGATGCCCATCAATTGAGGAATGGTTGAATAAATTATGGTATATGAATGCACTGGAATATTATTGTGCTATAAGAAATGATGAATAAAAAGACTTCAGAAAGGCCTGGAAAGGCTTATATGAACTGATGCTGAGTGAAAGGAGCAGAACCAGGAGAACTTTGTACACAGGAACAACCACAGTATGTGAGGAATTTTTCTAGTAGTCTTAGTACTTTGTTGCAATACAAGGATTTAAACAATTCCCAATGGTCTCTTAAGGCAAAATGCCTTCTACATCCACAGAATGAACTATGGAATTCAATCTCAGAATGAAGCACACCATTTTCTTTTGTATTATGTTTTGTTTTGTTTTATGATTTCTCCCATTCATTTTAATTCTTCTATGCAACATAACTAAGGTGAAAATGTATTTAATGGGTATGTATGTGTACAACCTATTTATTGTATGCTATCTCAGGAAGGGAGTAGGAAGGTAGTGGGGAAGGAGGGAGAGAGAGGGGAAAAAATCTGAGATATATGGAAGTGATTGTGTAACACTGAAAACAAATAACAGAAAAAAAAGATATAAAAAAGCATCAGGACCCACTGGATTTACAAGTGAATTCTGACATTTAAAGGTGAACTAATTCTAATACTAAATAAATGATTTAGAATAATAAAAAAATGAATGCTAACAAATTTCTTCACATGTAACTGGAAAAAATAAAATTCTATTAAAACAATGACATTTTTCATTGCTATTGAATTTTATGAAATCCAAAATATCTGTATCCACTCATTTTAGTCTCATAACATCATTGAAGGAGGTATTACTTCTCATCTGCTCTTTGCAAATGAAGGAACTGGAACCATGAGTTTTAATCAGAAGGACCTCAGGGCCTCAAGTGCTACTTGTGCCCAAAGAGGGACCTTTTCTTTAGCTTCTTTGATAAGCTATCTTGTAATCTTTGCTTAAAAGTATCCAAGGACAGGGAAAATAGTGCATTCAGTGTTTCATACTACTTATTCAAAGTCATATACCTAATAAGTCTCAAAAGAAAACTAGGAGGAAGGTCTCCTGACTCTAAGCTAGACATTGTGTATTCTCATTAGTCTATTACAATTATTAGGAAGGAAATTCTGAGTGTATGCCCTATGTAAAGAGTACCATAATCCTTAGGCATGAAGAATGACATTCTTCTGTTGTTTTTGCTTTAAAAAGTGGAGGTGGTACAATATTTGCAAGCCCAAATAATTGTTTCCTTAAATATTTGAAAATATAGTATTAATGCAGGTTTTGTACTAAGTATTTCTGAGCAGTTTGAAGTTGGTTTTCTTGGCTTTATATGTTATTTCACTCTTTTGTGGTTAATATGAGAATAACTTCCAGCTGGGATCAACTGTACTGAATTTAATTCCCTCTGATTTATGTACTTGCTGATGGCACCTACTGCTTTTCTCTGTTTCCACGTGATGTATTTACTGACTCCCTGTGAGCAGATGTGTCCAACAAATGGGAAGTCCCTTCTGCTACCCCATGGTCTCTCTTGGATGCTGAGTACATTTCTGAAGCTGAGAATCCCCCAGAAGTTAAAGCAGATGCTAAAGAAAAACCCTTCTGGTGGACTAAATGAGATTTATAATGGAGAAGTGATCCTTCATAACATTATTATCTCCATTAACATTTTGATGACAGATTCCAAAATTTGCTTGCCCAGAAAGTCCATCTCAGAGAGAAGCAGAAATTAACGCAGAATTAAACCACTCAGTGTCATCAGGGAAAACATGTCTTCCGTATTATTTTTAGAATCAAATATATTTTTTATCCTCAAACAGCATTATGAAGAATTCACACAATGCAAGATTTTCTTTTGGGAAGAGAGACACAGTGAGGAGGGAAGACTAAGGAAGTCACAGAGTCTCTGTAATTAACACTGCTCAGGCCCTGTCTGGCATATTGTGTTCAGTTCTGAGCATGACATTTTAGGCAAGACATTTATAAGACGGTATACTTCAGCGGGGTAAGTTCTTGGATTTTTATTAAGAGGACCTGGGGTCCAATTCTACCTCTCCCACTTACTATGTGTGTGACTTTAAAGAAATTACATACCATGCAGAGTTGCTCCAGGGACAAAGCAAGAAACAGCTAGTGGTCTTGAGATCAATTTTCTAATCCTCACCTTTCAACTGATCTTCGGTTTCTCGTCTTTGACTGCCTTTTAAATATCTTGAAACTAATGTCCCATGGACATCTTAAACTCAACATTTCCAAACATAACTCATTATCTTTATCCCTAACACGTTCCCCTTTTCTGGCTTCCCTGTTACAGAGGTTACCAATATCATCTTAATCACTTAGATTTGCAATTTAGGTATCATCCTCTACTCATCACTTTCTAATGCTCAATATCCATTTAGTGATCAACTTTTGTCATTTCTTTCTTAATAACATTACCTCTTCTCTTCTCTGATGCTGCAACTACTGTAGTGCACATCTTTATGTCTTATACCTGGTCTATGGTAATAAACTTCTGGTTGGTCTTCCTGCTTTGGGTTATTGTCTAATCCAATCTCTCCTCCACTCAGCTGTTAAATTGATCATCCTAAAATGCAAGTCTGACCATTTCAGTCTGCTAGTCAACATTTCTATGGGGCAGCTAGGTGGTGCCATGGATAGAGTACCAGTGCAGAAGTCAGGAGGACCTAAATTCAAATCTCACCTCAGACACTTGACACTCACTAACTGTGTGACCTTGGGCAAGTCACTTAACCCCAATTGCCTCATTCTGGGTCATCTCTAACGATCCTGATGAATATCTGGTCACTGGATTCAGATGGCTCTGCAGGAGAAGTGAAGCTGGTGACCTGCACAGCCCTCCCTCACTCAAAAACAAAGTCATGTTATTATTTCACTGATGGCATGATCTTCTTCAACATCGAAGGATGAGCACACACAACATTCCTAAGAGGATCCTTTACATTTAATCCTCTAAGATTTAATAAAAAATCCTTTGTTTGGCTGTCAAAACTCTACATAACTTTACCTTTTCTTTTCAGTCGTATGTCTTACTCCCTGTTGTATACTCCACCATCCTATAAAATGGCTATTTTTTTCCAGTTTGAGTAACTTTCTTTCTATTACTCCCACAAATTACTACATTCACCAATTCTAAGCATTTTTATTACTTCAACTCTTGCTTGGAACATTCTTCCTCCTCATCTCTGCCTCCTAGTTTCCCTGGATTCCTTCAAGCATCAGCCAGAATCTTTCTGCAAGAAACTTTTCCTGTTTCTACTTAATTTTAATGAATCTTCTATCTGGGATTACCCTCTAGTTTCAGTTTTGATATGCATATTTCAGTGACAAATCCAGTGACTCCAATTTGCTACCTGGTAAGTCCAAACTCTTTTCTTTGGCATTCAGTGTCACAATCTGGTACCAAGTCCCCTTTCTCAATGCATATATAAGTACTGGGATAGCTAGTCGGTGCAGTAGATGGAGTGCTGGGTCTGGAGTCAGGAAGACTCATCTTCCTTAGTTCAAGTCTGGGTTCAGACACTTATCTATGAAATGAGCTGGAGAGGGAAATGTCAAAAACCTTCAGTGTTTTTGCCAAGAAAAACCCTAAATGGAGTCACTGGAGTTGGACAAAACTAAACGACAAAACAACAACAAATATTCTTATTTCTCCCTTCTACATATTTAGTTTCCAATGAAAGTTGCCTTTCTTGGTCCAACAAATACATCCTTTGCTTTCCTAATGGTATGTCATCTTCATGTTTTGCCCTATGAGTAGGATATTCTCCTTCCTCCTCTTCTCTTGAACTCTTATTGATCCTTTGCAGTGCAATTCACATGTAACATTGTCCATAAAATTCCTCATCCCATTAATTCATTCATAAATCCCTTTCCCCATTAGATGTAATATAATAGTATATTTTATCCTCCTTAAATGTGGTTTTGCATTATTTTTCAATATACTCTATTTGCCACTGCCTCAGATGAGAAGCATGCTCCATGAGGGCAGGAATCAAGTTTTACCTAAAATCTATATTTTTTTATGAGCTTCTACCACCTTTTTCTTGAACAGCTGGATAGTTCAATGGACAGAGTGCTGGTCTGGCATGAGGAAGACTCATCTGTCTGAGTTCAAATCTGGGCTCAGGCACTTATTAGTTGTGTGACTTTAGGTAAGTCATTTAACTCAGCTTTCCCAAGTTTCCTCTTCTGTAAAAATTATCTAGCAAAGGAAATGATAAACCACTCCTGTATTTTGCCAATAAAACCTTAAATGGGGTCACAAAATCAAATGAAAATGAAATGATTGAATAATGACAATGACCACACTTTTCTATACATGGCAGCCCTTAATAATATTTGGAGAATTTAATTTTCCTCTGTGAAACATGTTTTCTTTGGTACAGTTTTTATATATCTGTGAGCATTTTCCTAATTGTGATTTTTAAGGAAAAATGGATGGCAACTGTTCCTACCACCAACATTAATATAGGGACCCCTGAGATCTCTTCCTGCCCAGCTATTCAGTTCTCTGACTGTCCTTTGGTTCTTGGCTGCTCCCCACAGCTGCTGCCACCCCACAGCCTATTGCCACTTTCACCTGCTATCATGATGCTGTTACTGCCTTCTGTTCATCCACTACCCTAGTGTCTGTAGACCTTTGTGTGTATTCTCCTAAACTGACTTGGGGTAAAAAACGGACTTATTGTGACATACTCTTGACTTTCTTGATCAGAATTGGGTCTGGCAGTCTTTATATACTGTTGAGGAGGAGAATATGAAGAAGATGAGGCAAAATTGCTAACTCTCATTCCACTATCTTAACCTGAAACATTTTCTCATTACTATTTAAGATATATGAGTTGTGGAAGACTGAATAGCATTACTAAGATAGTAATAGCATTTGGTGTACAAGAAGAGGGGATTAAATGATCAATACAATTGTGTGTGTGTGAGTTCGTGCATACACGTGCACATGCATGCATTCATTTCTTAATTCAGACTCTGAAGTGATACCCTCCTATTCTAGAAAGTGCAGTATAATGATTTTTTTAAAGTATGATGTAGAATCACATAAACTAGGATATTTCCATGTACTACAATTATAAACTTTATTAAACTATTTAATCATAAGCATGTATATAAAGATAATAATGATATATACTTTTCACTTTACTCTCTATGGTTCAATAAAAACTTTATTCCTTATGTAACCAGTCTGTATGCAATTTAAGTAAGGATTGGGATAAAATATCGCTTTACTTCAACTAAATAGTTGTTTAATCTAGAGATGTAGATACTTATTTCAAATACTCGGCCCTAAATTAGGCAGAATAATTGAGGGAAGGGTGGGATACTTGGATAAAAATTTAGAAAATGTAAGCAAAGGACAGAGTCTTGGACCTGGAGTCAAGAAGACCTGAGGTAAAATTTAGCTTCAGACAGTTACTGCTTTTATGGCCTTGGGCAAGTCACTTAATGTCTGGCTGGCTCACTTTTATTTTTCAATCTGTAAATGAGAATAATAAAACCATGTACCTCCCCAAACAAAATAATACCTGTGAATTGGTTTTTTTCTCAAATTTTAAAGTGCTATATAAAACATATTTTTATTTTATTTTACTTTATTATTCACAGTATTATTAACATTTCTATCAATGACCTGAATTAATATATTGATGACATGCCTATGAATATTACATGTACTAACTCATCAAAATAGCCAAGGTATTGGATTAAAGGTCTTGACAATTTAGAATGAGAAATCATATTTAATTAGGTGAAATTAAGGAAGGATAAATATAAAGTCTCATATTAGGTTCAAAAATTATTTCATAATTACAAGAGGGATGGAGAATGACCAAACATATTTTACATTTTCAAAAGGAAGAAAATGAAGTTTTAATTGACCCTAAACAACTTAGTGGCACAGTTGATAAGAGCTGTGCTTGGAACCAGGAAAACATCTTCCTGAGTGCAAATCTGGTCTCAGATTCTAACTAACTGTGTGACCCTGGGCAAGTCATGTTTGCCTCTGTTTCTCATCTACAGTCTCATTTGCTTTTGTTTTGTTTTGTTTTGTTTTTGGTAAAAATACTGGAGTGGTTTGCAGTTTTCTTCTTCAGCTCATTTTAAAGATTTTAAAGAAATTGAGGCAAATAGAGTTAAGTGACTCACTCAGGATCACACAACTAGCTTAAATCTCAGGCCATATTTGAACTCAGGAAGATAAGTTTTCCTGGCTCTTGGCTCAGCACTCTGTCCAGTCTACCATATAGCTACCTGAGACTCATGTTAGTAATCTTTAAAATAAGAATCTACCTCACCGTATTGTTGTGAGGACCAAATTATATCATGTTTATAAAATGCTTTGTGAGACTGAAAGTGCTCTATCTCTATCTGTGTCGATATGTTGTTATTGCTTGTTTCTAATGTAATTTCATTAGTATGTGAAATTGCTGATAAGGAACTTCCTTCTGCTAATACATAAGCAATTTTCCTGCATATTATAATGTTAGAGATCATAGTATTAACCTGTAGAACTAAGAACTTAAGTGACTGAGTCCTAGTCTTTTTACCCATTGTCTTAAAGGTTTCCTTTGCCTTATAGAGGACTCTCTATTTTCTATGGTGAGCTCTCTATGAACTATGACCCCTCTTTCGAAAAGCACTGATTTTTAATGGACAGTGTGACAGACATTAAAAAAAAAATGAAGACTTGATTTAGAAGCCTAAAATAACTTCTCTGAGCCTCAACTGTTGCTGTTGTTGTTATTTTCAAAAGGGAACAATAATGTTTATCATTCTTACTTCTTTAGTTTGCTCAAATAATGGAAATAATTTGCATCAAAGTTCTACATGAAGAAGTCAATGAATCTATAAACATTTATTGAATATCTAACATGTACTTGGCATTGTTCTATGCACTGTGGATTGAAAAAGAGATAAAATATAGTCTCTGCCCTCCAGGAACTCATTTTAGTGGAGACTCAAATATGTACAAGTAATGTTAAAAACAAAAGATAAATAAGAAATAATTAAGAAAAAGATGGCAATAGAATTAAGAAGGGCTGGGGGAAATCTTCCAAAAGAAGATAATATTTCAGTTGTTGCTAAAGAAATGTAGGAAGTCTGAGATGAAGAGGGAGAGTATTGAAGATACTTAGAGAAAACGCCCAGAGATAAGACGTAGAAGATTTTTTTGTGGAACAGTGAGGAGGGCAGTATCACTGATTTGAAATACTTGGGGAGTAAGGTTTAAGAAGACTGGAAATTTAAAAAAAGGTTAGGTTACTAGGTTATTGAGATCTTTGAATGCCAAGAAAAGGAATTTTTATTTGATCTTATAAGTGATAGGTATCCCCTGTAGTTTATCGTATAGGAAGGATCAGGACAGAACCCTGTGTCTAGAGAACGTGATCTAGATGAGGACCTGGCAAAGGACACATAGAAAGATCATTCAGACAGATACAAAGAGAACCAGGAGAGAGTCGATGAAAACCTAGGGAAAAAAAAGACGATAAGATAATCAACAGTATCAAAGGCGAAGAAGTCAATGAGAATGAGGACTGAGAAAGAGTTGTACGTAAAATAAAATAAATCCCTTTTTTAAACTAATATTATTAGCTACATGTCTTATTCTAGCACCACATTCTAAGATCAGTGGAAATTGAGACGGTACTACACATATCTCATAGCAATTAGGAGACTCCTTGGCACTCCATGGAATCAGGTTCATTTAAATGTGTTTCTTGCTGAGGATACAAAGGAAGATATAACATCACATTTTTTTTCCCTAAGGATCTCCGACTATATCAGAAACTATATTTCTATTAATAAAGTCTTTTATAAATGACTTAATATTTTATTTGGACATGGTCCAGAATGAATCCAATACCAATCTAGATTCACTGACTTTGTTGTGGGCTCCCAAGACTGAAAAACAGGAAAGGGATTGTTCCTGTGCCCTCCTTTGTTTTATCACTTAGTTACTTTATCTAGTAGGTATCCTAAATCGTTCTTCAATTTAGAAACTGATTCCAATGACAATTTATTTGATTTATCATTTAAAAATTGAAGTGGCATTTTTACTATTTTGCTGAACTATTTTACTGTGCCCTTGGGTGCCAACACAATATGTCCTTTAGATATATAAATCTGATGAATTGATTGAATAGAACTTCCTCCCTCAATAATGGAATGATTTCTATATTAACCACTTAATTCCCCCTGGGCATATGACATATGTCCATAATCTGACACCCATCACCACAAGGAAACCCACAATAATGATGACCTCAACAACTGCCTCCAGGCAGCAATGTCAAGCATGCATTGTAACTACTGAATTTCTCTCTTGGGGCTTGCTTATTTTGAATCTAGGGCATTTTCAGCTTACAACGAGGGAAACCATATAGAGAAATGGCACACTTTTGGAGTGCTATTGCTCTACCACAGAAGTAAATTCCAATGAATATTCCTTCAATCTGTTTTGTTGTTATTGCAAATAGTGATTGTGGAAGTGGTATGTATGTGTGATTGACTTTGTGTATGTGTATGTATGTAATGGGGATGGGGTACTGCTCATAGCCAATTTTCAAAATATAAGTTCCTAAGACAATAATAAGACTTAGAAAACAGAACAACCTCCCCCCTCCCCAGTATCCGAGAATCACTGAAATGTACAAAATCACAATCCAACATGACTGTAATCTCATGCAAGTGTGTATTGTGCCATATCTAACAATGAAGATCAAAATTCATCCTTGCCTGTCCATCCTATGTGACCTTTTCTTAAATATTCCAATGAATCCACTACACAGATTACACCCAATGTTCTGGAAGTGTTATCACTTCTTTGACATTGCTGGTACTACTGGAACATAAGAGTATCTATCATCTCTTACTCTTACAACCCAACAAGTCTCATTTTTTCTAATCATATGATGAGCTCATCAGTCAATAAGCATTTATTAAGTGCCTACTTAATAGACACTTATATGCTAGGCATTGTGATAAATTCTAGGAATACAAAAACAAAAAGAAAGACAGTTCCAGCCTCCAAGGCGGTTACATTCTACTAAGGAAGACCACACAGAAAAGTAAAATGAAGTGGGTTCACAGCATTAGGGCATGATATTGGTGAATTTTGGAGGAGTTCAGTATGCATGAGCAGGAAGGTGTACACATAATGACTTCTTTGCAATATGATACAATACAGTTACATAACACAATACTATACTATCAAAATTTCAATGTAAAAGAATCCTCACAAATTTATAATTAATTATTAAATTTGACATGTGTAATTTATGAATATATGCATGTATTTTAAATATACATACGCATGTATATATGCAAATTAACACAATGTTAAAGAGTTAAAGAAAGTAGATCTCCAGAGGGATCAATGAGGAAATTTTTTTTTGAAAAGTGGGCGATAGGCCAAATAAGTTTCATAACCTTTGGATTAGAAATTTGAGACTGTATCTCCATTGAACTTGGCATAACCTTTAATCAGTGATGACTTTGATTCCACAGTCTCCCTTTCCCCCTACATAGCTAATTAAGTGTCAAATCTTATCATTTCAATCTCTGACATCTTTTTTCCCCTCTATAACTCAGCCATTACTTAAATTGAAACTCTCAGTACCTCTCATTTGGATAGCTATTATATTCTGACAATTGGACTCCCCGCTTCCAGTCTTTCCCCATTTCATTCTAAACATAATTGTCAAAATTGTTTTCCTAGAGTCCAAACCTGACCATGTCACTCTCCTACTTCATAAATCCAATTTGTTCCTTATTGCATCTTGGATCAAATGCAAATATGTCTGATCAAATTATAAAGCTCTTCATAAAAAGGGATGGTGGGGCAGAGGAGGAAGAAAAATTTGTGTGAACTGATGGAAAGTGAATTGTGATAATACAGGAGCACAATTCATATATTAGCATGATTATTGTAAAGACATTTACCATTGAAAACTTATGTATATTGGCCAATCAACAGAATGAACAACCACAATTCCAAAAGACATGAGGAAAAAATACAAGACAAACTGATAGAACCAGAGTGAAAAATTAAGTAAATTTCGTTTTTCTTGTTTTCTTTTGGATATTGCTAATGCAGAATTGTGATATGTGTGTAAAATGTTTTGTTTTTCTTGCTCCTCAGTGGGAGGGTGACTTAAGAAAGGAGAAAGAGAATTTAGAACTGAAAATAAAACTGAATTTTAAAAACGAAAGCCTTCATAATCTCATTCCATCCTTTCTTTCTATATTCATTATATATTACTCACCTTTCTGTATTCTACAGTCCAGCAGAACTAACTTCATCTCTTTTTTCTTAAACATAATACTCTATTTTCACCTCTGTGTCTCAATAGTCATTTCCCATTCCTGGAATATATTCACTCCTCAACTCTGCCTCACAGAATCATTCACTTTTTGTGAAGATATATGAAAGAAGGCACTTCTGATTTTCTAACTTCTAACACTTTCTTTCCCTAAATATTATTTTTTATAACTTTTTATTTTTTTCTTGTATGCATACACATGCATATAAATATATACTTGCATGAATAAGTGTATCACCTATTGTCTATCTTCTATGCCTCTTTATGCATGTACATTCAGTCTCCCCCAACAGGATGAAATACCCTGACAAAAATATTGTTCCTTTTTTTTTTTATTTGCATCCCTAACATCCAACAAACACAGTGCCTGGGACATAATTGGTGCTTAATTGAATGTTTCAGTGAGTGAACTGAGTGATCATAGATCATAGGATCATTTATCTGGAACTGTAAGAAAACATTTAGTCTAACACATTCATTTTGTAGATAGTGGAAAATAAGTCCAGAAAAGTTAAGGAACAGTAGGCTTTTACTTAGATGTGGAAGGGAATGTAGAGATAATCTAGTGTAATCTTTTTTTTACAGGTGAAATAATTGAGATATGCTCACCTTAAGGGATTTGTCCAAGGTCATACTACTAGTGAAAGAAACAAAGTTGAAGGCAGGTCTCCTTATTTTAAATGCAGTGTTCTTTCCACTGAACCATATTTCTAACAGATACCCACTAGGGTATTATTGAAGTGGTGATACTGCTTAACAAAACTACCAAAGACCTGTAGGATGTAGAGAAAATAACAATAAAATCTCTATGAAGGAACAAAACTTGAAGAATTTCAAGGGAAATAATGAAAATTAGAGATTTCAAAATATAGTGGCAAGCAGTAAATATCAAACTATTTGATATTTAAAAAAAAAAAGTTTAATCAGTGTAAGAAAGAAGACGAACAGAAATCAGAAAAAAAGTCAGATAGTCCTATGTTTACTAAACCAAATAATAGAAAATCTTTGGGAAAGGCTTCCTACAAGAAATATTGGGAAAACTGAAAAGTCATTTTTGAAAAAAATAAGTTTAGAGTAGTAAGTTATATCATATCCCACAATGTTTCAAAAGGATCCATAACTTAAATTATCACATCATAAACATGATAATGATGATGAAGGTAATGCTGCTGTATTTGATGATGACAATGAGGAAGGGGAGGATGACAATGGCAAAAAAGAATTCCTTTTCATAACTATAGTTTTGGAAGGAACTCTGAATGAATCAAAACATAAAGGTAATTATAAAAAAAATTCAAAAATATATGTTGCAGGAAATTGAAAAGCTTTGGTACACAACAAGTTGTTAAAATAATGAGGGAAGTGGTCATCTTGAAAAAAAGTTGTTTTTTGCTGGGGATGGAAGCTCAATTCCAGGTGGACAGTCTCGGGCAGGTAAAGGTGGGAACTTCTAAATCTTAGAGTTCTCACGAGACCCCCCAGGAAACAGCTGGGAATCGAGGTGAACCGAGCTATCTCGTGTATTTCTGCCTCTTCCCGTGAGAAACGTGATGGGAGAGAGCTCTCCCCGCCCTCGAGATAGTCCCGGATCTGGGCACACTATTGTTATCTAACAGCACGGTATTCAGATGCAAACCATGCGACTGGAGAGTTAAGTAGGATCAGGGAAACCTGAAAGCTCTCTTGGGCGGAGGGGTGCGGAGCAGACAGGACAACAAGGCTCTGCTTTTCCTCTCTCCTCTTTCCCCTCCCCCTCTCTCCCTGCTTATACTTCTACTTCCAATATCTTATTGTAGATCTTTGCCTCCTTGGGAGATCTTTCTCTTTCCCTCCTAAGGAAGAATTCTCCTGCACTTGTATCTAGACCCTGAAATAAAGCTCAACCCTTGTTCGACTCCGGAAAGTCCTTTCTCTCATACGAGCATCCAGTTTGGCCAACCGAAGACCTCGAGAGGTGAGGTAAGAAGACTTGGGTAGCCCTCAGGCCTCTAGGCCTGGCAGTTTTTTTCATCAATTATGATGAATATGATTGCCTATTTATATCAATATATGGAATTAACACAATAAGTTAAACCTTTTTTAGTGGATATATTCTCAAAAGATAAGAGTCAATATTTTTTTTAAATTAGAAAGTATTAACTACAACATGAAAATTTGTTCCAAATCACTGATGATAATGGAAAAAATTTAAAAATCACATAACTTTTAACCATACATTCAACAAATTGTCAAAGATGAAAAGGAATTAGAAATAGTTAAGATCAGTAGGGTTACAGCAAGACAGGTACAATAACAAACTGGTTGTAAGGATGGGAATTGGTCTAACCACTATGGAAAAATAAGAATTATGTTTTATTTTAACACCTTCCAAGAGAACAAAGGTAATTAGACTATCTCATTTCATCCAAAATCTATTTGACAAGACTTATTATTATTATTATTTTATTTTTAAAAGGAGTAGAAACAAAGGGGGTTTACACGAATTAGGAATTTTGAAAAAATGTTTTACATGAATATAACTAAATATTATAGCACTAGAAGTTATTTCATCATAATAAATGATGTATATGAGAAATAACTCAGTGAAGCCTGAGAAAATACATTAAATGATATATGCTGAATTAAGCCAAACCAGGAAAAGAACATGTAAGAGAATGTCAACAATCTAAGTGAAAAGAATAATAAAAATGAAATTGAACATAATTTCTTACCCAGAGGAGATGAAAAAAAATACATCTTTGTCATTTGCTTGGAAAGGTGGAAAATCTTGAATGTAGATGATACAGTCAAACACATTAGAAGTATTGGTTCACTTTGTTTATGTTATTTGTTTTGTGTATATATGTGTGTTTGTATGTTCTTTTAAAATTTACTACACGGGAAGACATTTTCAGTAAGGCAACAGGAAGAGGTAAATCCAAAACTGTTTGTGATATAAGAAGGAAAAAAATACCCTGTAAAACTGAAATAAAATGAAGGGCTTGGACTAAATTATCTCCAAGATCTCCTAAAGCTCATAGGTCAATAATCCTTTGGGAATACTAATGAAAAAGTTCAACACATTTAACAGGAAGTTCCTGATGATATGATTTCAACAATAGCACCACATAAAATGACAATGAAGAATATCAATAAAGGGAACTTATTTTTATAGTAATTCAATCTTTATAAAGCACTTTCTAATAAATCTCTAAAAAAGATAGAGTATGTGCTTTTATTCTCATTTTATAATTGAAACAACTGAAGCTCAGATAGTTAAAGACACTTGCCCGTCATCAGATAGCTAGCAATGATCAGATATAGGGCTTTACAACATGATCAGTGATGCCCTTTTATGACCTGAGCCCAAATTTCAAAATTTGAGCCAAACCTTAGATTACCACTATACCATAAAGGAGTATGCTTTTTTTTTTCCCTTTCTTTCTACTTGACAGTAAATAGAAGGAATAAGAGAAAGGAATATCTCTCCATAATATTAAATCAATACTTGTCTATCAGAAGTTTGAGAGGCATGCATCCTTTCCCACTTACCAATTCTTTTTCCTCTCATAGATCCTTCTGATGTAACACTGAGCATAGAACACCAAAGTTTTCTCTTGAGGTCCTGTGTAAGAGAATTTTAATCTTTTTCTACATCCTGAATGCCTTTGACAGTCTGGTGAAATGAATGGACCTTTCTTCAGAATAATTTTCTTAAATATATAAAATTAAATACATTTAAGTTTATAAAGGATATTGTGTGTGTATATACATATATACATATATATACATACACATATACATATATATATATATATATATATATATATATACATACACATCTATATATAATTAAAATACTATGATCAAACTATACAAGGAAAAAAGGTGAGGGAGAAGAGGCAAGATGGCAGAGAGAAATCAAACTCTTTCCTTAACTCTTCCCCAGATTCCCTCAAAAACTATATCAAATCAAATTTCTAAGAGAATTCTAGAACTATAAAACACACAAAAAGATAGAGTGAAACAAATTTTCCACCCAAGATAAATTAGATGGACTTCAGGAAAGGTTTCTTTCACTTACGCAAAAAGGGAGCATAACCCAGTGCAGATGATATTTAGGCAATCCAGTAGGCACAGCACAGATCATTAACAAGGCCTTGCTTGGTCTGGGCTCAGCAGACCAGTGGCATAACAAGCCACTTGTGAGAATGACAGCCCCAGCATAGCAGGCAAACTTCCAGCCCTGGAAGTCAGGGCACAATAGGCATGACTAGGCTGAGCTACTCTAGCACAGTGAAAGCTACCAGTCCCAAAGGTTCCAGTGCAGAAAAACAGTGACCAGATCCGTGACCCCCAGTACAAGAAACTTGGAGTAGTACCCCTTTTACCCTAAGAGCAGAGCTAAACTTTAAAAAAATGAACAAAGGACAAAAAAAGAAGCCCTGACTGTAGAAAGCTACCATGGCAACAGGGAAGATCCAAACCCAAACTCAGGACAACAATGTCAAAATGTTCTATATGTATTATCTCAAAGTGTAATATGAATTGCTGTCAAACCAAAAAGTCCTCTTGGAAGAGCTCAAAAAGAATTTTAAAATCAAATTGGATAGAAAGAAAGAAAAAGAAAGGAGAAATATGCAAGAGAATCATGCAAAAAGGAGCAAACAACTTGGAAAAGAAAGCACAAAAGTTGACTGAATAAAACAACTCCTTAAAAAAATAAAGTTTTTCAAATGGGAAAAATATCCATTCAAGAAAACAATGCCTTTAAAAGCAGAATTGACCAAATGGAAAAGGAGATGCAAAAGCTTGTTGAAGAAAATAATTGCTTGAAAATTAGAATTAGGCAACTAGAAGTTCATGACTCTATGAGACATAAACAACTACTCAGACAAAATCAAAAGAATGAAAAATAGAAGAAAATATAAACTACCTCATTGGAAAAACAATTGACCTGGAAAATAGATACAGGAGAGAAAGTTTACGATTTATTAGACTACTAGAAAACCATGATCAAAAAAGAAAGAAGATCATCCAGGATAGCATCTTTCAAAAAATAATCCAGAAATGCAGCTCTGAATTGAATACACTGGTAACATTCTGAAAGAGAACTCAAAATGAAAACTTCAAGGACATTGCAGCCAAATTCTACAACTATGAATTGAGAAGAAAATACCACAAGCAGCCAGAAAGAAACAATTAAAACATCAGAGAGTCACAGTCAGGATTACAAGAGACTTAGAAGCTTCTAAAGGAAAGTATAAGAGGGTTCAGGAAATGATATTCTGGAAGGCAAAGGAGCTTGGAAAAGGCCAAGAATCAACTATATGGCAGCAGAATTGAACATAATCTTTCAAGCAAAAAAATGGACATTCAATGAACAGGAGACTTTCAAAATTGCCTGATGGAAAGACTAGAGCTGCCCTGATAATTTTGTTTTTCAAAGATAAGAATGAGAAAAGCTTGAAAAGATAAATCACTAATACATAGGAAAATGATTCTTATAACTCTTAAGAACTGTATCCATATTAGGGCATTTGAATGGAGTAAACTTAGAGTGTATAAGTTGACTTTGACGTAATGATAAAAATTAAATGTGAAAAAGCATTGAACTGGAAGAAGAAGAAAAGGGGTAGCAAATGAACTAATTATGTCATAGGAAGAAGCATTAAAGACCTATTACAGTAGAAGGAAAGAAGGAATTGGGTACGTATTGTTTAAATTTTGTTGTCATTATATTTGACTCAAAGAGAGAATAATGTACACATTCACGTGGGTAAAGGAATTTATCTTACACTATAGGAAAGTAGGAGAGGAAGGGGAAGAGGGGAGATGAAAGAAGAGAGGGCAGACTGAGGGAGGAGGTGGTCAGAAGCAAAAAAAGAAGATACTGGTGAGGAGGGACATGGTGACAGGAGCAAGAAATAAGAGAGGAAATAGGATGCAACAAAATACACAGTTAGTACTCATAACTGTGAATACAAATAGGATGAAATCTCCCATAAAGTAGAAGTAGATTGCAGAGTAGATTAAAAAAGAGAGTTCTGCAATATGTTGTTTACAAGAAATACAACTGAAGCAGAAAGACATACAGAGAGGAAAGATAAAGATAAAAGGCTGGAGAAGAATATGTTATGCATCAAGTGAAGTAAAAAAAAAAAAGCAGGGGTAGCAATTCTGATCTCAGACAAAGCAAAAGTAAAAACAGATCTAGTTAAAAGAGACAAAGAAGGAAACTACATCCTGCTAAATGGTAGCATAGAAAATAAAGTAATATCAATACTAAAAAATATGTACCAAATGCATAGCACTCAAATTCTTAGAGAAGCAATTAAATGAGTTGCTAGAAGAAATAGACAACAAAACTATACAAGTAAGAGACCTCAGTTTTCCTTTGCAGAACTAAATAAATCTAACCAAAATTGAGTAAGAAAGAAATTGAGGAGGTGAATAGAATGCTAAAAAAGTTAGATATGATAGACCTCAGGATTAGATTGAATGGGCAAAGAAAGGAATATACCTTTTTTCTCAGTGGTACACAGTATCTACATAAAATTAACCATGTTTTAGGTCATACTCAAATGTAGAAAGGCAGAAATATTAAATGAATCCTTTTCAGATCATGATGTAATAAAATTACATGTAATCAATGGCTGTGGAAAGATGGATTAAAAATTAATTTGGAACTAAAGAATCTAATCCTAATGCATGAGAGGTCCAAAAACAAATCACAGAAATAACCAATAATTTCGCCAAAGGGAATGACAATAATGAGACAACATGCCAAAACTTATGGGATGCAGCCAAAGCAATAGTTAAGGGAAATTTTATATCTCTAAGTGCTTACATGAATAAAGCAGAGATAGAGCAGATCAATAAATTGGGCATGCAATTTAAAAAGCTAGAAGATAAACTAAAAATCCCCAATTAAATAGCAAACTAAAAATTCTGAAATTCTGAGGAGAAATTAATAAAATTGAAAGTAAGAAAACTATTGAAACAAGAAAAAACCAAGAACTGGTTTTATGGAAGAAAAAAAAACAATAAAATAGATAAATCTTTAGTTAATTTGATTTGAAAGAAGAAATAAAAAAGAAAACCAAATACTGGTATCAAAATGAAAAGGGTGAATTTACTACCAATGAAAAGAAGATTAAAACAATGATCAGGAGCTATTTTACTCAATTTTATGCCAATAATCTGACAATCTAAGTGAAATGGATGAATATTTTTTTTATATTATACTATATTACATCACATTATATTACCTTATATTATATTATTATATTGCATTGTATTATTTTGCATTATATTACATTGCATTATATTATATTATATGTATTATATCATATATTATATATAATATATATATATATAATGTCCAGATTAACAAAAGAGGAAAAAAAATACTTAAATAGCCCTATTTAAGAAAAAAAAAAATTAAATAAGCCATCAATGCACTCCCAAAGAAAAATCTCCAGGGCCAAATGGATTTATCAGTGAATTCTACCAAATATTGACTTACTTGAAATAATGATCAACTTTAGCAAAGTTGCAGGATATAAAACAAACCCTCATAAATCATTAGCATTTCAATATACTACTAACAAAGCCCAGCAACAAGAGAAGGAAAGTGAAATTTCATTTAAAATAGCTGTAGACAATATAAAATATTTGGGAATCTAACAACCAACACACACCCTGCAACTATATGAACACAATTACAAAACACTTAACAATTGCAACACAGTCAGATCTAAATAATTGGAAAAGCATCAGTTGCTTGTGAGTAGACCAAGCTAATATAATAAAAATGATAATTCTATCTAAATTAATTTACTCATTCAAGCTTTACCAATCAAACCAGCAAAAATATCTTATAAAGTTAGAAAAAATAAATAAATAAATACATAAATAATAGATAAAATTCATCTGGAAGAACAAAAGATCCAGAATATCAAAGGAATCAATGAAAAGAAATGCAAAGGAAAGTGGCCTAGTCATGTCAGATCTTAAATTTTATTTGGCTAATTCTGCTTTTTAAAGCATTTTTCTCCTCATTGGCTTTTTGAACTTCTTTTGCCAATTGAGTTAGCCTATTTTTAAAGGTGTTATTTTCTTCAACATTTAGCAAGGTGGTGACCCATTTTTCATGCTTTTCTTGCATCTCTCTCATTTCTCTTTCCAATTTTTCCTCCACCTCTCTTACTTGATTTTCAAAATCCTTTTTGAGCTCTTCCATGGCCTGAGACTATTGAATATTTATTTTGGATGTTTGGGATACAGAAGCCTTGACTTTTATGTCTTTCCCTGATGGTAAGCATTGTTCTTCCTCATCTGAAAGGATGGGAGAAGAAACCTGTTCACCAAGAAAGTAACCTTCCATAATCTTATTTTTTCCCCTTTTTTGAACATTTTCTCGACCAATTAATTGACTTTTGGGTTCCTCCAAGGCCCATCATCTTAGCTCTGCCAAATCTTAAATTTTATTATAAATCAAAAATCATGAAAGTACTTGGTACTGGATAACTAATCAAGTGGTGGATCAGTGGAATAGGCTAGGTACATAAGACACAATAGTCAATAATGTTAGTAATCTACTGTTCAATAAACACAAAGACTCCAACTTCTGGGATAAGAACTCAGAATTTGACAAAAAGTGCTTGAAAAACTAGAAAACAGAATGGCAGAAATTAGGCATCAAGGAACATCTTATATTGCATACCAAGATAAAGTCAAAATGGGTACAAGATTTTGACATAAAATATGATACAAAAACAAATTAAAGGAGCAAGGAATAGTTGGCTTGTCAGGAGAAGGGAAGAATTAATGTCAAAACAAGAACTAGAGAACATTTTGAAATTCAAAATAAGTAATTTTTGTTGCATTAAATTAAAAAGGTTTTACACAAATAAAACCAATACAATCAATATTAGCAGGAAAGTACAAAGTTGGAAAACAATTTTAAAGTCAACGTTTCTAATAAAGACCTCATCTCTCAAATCTATAGAGAAGTGAGTCTGTTTTATAAGATTACAAGTCATTCCCCAATTGATAAATGGTCAAAGGAAAGGAATAGACAGTTTTCAGATGAAGAAATAAAAGCTATATAAAGTCATATAAAAATACTCTGTCACTATTGATTAGAAAAATGCAAATTAAAACAGTTCTGAGGTACTACCACACACTTTTCAGATTATTTTATATGATAGAAATGGAAAATGTTAAATATTGGAGAAGATGTGGAAAAATTGGGACACTAATGCATTGTTGGTGGAGTTGTAAAGTGATCCAAACATTCTGGATAGCAATTTGGAGCTTTTCCCAAAGGACAATCAAATTGTACATACCCTTGGATCCAGCAACTACAAGATCTATATCCCAAGAGATCATAAAAAAAGAACTGACATGTACAAAAATTATTTGTACCAGCTCTTTTTGTGGTGGTAAAGAATTCAAAATTGAGAGGATACCCATCAATTGGGCACTGACTGAACAAGTGGTGGTATATGAATGTAATGAAATACTATTATGCTACAAGAAATGAAGAGCAGGTTGATTTTAGAAAAAACTTGGACAGACATGAATCGATCCTGAGTGAAGTGAGCAGAGCCAGGAAAACATTGTACATTGTAAAAGTAACACAGGGTGATGACCAATTATGATAGACTTAGCTCTTCTCAGTAATACAATGATCCAAGATAATTCTAATGACCCATGATGATCTTATCCACATCCGAAGTAAGAACTATGGAGTCTGAAGGTAGATTGAAGCATATTATTTTCACTTTTTTTTTTTTGTGACATTTCCCTATTCCATTTCTTCTTTCACAACATGACTAATGTGGAATATGAACACCAAAGAGAGAAGCCCTGCTCTATGACCACATGGGAAAGAGTGGGGAAATGCATGTGCATGTGAGCGTGTATAAGAATGTGGGAGTATCTCCTAAGCATTGCACTGCAGCAACCCCTCCTCACTTTTAGTCTTTCATGAAGACATATAAATGATAGATTTAGCCTAGAAATCAAGTATTTGAGTAATATGGTCACATCTTTGCCTTTCTCATCTTATTTCTTTTGATGTTTCACACATTTCTTTTTTCTGGAAACTGGGCTTCTAGAAAATCCTTAATCTTAATGTGCTCTCTTCTAGCTCCCTCTATCCACAGACACTATTCATCTTTCCTGGAAAGTAATGCCCTTCCTTATCTCTGCCTGTCAAAATCTTTTTTTGCTCTATCAAGGCCCAACTCTGATGTCACCTACTTTGTGAAACATTTCCTGTTCTAGCCAACCCTGAGGTGAAAATGAACATTTCTTGCTATGCCTTATGGCACATTGTCAGGAATTCTCTATTCTTTCACATTCTTTTCTTATAACACATTAAGCTGTGTAAATGCCACTTTTTTACATATCGTATTATCTTTATACATATACATTTATGTATATACATAATTGTATACATATATACATTTATATATGCATAAATGTACTATTACACATAGATATATACATACATACAACTATATGTAGGTATAAATGGGTGGATGTGTTAAACAGGTACATGTAAGTCTTATCTGCCTTAAAAAATCACAAGTTCTTAATAGGTAGGAATTATGCTATTTTCTGCCTTCATACTTTTGAGAACTACCACAATGTGATGCCCATAGCTATAGAAGAATGAACATTGTTAACTTGATCAAGTTTAATTGAATTCAACTGGAATGTGTGGTTGAGCCTCATGCTTCCTGCTGATGACTAAAGGGTTCAGTAGGTTGAGAGAGCAGGGAAGCATTTTGTTGATTCTAAGGAGGAATTTTATAGTCAGATACTGTTTCTCATTTTCCTCTTGTTTTCAGAGACATTGGACCTCTTCTTTGACCTGATTTCAAAGTGTTGACTGCAGAAATCCTTCTATAGTCATTGACAGCTTCCATGCTGCAAAGATCTTTGGAGAAATCAATAACACATTTACATTTTGGTTACTCTGATGTCCTGTGGTATAAAGTATCCTGCAGTTACTTTCCACTAATATTGTGGTGTTTTTTTTTTTTTCTGTTGATATAATTTTTAGTTTAAATGTTTGCAGAATTGGGGTCAAGTTGAATTTTCAGAATTTGTTCTTTTATTATTCTGTAATGAAGATTGTGACCAAATAAGAGAATGAAATCTTCGGAAGCACTGATGGAGAGATGGTGTTCAGAAATAGTTAAATACTGGCCAAAATGTTCTTTCCTCCATTCAGACCACATCTGACTTATTTGGTTCAGTTCTGGGCATCAAGTCTCAGGAAGGGTATTATTAAGATGGAATCCTCCCCAGAATATGACAACCAAGATATTCAGGTTATTGGAAATCATATCATATAAGAATTAATTGAAAAATGGGGAGCTTTAGTCTGAAGAAGAAAACACTTGTTCAGTGTGTTTTCCTGTGTGTGTGTTTGTGTGTGTGTATAAGTATTTTCATGTGGAATAATAGCTAGGATTTATAAGAGGTTTTAAAGTTTTTAAAGCACTATTTATTAATTCTGTTTGAACATCACAGCAACTGACCATTTTTATTATGATCATTGCACAAATAGGGAAACTGAGGTTAAGTGACTAGCCCAGGGTAACACAGCTAGCAAGTGTCTGAGGTGGAATTTGCATTCAGGTCTTTCTGTTTCCAAGTCCAGTACTGTTACACACTTTGCAATCTAGCTGCCATTTGGAGTGCTGAGACCTCTGTTAATTGATCCCAGGGATTTCAGAGCTAGGAGCAGTTGTTGGAAGTTGCAGGGATGCAAGGTTCAACTAAATAAAAGGAAGATCTTTAAAATAATTAGAACTCTGCAAAAAATGAGTTATTCTGAAAGGAAGTGAGTACTTCATCACCAGAAATCTTTAAGTGCCAAACTAGTGACTCCTTGTCAGAAATATTAGAGAGGCTATTCCTGTTTTAGTTAAGAGGTTTGATCACAAGGATATTTTAGACATTTTCCAGTTCTGTGACTCAATGGGATATGGCTGAAAGCATTAAACATTTGAAATCTTGTTTTCTGTGGCATTTGCTTTTCCCCTTCAAAATCAGATGACACTCTTTTCTTTCCCTCTTTTGAAAGGCGGGAACATTCCTCTTTGTGGGACAAAAATAAATTGAATATAGATAAGATTGAATATGTTGATCTGGAAGATGTTTCAGAGATCATTTAAGCCATTCTCTCATTATACAAGTGGGGAAACTGTGATCACAAGATGTTAAATAACTTGTGTCTATCTAAGATGGAATCTAAAACCAGGAGTTCTGTCTCTAGAGCCAAAAGTCTATCCTCTGTACTGCAAATTATACATGTGTAAATCCCTTTCTTCCTCTGATACATCTTTTACATGCTTTAGGTATGTGCTTGCAGCTCACCACACAGAAAGAAGTTCTTTTTGTAAATAACAGGTTTAATATTGGGATGTTTGAAGGAGACGGGTGCAAACCAGTTCAATTGTCTTATTTAGTCAACCAAACAAACATCTGGAAAAGAAAGATTTTGGTCTTATATTCTAAAAGTCTTTTTAAAAACAGTGTAGTAAAGATTTCATTACATGCAAATGATCATTTACTCAAGACTCCATCCAGATGAAAGACTGAAAGTATTTTTTTTCCTTAATCATATGTCTGAGAAAGGGAAGAAAAGGAATTAAAAGTTTAAAAATCAAAAGGAATTATTAAAAAATAAAGAAATTCTCAAAATGTTACCTGTCCATGAACATCATTCATTCTCCATTTTGGATGAGAAGTCTTGATGGTGGTAGGAAAATTTAGAGAAGATAGTACAAAATATTTTAAAAGTATTTTAAATTTTAATTAAATAATGTAATTAAAATTTAATTTAAAATTTCAAAAGTATTTTAAAGATAGGAAATCTTTTCTTTGAGAATGTAACACACATGCACTTTAAAATATTGTAATACTTTAAAAACTGAAAACTAGATTTATTCTTTGGTGTTATGTGTTCTTTGTAACCTTTTAGTATTAAGAATGAAATTTAAATTATATATATATATATATATACAATAGTGTGCCTGTGTGTATATATATAGAGAGAGAGTATTGCTATTGTTTTGAACATAAGCACTACTAAAGAGTTTAAAGAAAAGCAATATTGAAAAAAATAAAATTTTATATTATTGCTAATTGAATTAAAAGTAACAAAATACAACTTTAAAGAAAAGAATTTGAGAAAATCCCAAAATCATTAAATAAAAGAAAAAACGAAAACCTTGATTCATTTGTAGTTCAGACTCTTGGGCTATGATCCCAATTCTCACTCTCAATAGCAAGTTTATTACCCAGAGGATGGCTGCCATGTATTTTCTTAGGGTCCTGAGAATCTGAGGGTGGTTTTCTATTGTCATAGTTCACAAGCCCCCACTTGTATGACTCCTAGGTAATATCAGTTAATATCAATTAGTCATCCAGACTTAATCAGTTTTTAGACCTGAATATTTACCAAGATGATCTGGTAAGAATAATTAGCACAACTTCCTACTCCAAATCAGGGACACCTACACCATTAAGTACATAAAAAGTACAGAGGAGAATGGAACACTTAATTTGGCAAATAAGGTAACATTTTCTTGAAGACCTTTTGCTAGAAGTATTTTTCTCCCTTTTTTGAGACCCTATTGAATTTCATCTTAGGCATCTTTGAACTTTCTCCTGAGAACCTTGTAGAGACCTGACTTTTCCTTTAAATGGTAGTTCTAGTTTGTCTTCAGTTCATAATGCATAAAGTGCAGTCAGTTGCTTCTGTCTTAAAGAATACTGATGAAATACTGGTAAGAAATGCAACTCTTCTGATCCTTAAAGTTTACAAGGTCATAGTCAGGTTGGTAGTAGGGGAAAGAGGAGGAAAAGGAGATTTTTCTATTGCTCCCCTTCCTATCCTGCCACAAAGTAATTCCCTCTCCTGAATTGTCACTGGAATGCTGAGGTTTTAATTGTGTTTTTACAATATATTTTATACAAGATGAACAGGGTGTGATAGTCACTTCAATCAATTGTACTAAATCTATGCCACATTACTCCATTTTACCCAATTGCTGTCATTCCTTCCAAACTGATCATAGCTATCTTCTACTTAGACTAATTCCCTTGATTAGTTGACTGATTAATTCCAAAGAGATATTTACTACAGTTACTTTAAGTGAGGTACCTGATTCATTAATTTCATTCATTTGTCAAACACTTTATGCCTGTCCGTATATATCTTGGGCATCCTCAACTAGAGTTATTGGTCTCACCTATCAAATAAGACTCTATCCAGTGCTCCACCAGAGGCCAGCATTTGCAAAAGTAAGAGAGACAGAATAGATCTCATTATCTGGGCCTAGGCTTGAACCATGTGGAAGGGGAGTCAGTTTAATGCTTCGAAGTCATAAAGCATTAGGTTGAAAGGATGTGTGTGTGCGTGGGGGGGGGGGGAGGGCATGCATATGTACATGCACATATGCATATATGTGTGTACATTTATATATCTCTATCTATCTATCTATCTATCTGTCTGTCTATCTACTGGGGATAACTAAACTTTCAACAAATATTTTAGAATGTGTACAAATTTATCTTCAGTGAGATGAATACTATTTTGCTGCTTCATGTGCAACATGCTTATTAGGTAATAATCCATTATTATTGGAGTTTTCACAGTGGATCAAAGTACTGAGAAAGAAGCAGCTCTTATGTTAAAACAACAGTGGAACAGAAGATTAGAAGAAGGTTTCAAAAGAATGCAGAAAAATTGACTAACTATTTACATGACAAACTATGATGAAAATAGAATATAAATATATGACAGTCACTGAAGTTTTGATAAACTCTAAAGAGATAGAAATCTCAGTGCTTCCTCCCCCCCTCACTTTAAAGAAAACTTGTGCTAGTGAAACCCACATATCCACAGCCTAAACCTACGGTGAGAAATATGTTCTTTAAGCAAATAGCTAGAGCTTGTTAACACAAGGCACTTATTTTTAAAAGTGTTATTTTAAACCACTTAGCAAGATCCTCCAACTTAAAGAAAATGTTTCGCACTTTAAGATCCAATAAGCATCTTGAGAAAATAGTTTGAATGGTAGCTGTCTACATATTTACATAAGGAAATGAGTTGGATAATCTGTATAGAGGAAAGAATCAATCCACATTCAGATAAGAAAAACTGATCAGAAAGAGGAAAATTACATGACTGAATCCTGCTGTTTTATCGGTTGCTTTGATATTTTTGTGATAACAGTGAACTACTAAGAAGATGCTAGTTTTTCCCTCTTGATCTGGGCACTAGGGACATTTCTTGGTTTTCAAACTTGTTTCTCTGTGTATGTATTGTATATAAATATGTGTAGAGTATATTGTATCCATACACAATCCTATATACATATATATCATACCTATATGACTTAAAATCTGATAACACATGTTGATACATCACATCAATATCTGAATAATTGTGTACCTATTTCTGTATTGAAATCATGAATTGATTGATAGATTAAGGAACCACTTAATGATTTTAAGGATTGTTTCTTTGATGTTCTAAGTAGACTATGTGGTAGATGATTTTTTCTTTACATTATTAATTGTTCTACTCTTAAGTCACTTCCCCAACTTCAGAAGTACATTTAATAAGAATATATTTAAAATTGTATAGCTACTTTATTTTTAAAAATAATTACGCAATATGAGTGGTGCAAAATTTAACGTGAAAAACCTGAGATGTGTGAATTATAAATTTAATATTACTTCAAAATTAACTGTAACTAAAGGCTGAATTTGTAGAATAAAACAGCTATAGTTCTGCCATTCTCCTCTCTAATGAGAACATATTTACGTTCATTTTAGAGTTTTGTATTGTAGGAAGGATGTTGCCAAAACATACAGCTTTCATAAAGTAAACATGAAGATGGTGAGAAGATGAGTAAAGGGGGCATTTAGTGGAACTGGAGATATTTTATTTTTAAAAAGATAAGAACAGAGGAGGGGGGAAGGAAGACCCTTCTACGAAAAGATTAATTTATAAAATCAATTTGGCCAAGAGAGTAATCTAGTACAAGGGCGTTAATTTTCACAGAAGCAAGTTACAGTCATTACAAGGAAGAATAGATGTCTAACAGATTCCTTCTGTGAGGATTCATTATGGTGCACAGATGACCTAGAATTTTCCAAGACTATGTCACTGGAAGGAAAGTCCTTCCAAACTGGGAAGACTTCATTTGCTGTAATGGTGATGCATTCACCATCTAAGAACTAGTTCAGTTAAGTCTGAAAATTCAAATTTTCCAGTTTGCCAAGAGGATGATGGATGTTTGTTGCTACTAAATTACAGAGAGATTGTATTCTGTACCGGCTACGAAGTGCTTCACTAATGTTACAAATCTTTAGAATATTGAAAAATAGTGGACTAACATTTTGTGGTAAAATATACTGTATCTTTGGTGCTGATTACATGAAGACTGTGTGACTTTTCAGAGACGTTTCTGAAAGAATTTCAGTTGGGACACATATAGGACCAGATGACCTTAGAGGTCCCTTCCACAGCCGAGATTCTGTTATTTTGTCATTCATTTAAACCAGGGTTATTAATTCCACAGGATTTGAGAGCACATCATTTTCTCAGGTCCAGTTTTGTAATGAAGAAGGTTCTGAAAACATGCCTCAAGAAAAAGATTAGAATGACTCCAGCCCCTGGCATCTTCCATATCACCATTTCAGGGTCACTGTTATAATAATTAAATTCACATTGGGCATGGGGTATTCCTGTCCTTGAAGAAGGAAATCAAACAGAGATGCATATATTTACATGAAAATGACATAGTAAAATACCCCCAGAGTGTTGGATTACATAGCACATAACTTCCCAAATGTTAAAAATGAAATAGTGAGAAAAATGAAGCAAAGCTTGAGGGAAATTTCTTGGGTAAAGAGTAGTCCTGAGAAATGTACTGGAAAGGGATAATAGGACAATTCAGAAAAGGTAAGTGAGTTGCCTATGTCTGAAGGCAAAGGGATGAGAAAGTAACAAAATAATTAGTAATTTAACAGACTGTATCCTCTGATTTATATTCTGTTTTATATTCTCATTTAGAACAGAAACTCTCCTTACCTGTCTCCCTCCCCCAAAAAAAAATCTACCCCATCTTTAATTACCAACTAAGTGAAAAAATATCCAATCAATAAGAAAGCTTATTTTAAAATTGTTAGAGGAAGATGGCAGAAAGAATCTAGAAAGTTGCCTGAGTTCTCCCCATTTTCCCTCAGAAACAACATTAAATCAAGTTTTTAAATGGATTCTGGAGCAACTGAACCTACAAAAAAATGGAATAAAACAATCTCCCAGCTTAAGATAAGTTAGAAGGATTTCAGGAAAAGATTCATCTCCCTCTGCAAAAAGGGGAGGGAACCCAGCACAGACAGTGTGCGGGTAAGCCAGTGGGAGGCCCTTAGCCCCAGAACAGATAAGCAACAGAGGGTCCTCAGTCCTGGCTCAGCAGACCAATGGGATAGCAGGCCAATTGTGAGGCCTCCAGCCCCAATGCATAAGACAAATTTCCAATCTCAGAAACCAGCCAACCTGACTAGGCCAGGGCCCCCCAGTGAAGTGAACAAGTCCTCAGCACCTGAGGCCAGAATGTACAAAGTCGGTGACCACACCCCTGACCCACAGAAGAAGAAACTTGGAATAGTGCTTCCTGTGACCCAGGAGGAGAGCACCACTTTAAAAGTAGCAAAATGCGCACCAAAAGAAATGAGCAAGAAGCAGAAAAAGAATATTGATCATAGAAAATTATGATTGTGACAGGGGAGATCAAAACATACACTCAGAAGAAGACAACATTGTCAATAAACCTATATATGAACCTCAAAGGGAAATATGAATTGATCTCAATCCCAAAAAGCCTTTTTGGAGGAACTCAAGAAGAATTTTAAAAGATAAACAAGAGAAGTAGAAGAACAATTTTGGGGAAGAAATGAGATCTATGCAAAAGTGAGTCAACAGCTTAGAAAATGAAGGATAAAAATTGAATAAAAAATATTTCCTTAAAAATAAAATTGGCCAAATGGATAAAAAAAAATCCCCTGAAGAAAACAACTCTCTAAAAAGTAGAACAAAAACTAACTAAAGAAATAATTCCTTAAAAAATAGAATGGGGCTAATTGAAGCTAATGACTAATTTATTTTTGTTACTAAATTTCCTGGGTAATTGCCTTAACATATACTTTTGCTTTGACATGACAAACATTCAAGAAATGCTCATTTTTATGTACCACTAAAATCACCTGACAAAAAATTATTAGGTATCTAGACCATGAAGAATTGGAAAAGACACTGGTTTCAGAGTTGTGAGATGTAGTTTCTGATATTATCTATTCATGATGGAGAAAAGTTAGGTTGGGCAACGTTATTCCTCTCGTAGCTTCAGCACCCTCATTTGTAAAATCAGAATGTTACCTATAGTGTCTATTTTACAGGGTTAAATATGAAAAAAATTCTTTATAACACTCCTAATATTATATAAATGTCAAACATTGTGGTGTACATTGCTACTTGCCTGTTTGCTGGAAGTTAAGATAGGTCCTGCTTAATCTGATTAATGAATTCTGTGAAATAGTCGCTTGTATGCAAATTTACACTATTTGGAGAAATAATTATATAAAATATGGTGATTGTTTCTAGACCAATGAAAATAAGTTAAAATAACACGACTACTTCCTGGGATTCATTATTCCCACTATTCAAAACCTAGCTGTAGCATGTTGACATAGGGCTTGATAAACATGGTATGAAGCATTTGATATACTCTTACTTCATTGATCTGCACATCAACTCTAAGGTAAGCAGGAAAGGTATTCTTGGTCCTACTTTGCAGGTGTGCAAGTTTGGGCTCAGAGAAGTTGCATGACATATCTAATACCAAAATTGAGTGAGATTATAGTTGTCCTTGGTCTTTGATCAATATCATATCTCTAATCTTGTGTTCAACTCTCTGTCATATTTGAGGGGAAAAACATTAACATGCTGGAACAAGTGCAAGAGAGGATCACCAGAGTACTGAAATGGCTTGAAATAATTTAATAGGAAGATCAATTGGAGGTACTGGACCTATGCATCCTGGAGAAAAGACTCATAGGTTTGGGGGCAGGTATTATAAGATCTTCAAACATTTGTCATGTAGAAAAAGAATTGACTTTCTTTTCCTTATTCTCAAAAAGTACAGAAAAAAACATCAAAGAGAATTTTTGGACTGATTATAGATTAAATAAAAAAGAAGGAAAAAATTCTGTAAAAATTAGAAATCTTTAAAAGCTTCCTGAAAAGGTATTTAGTTGCCTAATACTGGAAGGTTTCCAGCAGAAGATTGATAGCTTTATTAGCACCTATTAGGTTCTCTGAGAGGAGTTTTATGTCCAAATAGGTTTAACTTGATAATTTCTGAGCATCTTTATAACTCTTGAATTCCCTTGCATTGAATTCCTAAGTAACCAATCCGGGACTCAAATCACATCACCATACTTCAAATACAGTTTTGTTATATTATACTGAACTTCCTGATTTCAGAGGGAGAGAGTCATAAAAATGAAGGAACCAGTGAAAAAGATTTCAAGGAGGAGTTAACTAATTCTGCAAACCTTCATTTTATTATTTGAATCTTGAAAAATCTGAACACATTCTGATTTGCAAGAAATATATCAGTAAACCATAGAGACACAGAGAACAGTGAGTCAACTGTGAGAATTCAGTGTTTACATAAATAGACTAATAACTGAACAGAGCCCCCAGACATTTTTCAGAGGAAAGGATGACCCTGAGCTAGCAATTGATAAAAGGCTATAGAATGTAATATCAGTGTTCAGAAAAAAAAGGCAAACTGATAAACCAAATTAAAAAGAAAGATATGATTGAGGGCTTGTGTAAGAATTAATAAAAGAAAAACACCAATATCAGAAGTTGTATATACCACCATAAACTCCTTTATATCTAAGTACTTAGATTTTATTTCCTTTTATGCTTGCATTCTTGCTAAGATGCTTTTCCTGAGTTCAGTTATATTGGAAAGTAAGATTATATTGCCATTGAGTTCATTTTCCTAGTATATAATACAAAACAGGGTTGCAATATTTGACAGATTTATGACTATTTGCTAAGACATATTTTATAAAATGGCAGAATAGCAGGCATTTTAATCTGTTCTCTATGGCAAACCTTCATAGAGAAAACAGTTTTTAAAAAGTAATATGTTACAATTTTTTTCAAAGCCTTTTTTTTGTCTGTGGCAAAGGATATTTCTGAATAATATGTTCTAAAATAATGTATTTCTGATGAAGTGCACAATTCATTGCTTATCCTATGGAGAAAGACTTCTCCCTGTCACTGCTAAATGTGTGAGTTCATGGGTATATAAAAATAGAATGCACTTGGCAATGAACATTTCAGGCTGATTGATGACACCCCATTGTCAAACAATTGATAGCTAGTGAGGAATTACAGCAACCTTGTAGATGAGTACAAAGGATTCACCAGCCCCCGCAATGTGTTAAGCAGTTCATCCTCCCTCCTGGAGCTGCCCTGGTCACAAATCCAGAGAAATCTATGATTTTTTTGCTATTTTACTGACAGAACTTGTTAATCACCCCCTCCAGACAGGTAGGTGAGTGGTTAATTTCAAGGCATCACTGGTTCACATAATGTGAGAGTTGAAATGGGGCTGTAATATCCATCCAATACAATCCTTTCATGTTACAGATAAAGAAACCTAACACCAACATGGTAAAGTGACTCCCAAAATCCAAGTCAGGACTGGATGCCAGTTCTCCATACTTCCAGCCCAAGAATCTCTGCTATCTTAGCCTCTCTAATTTAAATGTGGTCTATGATTTGTATTACTGTTAGCATTCCCTTCAAGAACACAGATCAAATTTCTCTTAATTATTAGCTTCTTACAAGCTGTTTTACCCAAAAGAATTTCTTCCCCAGTGGACAAACTTTTAGTCATGAGCTTTTCTACACTAGATTGGATTGATCATATTGGAGAAAAAAAATGACAAACTGTAGGATCTTTGCGAAGAAAACTCCAAATGGGGATATGGAGAGTTGAACACAACTGAAAACAAGTGAAAAAACAACAAGACTGGTCACACAATGCATTGTTGAGTCTACTCTCAAAACTTTTCCAGGTTGATAGAAATTTAAATTTGAACAGTTTGGGAAAATTTTTCAGAGCCCTTGGATATCTCTATAACATGATGAGACTTTGGAGACTTTTAGAGGCATATATAATTCTGTGCCTATCTATGACTGCAGTCATATAGGTTGAATTACGTGTCTAATTCAGTTAATCAACTTCTAAGATCCCTTTTAGCTTTGAGATTCAATTATTCTCTAATTCTATGATTCTTTGCTTCTTTACTATCTCAGAGAATCAATATTATTGATGTGGTCATTCTAACTTTGGTTTATACCAAAATCTACCCATTCTTTCTTATTTTTTCTGGAATTTCACTCATATTCATAGATCCTCTACAAAGGATTAATTTGAAGTAATAGAGATCTTCTGATTGTTTTTTGAAATATGTCTTGAATATTAGCACTCATCGGGGACCCTTTACTCTAAGTATGTGATTGAATCATCTCTTTTTTTTTTTTTTTAAATCATACTATCCATTGGTTCGCTTTGAGTGGATAGGTCGTTACTAGAAGTATGCTGCAGCCTTCATATGCTCATCACATCTCTCTCCATTGCCTTAAGGATGTTACGACTTTGCTTCTTCAGAGATCATGGTGCTCCAAGATTCACAATTGCACTGAACCACCAAGAGAATATTTATGCTACAATGATGAGTCATTTTGCTTCCAATAAACAGCTTGAGGTAATAAAAGTACTGAACAATTTTACAAATACAGTCCAGTTTGTCCTCCCCTAATAGGACTTATATCTACCAGAACATCCCCAGAACAAGGTTAGGCTCAACCCTCTTTCTCAACCTTAAATAAATAAATATTATATATATATATATTCCTTAAAAGTGAAGAAAGCTGTTTCTATGACCTTTATAACTTCATTCACATAATCTGTTGGGAGAAAGTAATGCATTCACAGTGTTGCTTTTCTTTGATCTAAGTGGATGTCTGAATGAATTTCTCTGTTGTGTACCCAAATGATAAATTTCAGTAATGTGGGTACACGGAACTTTAGTTTATCTTCTTCAAATGTAATCAAGACTAAAGAATGCTATAATATTTTCAGGACTTCTGAGCTTTCTTTTTAATCTTCAGGTAGCCACTTATTCAGTTTTTACAACTCAGTTTCCTTGTCTGTACAATCAAATTAATAAATCCTTCTTCCATTCTTCTTTTCACCACTTGTAAAAGGAAGTTCCGGAGCAGATGATCATTGAAGTTATCTTCGCTTTAACATAGTATTGGAAGATCCCCTGTAGGTTTGAGATTGTGTTCTGAGATGGTTTCCTACTTTGAATTTCTCTGATTCATTATTAGACTGGTAATGAACTATATTGAATATTTAAATTTAGAACTCTGGAATGGGAAACACTTGCTATATATATTGCACCTAATGTTAAACACGAGGGATATAAATATAAGCAAAATAAAAGATAATTCCTACCATCAAGGAACTTATATTTTCATGGGGGAAACTGAATAGGTATGTGGGATAGATAAAAA
This sequence comes from Notamacropus eugenii, assembly GCF_028372415.1. Lineage (NCBI taxonomy): Eukaryota > Metazoa > Chordata > Mammalia > Diprotodontia > Macropodidae > Notamacropus > Notamacropus eugenii. The sequence goes on from NC_092872.1 coordinate 684,603,365, forward strand.
TAAGAAAGTAGGGAAGAAATAAAGATGTGGTGGTCACAGGTCACACATTCCAAATCCTTGATCTAGGAGATTGTTTAATTAAGTTGATTTAGCAAACCAAATTGTGCTCTTGGGCCTCTGTAGTGCCAACATGATATTCACAGTCCCTGTTTCAGCCAGAATATCCTGGCCCAGTTCTGAATCACATAACAGAACAGACTCTCCACATGCAAGAGAGAACCAAAACATTTATTCAAACACCAGAAAAGCTGAATCTCAACACCAGAAAGCCAAATCCATCATAGCAACAAAGAAATCCATACACGATAACAATGCAGGGGGCACTACCATCCCCAAACCTTCCCTCTGTTAGGCTTCCCAAAAATCAGCTCCCTTAAACAAAACCACTAAAACTCTCCCATTCATGTTAGTTGCTGATGGCTTTCCGACTAACTTTCTCTTAGCTCTACTCTAGCTCTGCCTCCTCCTGTTCCACCACTTCCTGTTCCAGATGACTTTACTCATGTAACTCAGGCATCTGTGTGATTTAAGCCAGTTACATGGACCTATTAACAGATGAGAAAGATCTTCCCATTAAGAAGCAAAATTACATTAACAATAAGCAAAAATACATTATCAATACAGCCTCAGATGGAACTTTCCTGGCTTCTTCAATATTAGAGAACCTAAACATTGTTAAGAGAAGGAACATTTTCCTTTCCACCAAGATCTTCAACTTCATGTGATTATAGATTTACAACTGGAAAGGACCTGGGAAGCTATCAAGTCTTTTTGCCTCCTTTTGCAGATGAAGAAAACTAAGGCACAGAGAGGACACACAATTTTTCCAGGATCATGCAACTAGAAGGTATCTACTGGGAATTTGAACTCAGGCGCCATTACTCTAAGTCCGTTGCCTTCTCAATCATTCCAGAGTAATGCTATTTCTAATCCTTTCCTCTTTCTCCACAGGTGGCTAGATATGCATTACTCAAATCTGGCTCCCCAAAGTGACTTTAGATAGGAATCTTCATTTGAGTGGGAGCCATCAAAGTCTTTTTGGAAAATGATAGGATAAAAATGTGGGAAGACTATTCAAATGAGTCAGTGGACCAAGATGAATTACAGAAAAATATTCCCATTCTTTTTTGTATGACTGTTTGATCTTCTGTAAAGGGAAGGGTTATATATAGTGACCTTTAAGCCCCCTTCCAATGCTGACAGTGATAACTCTAAGTAGGCCTTCAGCAGAACTCCCAAAGCCTCATACCTAGATCAACATGACCTTTACGTATTTTCATGTTGCCAGTGCTGGAGCATACTGCAGATTTAGTAAAATTCTCCACTTAGAAAGGGGATAATACAGGGTTCATGGGAAGAATTTTGAAGCTCTAGGGATCTGGTTTAAAGGAACAATGGGCAAAAGTAATAGAAAGGCATATTAAAGACAACATACAAGCTTACTTTCAAACAGTTAGAGTTATCCAAATATGGAATGGGTTGTCTTGGGAAACAAGAAGTTAATTTTCTATCAGTGGTGTTTAAACACAGTATCTTTATTATTGACGATTATATATTAAAAGATGCCAGAAATTTAAGGATCCTCCAGTTCTCATAGATCATGCAAGTAGAGAGATAGGAGGAATAGAAAGAGAGAAACTGAATAGAAAGGGAGGGAAAGAAACAGAGACAGAGATACAGAGGCAGAGATTGATGCAGAAAGAGACATAAAGGAAAAGAGACATTCAGATTGAGAGAGGAGAGAGAGAGAGAGAGAGAGAGAGAGAGAGAGAGAGAGAGAGAGAGAGAGAGAGAGAGAGAGAGAATAAGATTGTAGGTTTGTATAATAATACTCCACAGCTAAGAGAGGAAGGGGACTAAGAAAAAAGGGGCCTAAGAAAGCCAATAGTCACCAACTTGGAAGTGTGAAAACATTTCTTGATATAGAGGTTGTGATTTGTGTCTGAGTGACAGCTGTCACTGAAAAGTCCTGAGATGCTGATTCATTAAATGACTGCTTTCAGCTGAGAAGAAATTTAGCATTCTTTGGAGAGATGTGTCCAAAGAGATGTCGCTAAGGTAGGGAGTATAATTAGAAGGAATTGATCACTGCCTTGGCAGTCAAGGGAGGAAAGTAGGAATCAGTTAGAAACTGAGCACAGAACTCCTCTTGGGTCTTAAGTACAGTCGCCCTAGGTTAGGTAATGCTGACATACTTAAAGTGTACTTTTTTAAAAAATTCACATTGTTCGTGTTTCCAGCTGTTTCTAGGCTTAAAAAACAGTGAATATTTCAATCATATATACTTACCCTTTAGCAACAGGAAAACTCTAAGCAATTGTTCTTTGTGGGTCAGGGTGGAGAAAGGCATGTATGGATCCCGTATGAAGGTGCAAAACGAAATTTCTCAGCCAAAATCATCATTTTTTAGATCAAGGTGAAAAAATAATCACCTACTTAAAGTGACTAATTTTTTAGCCCCACCCCCCAAAGAAAAAAAAAAGCAACTTGAGTTTCAAGAAGAGGAAGTGACTTGGATCAGGTCACACAGTCAGTAAATGTCAGATTCAAGGAATTTTGTTGCTTTCATTCATCCTAAACTGAACAAACAATATTTATGTATCTGCTCTATGCAGGGCATTCTGCTTAGTCCAAGAAAATATAAAGAGTTTATCTAAAATAAAGTCTTTGCCTTTAGGTAGTTGAGAGTAGTTAAGACACTTATTGAGAAAAATATCAAAGGTAACTGAGTTAGAGTTGAAAAAATGTGACTTCTATCCTCCCTCTTTTGCAAAGATGGGAGATCACAGGACTGGATCATCATACTTGCTGTTTAACAGCTAATCTAATAAAAGATCTCATGCAATTGGTTTTTCCTCTCTTCTTTTCTGACCTTTGTTACAAGGATGACTTTTAGAAGAAGGGATGAGGATATATTAGAAAATTAGTGTTATGAAAACAGAAAATATTGATCAAAATAAAAGAAATATGAAATCTACACAAGAAACATTCTCTTTGGAGAATCACCATACCACCCCATCAAAAGCCCCCAGATTATTGAAGCACAATGAAGATCAATTATCCTCCAACTCTTTTTTTTAATCTGAAATGACTGCCCATACTTGACTGTATAGAATCTAAGTCCACAGCAAAGAGAAATAGAGTTGCTGTCTCAGAAACAGTGGGGACATAATTTCACTTTAAAATCCTGCAGGCTAACACTCAACATGTGTTCCAGTTACAATCAATAGTTGAAGAAAAATATCCACTAATTGGATTATTAAGTACAGTTCTCAGATTGCTTATTGAAGGGATAAACAATAACAAAGCAAGCCCTTAATCTACCACGGTGCCTTGGGTAGGCCAATAGTTACACGGAGAATGTCCCCAATATTGTTTCCCATGTCTCTAGTAGATCATCAGGGAAGATTTTCTTCATTTGGCTGATATGCATACAGGAAGTAAAAGGTAGTCTATGTACCCAATATCAGATAGTAAACTGGTTTCAACCAGAAAAAGCAAAAAAAAAAGAAAACCCTCAAATTTGACATTCCCAGATGGAATAGCTTATAGGATAAGACCCAGTAATGTAGTTATTGAGTGAAAAAAGGCAACACACACATTTCAAGTTTCCCATCATTTAATGAAGAAGGCTATATCTACCTCCGATACTTATCTAAAAGGTATGTTGTAACCTGGAGCATAATATACTTTGAAAATCTGCCTGGTGTAATAGATGTAGAGCCAGTCTGCATCAGGAAGACCTTGGTTTAAATCCTCCATCTGACAAATATTAGCTGTGTGGCCCCTAAGCAAGTTAATCAAACTCTCAGTGCCCTAGGTAACTTTTTAAGTCTACATAGAAGCCTCAGAAGAGGTGCTGGGAGATTGATCACTAGGAATTTATTTTATCAGTGAAATATCAATGAATAAATAAAATATATTCACTCTGTTAGTGAAATAATAATCCCCAATAAAATAATCATAGCTTAGATAAACTTTGCTGTAGTGAGGTATTATTGCTTCCCACCTGCTCTTTTTCCTGGACTTCATTAATTTCCAAAAATTCATCATCCTGTAAGATCACATTAATTCTGAAACTCACTACTGCTCAGGACTCCCTGCCTATAGCACCTTTAACCTCCTTCTGGTTGGAGAAGGTGGGAGTGGACATCTGGGAGTTCTTTTAAGAACCTTCTCATAAGGAGGGGGACCAGGTCCTCATCATTTCCCACTCAGAGCAGAGGACTTCATCCTCCCTCTCAAACCAGCTATCCTCCCCATCCCCACACCCTTTAGTTTATTTTTTATGTGTTATCTTCCCCATTAGACTGTAAGTTCCTTGAAGGTAGGAAGTATTTTGCTTTGATTTTTTTCCCCTTTCTTTGTATCTTCAGAATTTAGCACAGTGTTCGGCACCCTAAAAGTACCTAATAAATGTTACTGACCAACTGAAAATGAAATAACATAACTAGTCTAATAAAAATAACTATGTGCTATATAATCCATGATGTAATGAGGTGCTTTATGACAGATGCTTCTATTAGACTTGAAAAAAATGATAGTTTTTAACTTAAAGCCACAAAGACCCAAGTTTGAATTCTGCTACAAATAGTTACTAGCTTTGTGACCCTGGATAAGTCACTTAACTTCTCCCATCCTCAATTTCCTCATCTGTGAAATGGAATTCATAACAACTACCTCACAGAGTTGTGAGACTCAAATAATATAAGTAAAGTATTTTGTAAATCTCAAAGCACCATATAAATACCAATTATTATTATAATTATTATTTCTATTCTAAAGCTCTAAATAATTACACTTAGTTTTGTTCAGTCAGTAAATAAACATGTACTAAGCACTTAGATGTGCCAAGAACAGTTCCGAGTGCTAGAGAACGCAAATAACCGACAAAAAAGGCAGAACATGCCCTTAAGGAACTTGCAATCTCACGAGGATGATCACACAGAAGGAAGTTGAAAGAGGGGAGGAGATGAAGCTACCAGACTCCTGGAAATGATGGAAATGCCAGACAAGTCTCAGTATGTGTGTGTATGTATGTGTGTATATATGTGTACACATGTATATATGCATGCATATGTGTATGTACACCTGTATACGCATATGTGTGTGTACACATGCGCACATATTTGTGTGTACATGTGCATATATGCTTATGTATGTATATATTTGTTGGCATGTTTTCTCCCCTATCAGATCAGAAAGTGCTTTTTGTATCCCACAGTGCCTACCACATAGTAGGTATTTAATAAATGTTTACTGATTGATTGCGGTTTTAGTGTTCATAGTTCTCTCCTCCAATCTGAGGGACAAAGTGTGGAGAAGAGGTGGAGAACCAAGAATGATGGGATCTTGCAGCATGATGGGATTTTCTAATAATGTTCCTGGGTCTTGGTCCTCTAGATAAACAGTTATGAAAGAAGAGTCAGCTTAGGAGACAGTGCAGAAGAAGGCAAAGGAAAAAACACTGAAAACTTCAAATGAGCTGATATAATGAAAGAACACAATTAGAAATCAGGAAACCTGGGTAGCTTTGGGTAAATTACCTTTTACAATACTTAGTTTATCTTTAAAATGTAGAAATTGAACTGGAAACCTTTACTATTCTACCTTCCAACACTCACAGCATATGGTGAAATAGTAAGGGAGAGGGTTGCAATCCCTTACAGGGGACTTAGCTTTCCCTATTACTACCAAGTTCTTCTCTCATTAGCTCATTTGACCCAGTCCCACTAAAAGCAGCAGAAATTTCCCACTTCCCTGCATATGTTAATAGATCACAGAGGCTTCATATCAGTAGGAAAGAACAGGAATAATCCAATTAAAATAGCAAACATTGCAAAATCAAGGAAATAGATCAGCACCAATACCTTTGGTACCCATGGTCTGATTAAACCCTTTTGTCTCCCACCAACCCACCAGGGTTAGATCAGTGAATCTCATCTTTCACCTCTCCCTGGTTCAGTTCCACATAACACAAATGAGAGGGGGGAATCATCTCCCGATACAGTGATAGAGGAAGATTTTTCAGCCATTTCTGGCAGTTAACTCATTAAGAGGCTTGAAGACTTCATTCCATTATTACTGGATAGCATATCCTGCATGGCACAGCAAATAGGCTGAGACAAAAAGGATGTCCTTCATTGTCATTTCTGTGCTGTCATAAGTGAGATCCTACCTTGCCTAACCTTAGTCCTGGCCCTGCTTTGAATTTTAGGAAAATCTTGCAGAGGTTGTTAGACCTTGATATATTCTGCCCTATTGGCTTTAAGACTCTATTAGACAATTTTGCCAGGGATGATTTCTGTGCAACCTTGCTATAAAACTTAACTGACTGATGTACCTTAATATTTCCTAGTGCAGACAACCTTAGTAGAGTAACAAGGCAGAGGAAAAGAACCCCCTTCTTATGATGTGTCAGTGAACTTGGAGTTGATTAAATCCTCATAGAAAGCAATAGAAAGGCAGAGTGATTTCAGAAAAGCTGAAATGGAGCTAAGTGGCCATTACTTTAATGCTTATAGGAACTAGAGTGATAGACATCACAGATATTCTGAGACAGGTAAACAGATTGATGGCACCATCCTGAGCTAAGTCTTCAAGCTAACACAGACTTTCAATCCATGGCAGAATTCCATTTGGCACCTAATTTGTCATCAAGAATAGATGATTATGCAGAATTCTACCAATGCTTATATCGGTAGTATACAGTAGGCACTCAGCAAATAATTGATGATTGAGCAAATGCTCTGGCATAAAATATATTGGAGACTGTCTCGTTTCTAGAACACTCTCAGAAGCAGGATCTAGAGTGAACAAAGCGAAATGAAATTTATAATAAAGCCCATAGTGAATGATGACCTGGAAATACCATCTTTTCAAAGTCCAAATTCCATCTTTCCATTGAAGTTCTTCAATAATCTAAACCTAACCTAAGTTTCTAATATTTTCTTCCAGTTCTCCTGGACATGCACCATCCATTTCAGCCAAACTGGTTTTAACATGGTCCTTCAACGATCAATTGCGTTAGCTCATATCATTTGCTACTCCATTCAATCCCTCCTTCCCTTCCCTCCTCCACTCCTGCTTAGATATACCAAGAGTCATCTGAATTCCCATTACTTTCCTAAAACTTTACTGTATGATCCTAGCCTACAATGATTTCTTTTGGTCTGAACTTATAAAGTAGTACAGGACAGGGAGCAAGTAAGGAGACTTTTTCTCTGACAAGTACTAACTGTGTTATCTTCAGAAAGTGACTGAAAGTCTCTGAGCCTCATCAGTATCCTCTCAAACTACTTATGAATAAGCCAAGGATGCTTAAATTTGTACTTTGTAGTTTATGGACTTTTTGAAAGGATAGAAACTTGTGAACTTTAAAATGCCAAATGCATATCCTATCATTATTTATTCGATATTTGTAGTGGAGTAACACTAAACTTTTAGTCACAGGATCTGGAATCATTTCCCAAATCTACTATTAACTGGCTCTGTTGCTTTAGACAAATCCCTTGGCATCAAAAATTTGTTTCTTTTGCTAAATGACAGGATAGGTCTACACAATCTCTAAAGACAAGTTCAACGACACTTCATTTTTAGTCTTTTCCCACTTTTTATCGTAAATTATAAATTCATATAAATATCATAAATTAGCTTAAACATAAGCTAATCAATATACAAACATAAAAAAGAAAGGGAATTGCATAAGAAACTATAAACAGCTCACAAGTTTATGATAATTCTTGTAATTTCTGGCATTGTATGCATCTTGTACATAGCGCTTAGTAAACGTCCATTAATTCATTGTTAATTATCTTTCATGGCATAGCTTGTCTTCCCAACAACTTTATTAGTACAGAAACTGAATTTTATTTTATTTCTTATACCCAACATGCCAAGTCCTCCTCTCTAACACAACCCCTAACTCACACACACACACACACACACACACACACACATACACACACACATACAGAGAAAGACAGAGAGAGAGAGAGAGAGAAAGAGAGATACAGAGACAGAGAGATGTTATATCCTACAGTCTGAGAAAAAAACTTAATAATCAAACAGATCTATCTAAAGCCAGGAGTGAATCATGGTGAGAAGGTATACTGGATGGGTAGCTAGAAATTCCATATTTAGTTGGAATACTAAGCTATGGGAATCACAAGGCCCAGATACCAAACCACAGACCAAGTGGGAAAGATGAACAAATTATCCAGAACCACAAGTGTCAAGTGTCCTTGTTGCTCTATCAGACATGGAAAGAGGAGGTAGAAACTCTTTTTCTTCATCTTTTTATTTTCCACATTCCTGTGCTCATATTAAATACATATTACATATTTGTTTAATTTGAACTCATCCTGCTGTGGCATGTTGCAGTGGAAAGAGATCTGAAGTCAAGGATTCTCAAAATTCCATCCTGCTCCTTATTACCTGTGTGACATTGAACAAGTCATATCATCCCTCTGGGTCCCAGTTTCCTCAAAGGAAAAATAAATGGAAAGGTGTTGAGATAAATGGCCAAACCATACCTATATTTCTTATGAACTGTGAGTTGGAGCCATGGTACCTGCACTACCTTTTCTGTCTTAAAGGGGCAAGCTTGAAGATTTAGGAATAAGACAAATATATTATGTAACTATATTTATGTAGATCTATCCAGAAAAATATAGATATTTAAATATATCTATATCTATAAAATATGCTTGACTTTTATTCCCATTTCATAAGAAGCATACTGTTGGAGCCAGAAGGTAACTCAAAGATCATTTAATCTCTTTTCTAAATGCTCCTCATTCACTATTGACAAACTTCTTTTGCCCTTCCTTTCTTTCCTCTTATCTTTCCTTCCTTCCTTGCTTGCTTTCTCCTTTCATTCTTTTCTATTTTCTTCTCTTTTCTGTTTCTTTCTTCCTTCTCTCTTTTTCTATGACCTATCTCTTTATCTTTTTGAATTTAGATATGTAAGAAATATAGATATAGCTATATAACTATAGATTCCATGTAAATATTAATATGTAGATATGGTTGTTGTCCTTTGCTCTTGAAGAGGACCAAAATGACATCATCATGGTAAAGTGAAGTTTCAATGTGTGTGACTGGCTGATCAGACCAATACAAGCTCAGAATGCTCTACTACAGCTTCGGCACAGATAGTCCATGTGAACATTTGGGGTGGATACTCCAAATTTGTTTCAATTCTGCTTTTATCATAGAGCACAGCACCTTTTCTGATGTGGGCATGCCATGCTGAGTGGTCCTCTGCCAGTGTCTGCCATATCCCATAATTGAATCCAAAGATTGAGAGAGACATTGAGAGTGTCCTGGTATTGCTTCTTCTGACCACCATGTGAACACCTGCCCCATGCAAGTTCTCCACAAAATAGTCTTTTTGACAAGCCTACATTTTGCATCTGAACAACATGTCTAGCTCATTGGAGTTGCACTCTCTGAAGCATAGTTTGAATGCTTGCCTATTTAGTTTGAGCAAGGACTTCAGTGTCTGGTACTTTATCTTGCCAGGTGATCCTCAGAATCTTCCAGAGACAGTTCAAATGGAAGCAATTCAGTTTCCTGGCATGGTAATGGTAGACTGTCCATGTTTCACAGGCATACAACAGTGAGGTCAGCACAGTGGCTCTGTAGACCTTCAGTTTGGTAGTCAGTCCAATATCTCTTCTCTCCCAAACTTTTCTTCACAGCCTCCCAAACACTGAGCTAGCTCTGACAATGCTTGTGTCAACCTCATTATCAATATCTATATCCTTGGAAAGAACACTAGAAAAGTAAGTGAACTTATCCACAGCATTCAAAACTTCTCCATTTGTTGTAACGAATGGTTCCACATATGGATGGTGCGGTGGCTGATGGAGCTCCTTTGTTTTCTTGGTGTTAATTATTATTAAGCCAAAATTAACACAGGCAGCAAGGGTTTGATCCATACCTTCTTGCATCTCAGCTTCAGAGGCTTCGATGAGTGCACAATTATCTTCAAACAGAAAAACATGCATCAACACTACCTCCAATTTAGTCTTGGCTTATAGTTTTTTTCAAATTGAAGAATTTACCATCGGTATGGTAGTTGACCTTGATCCTGTGTTCATTCTCTTTGAAAGTATTTGATAACATGGCTGAAAATGTCATTCTGTAAAGAATGGGAGCAGGCACACAGCCTTATTTCACTCCATTGGTGACTGGGAAGGCACAAGAGCATATTCCGTTATCCAGAAGCCAGGCATATATGCCATCATGAAACTGACGTACAATATTGATGAACTTCTCTGAGCAAGCAAATTTTGACATAATTTTCCATAAGTCCTCATGTCAAAGGCCTTGGTCACATCTACAAACATTGTGTACATAGCTCTGTTCTGCTACTGGCATTTCTCCTGGAGTTGTCGGGCAGCAAACATCATCTTGACTGTTTCTCAGACCTTTCTGAAGCCACACTGCCTCTCAGGTATATGATCATTTTCTAGATTAAGGATCAATCTATTGAGGAGGACTTTAGCAAGAATGTTGCCAGCTATGACTAAGAGAGTGACCCTCTGTGACTGTCACAGGACAATCTGTTCCCTTTACCTTTATAGAGATGGATGATGGTGGCATCCTTGAACTCCTGGCGGATAACCTCACCTTGCCATACACCATAGGATGTACGGTTTGTTCAGGGAGGACCAGAACCTAATATGTAGATACAGAAATTTGTGAATGTAAACATGTAAATATATAAATCAGGTATTTATTAAGCATTTACATTGTTTCAGAAATGCTACAAACATGTGGAAAAACAAAAAAGACAGACCTTTCTTTGAAGGAGCTTACATTCTAATGTATGGATACAACACAGGAAAAGTGTTGCTGAGAAGATAAAGCTATCAAAGGAGGGCTTAGCTGAAAGACTGAAAAGTGTGTCTTAGTTTCTAACTAGTGATGATCAAAAAAGTCTCCTGTGGTCTAAGGAAACCAGTAGTGGAGTCCTAGCTTCCCAAAGTAGGGTGGTGCTGACTAGATAATGAAACCATTTTGGTGAAGACTGTAAGAAATTTATTTTCCTTGATTCATCTTTGTCTTCCACCCCATCTTCCCAGTCAGTTGCCAAATTTTGTGATTTCTATCACGAGTATTTCACAACAGTCTCCTCTCCACTCACATGACAAGTATCCTAGATTGATCATGCCTCATCACCTCTTTAACTAATGTGATAGCCTCCTAATGCATCCTTGCCCTAGGTCTCTTCATTCTTGGTCTATAAGGTTATTCTTGAAGTGCAAGTCTGATTGTATCAATGTCCCACTCAAAAATGCTCCTTATTTCCTTAATATATATTTCCTCAAACATAAGCTCCTCAAATTTGTTATTAAAGTTATTTATAATTGGACTCTACCCTTCCCTTCTTGTCCTTTCCATACTACTCCTTTTTGTGGTCTGCTCAAACTGCATTTCTTGCTATATCTCATGTCTATACCCTCTCTCCTCCCGGTAAAATCTCTTATTTTCTTCCACATTGCACTCAGGCAACATCTTTTACACAAAGCCTTTCCTGCTATCTGTTAGTGTCCCCCTCACTCCCCACTGACCTTTTATTAGAATATAAGCTCTTTGAAGTAAGGACTAATTTTTTTCCTTTAAAACCCTTGCGTGGAACAATTTCTGGAATGATTATGTGTTTAATAAATGCATGTTGATTGGTATATAACATGCCCTTAATAAATATAGATTTAACAAACCAATGAACATCCTGTTGGACATATTTAATTACTAAACCAAATTAAATGTTTTTACACTGATTTGTTTGAATGCTTTTTAAAAGTCCCTGAAGTTTAAAAGTGAGAAGGAAAGAAAACTCATTTGGTAAAGTGGTTTCAATCCAAGCAGAAATAGAACTGCTATGTATTACCACTTAGAGAACTCTCACCATGGAATGAGATTTAAATTCAGGTGATATAAATTTCTAGTCTTTGAAAATTCTTGCTAAGTATTAAATTGGGTGCAACATTTACATGTTATGACAACAGGTTGGCTCAGAGCAACATTAATGAAATGGAAATGCTTTCACTTTATTTTTGTAGTGACCAGAAGATACCATTTGCTAATTGGAGGCCCAGGTTAGAAAGTTGCTGATCATTGTAAGAAACTCTCACAAAAGCAATTGCCATCTTTTCCTGAAATTACATTCAACTCCCTTCCCTACCTCTGACTTCCTTAGAACAAACAATCGTTCCTCTTCTTCTGAACGTTATGTTTAGCATCTGTCACATCATAGTCTTTAGTGAGACAAGTCCATATCTCAGGGTCTCATTTGTAGAGACATAAGACATCAATCATTCTCTAAATCACATGACTGGTAAGGGACAGAGTTTTCTATAATCTCAATTTCTTCATGTGTAAAAGGAATAGATTGGAATGATGGACCTCTTTGTGCTCTGATATAAAATATTTTGTGTTCAAATATTGTATGTGTATTCTCAGATCCCTTTCAGAAATTCATTAAACAATTTTTAGAGTCTCACTACATGCCAGATATTGTAATATATGTTAAAGATGTAAAGACAAAAAGAAAACAGTTCCTGTCCTCAATTAGCTTAAAATCTGTTTCAGAGAAAATTGTGCATGTACAAACAAATAAAGACAAATCAAAGACAAAGTAATGGGAGCATTATGGGTCTAACAACTGAATAAATGAGAAAAAATCATAGAAGATGTGGCTCTTGAGCCTTGAAGAAAAGTTGAGATTCAAAGAAATGGTCATAAGGAAGGAGTGGACAAAGGAAGGGTAACCTTTGCAAAGGTGCAGAGGAAAGGGATACGTTGGTCAGTATAGGATATGCCATTTAGGCTTGTTTGGGAAGAATATAAAATCTATGAAGATGAATGATGTGTAATAATCCTGAAAAGGTAGGCTGGAGCCAGAGTGCAAAAGACTTCTCTATAGCCTTCTCCTGATTGGTCAGTTCCTATTAAAAGTTTCATTCTAAGGAAAATAAGCCGATTCACTATGTTTACTCCTTCATTTCTCCCCAAGCCTCCCTTCAGATTCTCCAGGCATTTTTGTACCTCTATCGTGCCCAGAGTGACTATCGAAAAGGTAATTAGGTGGCATAGTGGATAGAGTGCTGAGTCTGGAGTTAAGAAGACATCACACACTTACTAGCTATGTGATCCTGGGTAATTAATTTAACCCCCATTGGTTCCTCATACATAAAAAGGAGATGATGATGATATTTAGCTTCCTAGATGGTATTATACGTAGGTAATTGAGAATAATTAATATTACTAATAATAGTAATGATAAACAAGATAAAACAATGATAAATAGTAAAGACAAATAAGTAAACATATGTAATGTTTACTATGTTCTTGGCACTATCCCAAAAGATTTATGATTATTATCTCATTTAATCCTCACAACAACCCTCTGTCTTATGTACTATTATTATCTATATTTTACTGATGAGGAAACTGAAGCAAATAGAAATTAAATGACTTGCCCAGGGTCACACAACTAGTAAGTATCTAAGACCTGATTTGAACTTTCTTGTTCTAGGCCCAGAATTCTAATTGATGTACATTTAGCTACCACAGGTAATCATATAACTGCATCAATAATAAAAATAACCTAGATTTACAAAAAAAAAACTATACATATATTATCCATAAGCTCTTTGAGATGTGAGATTTTGTCATTTTTCCTTTTCTGTATTGCAAACTCCAAGCATTGTGCCTAGCCCACAGTATATGCTTGATAAATATGTATGGAATGAATGTAGTTAATCTAACTCTCACAGCGGCCCTGTGAATTACTTGGTGATAGAATCATTATCCTCATTTTGATGGGAAGAAAACTGAAGTCCAGAGAGGTTAGAAAATTTGTTTAAGGTGACATTATAGGGGGATAGAGCCAGAACCAGAATTTATGTATCTGGATTTGAAATCTAGGGCTCTGTTCATATGAAAGCTTTGCTAAACCTGAAGAATCTGCATTTAGTTATTCATTCAGTGTCAATTTTGTAAGAGACTGTTACATGAAAAGAATGGTTAGTTAAGGCCGTTGCTATTATCATATCATCATCCATCAACAAAGCCTCTAGTATATTTACTGTACCTGGGCTGGTGGGCAGCTAAGTGATATAGTGGATAGAGTGCTGGGCCTGGAGTCAAGGAGACTCTTTTTCCTGAGTTCAAAAATGACCTCAGACACTTACTAGCTTTGTGACCCCAGGCAAGTCACTTAACCCTGTTTGCCTCAGTTCCTCATCTGTAAAATAAGCTAGAAAGGGAAATTGCAGATACTACAGTGTCTTTGCCAAGAACACTTCCAAGTAGGGTCACAAAGAGTCAGACACAACAGAAACAACTGAATAAAACCACCACCTGAATTGGTCCTTTGATGTTAGCCAAAGTAAGTGACCATCACCACGCTAAAACACTATCCAAGATCTTGGAACATACCAGAGGAATTTGGTGTTATTTCTTCACTATAGTCATTGGAATGTAAAGAATATAAGACTCAAAAAATTGCATGCACTTATTAACACCTTCTATGAACAAATCATTAATTAGACACTGGGGATACAGAAATAAAAACATACAGTTCCTGCCCTTCAGCTTACACCCTATTCTTGAAGGGTAAGAGTAGTTTAACATGAACTTAAAGAAGTAGATATATATGAGAAGAACTTCAACAGAAAGAGAATAACAATTGAGAGTGGGGTGTGTGTGAATAGGGAAGACAGAATAAGCATTATGTAGGAAAAGGCAATGGAGCTGTCATTTGAAGGAAGATAGAATTCCTACCAGGTAACAAGAAGGAAGAAAACATTAGAGGTATAGGTAAACCCTCTTATAAAATCATATAAGTAGGAGATGGAATGATGTCTGGAAACCAGTTCAATGAACAGTTGAAGTCAAAAACACAGTATTTAAAAAGGAAAAATATGAAATAAGACTAGAGTGGTAGGTAGTAGCCATAATCTAGAGGATTTAAAAGGTCATCCTGAGAATTTTACATTTTTATCTCAGAGGCAAAATTCAAAATTTTGCTTACTTAAAATTGTGGCACAGGATTATCTCACAAAATTATAATTTCAGGTAACCTAAAGGGCAGTGTAAAGATACAAAATGAGTGTATTGAAGCTGCAACAAATCACTAATCATGATTTACACCAGAGAACTGGCATGAAAGACACAAATGTCATGAAGAACTGGAAGAGGAGGTCAGTAAGTCATGAAGCAAGAGTGAAGAACCATAGATGGACTGACACCTGCACATTCTTGAAATGTAATAAAAAGAAACAATTGAATATTTCTGTTTCCTGGTTCTACTTTGGAAAAGGTAGGGAAAGGTATGGTAAATACAGCAAAGGATGAGACAATAAGAATGGATTTCACTCTATACTGGCAGAAATAAAAAAGTACAACAATTATGAGATCACAAATCCAATAAAGTATTTTAGGGATACAATGAAAAGTAAGGCATAGCCTTTGTCTTTAAGAAGCTTCTGATCAGGAAAGATTTTAAGAAAAAGAGATATAACTAAGTAATACAATAGGAACATGACTCTGCTAATTACTGTTACGTATAGAAATGTGTGTGTGCTTGTGTGTGTGTGTGTGTGATTTCATGCAAATTATTTAACCAATATGTGCTTCAGAATGCTTTTCTGTGAATTGATGATCCCTAATACCATATCAGGGCAGCTTGATGGCACAAGGGATAAAATGCTGGTCCTGAAGTCAGGAAGACTCGTTTTACTGAGTTCAAATCTGGTCTCAGCCATAGCTAATAAGCTATGGATATAATCAACTGAATGGAGAATTCCAGACAATGGCAAGGAAAGATCAAAGCTTTTCTTAAAGGAAAAATGCAAAGACATGAAAAAAAAGGCACAATAGAATTAGAAAGACAAGAGACCTCTTCAAGAAAATTAGAGATACCAAGGGAATAGTTTCAAAAAAAATGAGCAAAGTAAAAGACAAAAATGCCAGGGACTTAACAGAAGCAGAAGACATTAAGATGAGGTGGCAAGAATACATGAAAGAACTATATGAAAAAAATCTTAACCCCACTGGTAACCATGATGGTATGGACCTTAGGAAGCACTGCTAACGATAAGGCTGGTGGGGATGATGAAAGTCTAATTGAGCCATATAAAACCCTAAAAGAAATGCTGTTTAAGTGTTGCACCCAACATGCCTGAAAATTTGGAAAACTCAACAGCAGCCTCTGGATTGGAAAAGATCAGTTTATATCCCCATCCTAATCCTAAAGAAGGACAATGCCAGGGAATCTTCAAATTATCAAATAATTGAGCTCCTCTCACATTCCAGCAATATTATGTTTAAGATTCCACAAGTTAGGCTTTAGCAATATGTAAACTGAGAATTCGCAGAAGAGCAGACCTTTTTTTTGAAGAGGCAGAGAAATTCGAGACAAAATTGCCAACATTTTCTGGATTATGAAGAAACAAGAGAGTACCAGTAAAACATCAGCTTCTACCTTGCTGATCATAGTAAAGCTTTTGACTGTGTAGGTCACTACAAAATTTAGTAAGTCCCCAAAGTGATGGAAGTACCAAATAATCTTGCTTATCTCCTGAAAAATCTGTATGCAGCTCAAGAAGAAACAGAATTCAACATGGAATAACTAATTGGTTTAAGGTTGAGAAAGGAGTATAAAGCTGTATATTGTTGCCTTATTTCTTAACTTACATGCAGAGTGCATCATGCAAAATGTTAACCTGGTTGAATCAAAAGCTGGAATTAAGACTGCCTATAAAAAATATCAATAGTCTTAGATATGCAGACAATTCCACTCTGTTGGCAGAAAGTGAAGAGGAATTAAGAAACTTCTTGATGAGGGGAAAAGAAAAGAGTTTAAAAGCTGACTGGCAGCTTATAAAAGAAAAAAAAAACTAGGATTTTTGCATCTGGTTCCATCACTGCTTGGCGAATAGAGGAAGAAGAAAATGGAAGCAGTGTCAGATTGTGTATGTTTTAGCTCAAAGATCACTGAAGATGTCCACTACAGCTGCGAAATTAAGACACTAGCTCCTGAAAGTTATAACCAACATGGACAGCAGATTTAAAGCAAAGACATCACCTTGCAAACAAGATCTGTAGGGTCAAAGCTATGATTTTTCCAGTAGCAGTATATGACTGTGAGAGTTGGACTATAAGGGAAGCTGATCACCGCAGAATTGACACTTTTGAATTGTGATGCTCAAGAAGACTTGTGAGAGTCCCCTGGACAGCAAGGAAGGCAAGTCAGTCAATACTTAAAGAAAGTAATTCAGATGATTCACTGAAAGGTCACATATTGAAGATGAAGCTTAAATACTTTAGTCACATAATAAGAACATAGGATTCACTGGAAAAGATACTGATAATGGGAAAGAATGAAGGCCAAAGGAAAAGGGAACAGCAGAGGATGAGATGGATAGTGTAACAGAAACAATAAACATGAACTTGCACAGACTTGTAGAGGTACTGGAAGATAGAAGGGACTGGGATGTTATTGTCCAGGAGGTCATGAAGAGACATAACTGAATTACTGAAAAACAACAAAATCCTATGATCTATGGAGTTGGAATGAAAATATGCAATAGGAAATGCTCCCTTATGACTGAGGGCATGAGAGGATAAACAAGAATGGGGAACCTATACCTTCAAAGCCACTTGTGGCCCTCTAGGTTCTTAAATGCTGCTCTTTGAATTCAAACTTCACAGAACAAATCCTTTTAATAAAAGAATTTGTTCTGTAAAACTTGGACTCAGTCAAAAAACTGCAAGGACCTAGAAGGACACATGTGGCCTTGAGGCTGCAGGTTCCCCATCTCTAGATAGTCTATATGATCTGATCTTCATGATAGCCCTATGAAGTGAGTGACAAAACATATGATGGCAAACATAATGTGGAACATGTATCCAAAAACATATGAATGTATGTCCAGGCTCTGCCACTTGTGACCTTAGGAAGTCACTTCATGATATTAAGGTCTTCAAGTCAAGTCACTTCTAGATATTAGGGTCATCATCTGTAAACTGAGGATAGTGGATTGGATTCAATGACCTTGGTTTCTTCTAACTGTAACATTCTGTAGTTCTATTATCCTCATTTTACATATGAAGAAACTGAGGCTAAGAAAGTTTAAGTAATTAGCCCAAGATGATACACTTTGTCTTGTGGCAGAGGTGTGATTAGAAGAAAATAGATGAAACTGACTAGAATGATATTTAAAGTAAAAGTTTTATGAAAACCAAAGGCAATTTAATGGAACAACCTACAACATCCAAGATCAGTGTTTCCAACAGTGTGTTCCACAGAACTCTGTTGTTTCTCTCAATAAAACATGGAGTTCCTGGGCTTGAGTAAGAGAGCGTTACGATGCTAATTATGTTCCCCTTCCACAAATTTCTACAAAATAGTCCTCTCCCCTTTCCAAGATTTATAAAACTGTGGTTTAAAATCTATCTAGAATATCAAAATACATAAAAAGATGCTAAACCAGCAATTCTCTTCCCATTGGATCTGGACTGTCCAAATTATTCACTATAATGGATAATATAATGTACTCAAACTCACAGAAGTTTATAAGCAGAAGTTACATAAAGGTCCTAATTAGATTATAAGACTCCCTTAGAAGGGAACTGAACATGGATTGGCCATTCTAGGGTGTCTTTCTTTTGCTCAGGATATTACAATTAGGCCCTTTGGGCCTAATTGTATCTACTTGTGTTTTACACTACCTCAAAATATTGTCACAAATAAAATTCTGAGAGACAAAAGTTTCCCTGTATTTAAAATCAATTTATTAGTTAGGCTAGCCAATAATCAATAAATTGATGGTCAATTATTCTCTTAATAATCAAAGAGTAATCAAAGGTCATGTTAAATCTCCCTGTTCTCCTTGTGATAGAGTCCTCTCCTGACAAGCAGGTGGCAACCCTGATTGGTAGATATGTAATGAACAGGTGGTCTAAGAGTTCTCAGCCTCTCATGACTACTTCATGGTCAAGGGGGAAGGTCAGGTGAGGAATGAGTCTTTTTTGTGAATTTTGAGCCACCTCTAGCAATATAGGTCAGGTTCTCTCTCTGGTTTTATTTCTGCTTCATGAGCCAGGCCACCCAAAACTCTAATGAAGTGACCAAGGACATAAACTCATCCCTCAGGGGAGGGATGTACCTCAATCTGGGTCTTATCTATAAACAGAACTCTGAGTAGATTCCTAGTTGAGTGGGGCCTAATTCAACCAAATTAAGGAGCCAGGGCCTTAGCACATATTTAATGGGATGAGATTCCTTAGCTAGAACTGACCAGGGGCTTTTCTTTAAGCTAGTGTAAGAGATGGCCTTTGACAGGGAGGGAGTATTATAAATTAATATTAATAATCAATGGAAACACATTAAAATTAATTTTCCCCATTATGAACATGCTTTGAAATCTGCTGAGCAAGTAATCCTCTTTCTAGTGAACCTGTACAGTCTAAATAAACCACTAAA
This sequence comes from Notamacropus eugenii, assembly GCF_028372415.1. Classification (NCBI taxonomy): domain Eukaryota; kingdom Metazoa; phylum Chordata; class Mammalia; order Diprotodontia; family Macropodidae; genus Notamacropus; species Notamacropus eugenii. Next base: position 684,622,869 of record NC_092872.1, read on the forward strand.
ATAGAGAGGGATAGGGAGTGGCATGGTACAGATCTCCAGATTTCATTGTCACAACTTTGCTCTAGCCCAAACCAAATGACTCAACCCAGAAAATAAGTAGATAATCTTTCTACATCAGATAACACTACTCAGGAAGTACTCTTCTCCCATTGGAATTTCCGATGACTAAAATCTCAATACTGAAATTTAGTTTCACCTTTGAGGCAACACTCAAGGCTGGTATGGCCTAGGACAACTCCCTTCTCAGACAAGAAGAAGTTTCAGGACCCTATCTCCTATCAAGTTAAAACCCTTTTCTCTTTGTTAATGAGTTAGTAAATCAAGAACAGTGACCTTCCCAGACCATGTGGTCAGCCTAGTGCTTCTTCATGCTCTCTATCAATAGTCTATCTCTGGGGCTGAAAAGTCAACTCTTAGGTCCTCTAGTGTCTAGTTTGTGCTCAGAATACCATGGAAGAACAAATCTAACTTCCACTTAGCAACCATTACTAGTTTTTAGGCAAAAGATGACACATAGAGTGTACACTTCCAGTCTCCCAAGACAAAGATCAATCTGCTATATTTTACTTTGTCTTTTGAACAAGAAAAAGGTGAAAAAGACAAAGGATCTAATTAGTCTGTCAGTAACAAGTTTGTTTTTATAGATCATGGGTAAGGGTATACAGTACTACCCTGTATTTTAGAATAACTGAAGAAAGTATATAGATAGATAGATAGATAGATAGATAGATAGATAGATAGATAGATAGATATAGATATAGATATGTATATATATATGTTGGGACTGGAAGCTCAATTCCGTGTGGACAGTCTCGGGCAGGTAAAAGAGGGACTTCTAAATCTTAGAGTCTTACGAGGCCCTCCATGAACAGTGGGGGTTCGAGAAGGTCAGACCGAGCTAGCTCGGCTAGCTCGGGTATTTCCGCCTCTCCCCCGGAGATACCTGATGGGTGGAGTCTCCCTGCCCTCGAGGTCGTCCCGGATTGGAGCACACCTAGTTACCTAACAGCACGGTATTGAGATGCAAACTGTGTGGCTGAAGATTAAGTAGGATTGAGGAAGCCAGAAAGCTCTTAGCACGTGTGGAGCCAAAGAGAAAAGTAGGGCTCCGCTTCTTTTCTTTCCTCTCTCCCCTCCCCCTCTCTCCCCCGCTTGTACTTCTACTTCCATTCCCTTAAGCTTAGCCTTCTTAGGAAATCTCCCCCTCTTCGTCCTAAGAAAGAAGACTCCCTGCACTTGTAACCGAAACCCTGTAATAAAGCTCAACCCCTGTTTGACTCTGGAACGTCCTTTCTCTCATACGTGCATCCGGCGTGGCCAGCCAAAGACCTGGACAGGTAAGAAAGACTCGGGTAGCCCAATACAGGCCTCTAGGCTTGGCATATATATATATATATATATATATATATATATATATATATATATATATATATATCTCAGGGTCCTTTTCCCATTGATGTAGAACTCTATTTATATCAAGACAAGTGTGTATCTTCTTATATCCCAATCAACAGTCATCTTGGGGACAGTCCTAGTCATTGATTAACAATTAAATAATATCTTTTTTTCTCTCAGAGAAAAGAATATAAGCACAGCCACATTGTATGGAGAGTGGGCTGTGCAGGGGCATGCTCAAATTTATCAGAGGAGCAACATAGAGTACGTGTAAAATCATATACATGTAAACACATATTCCCTTTGGCATTTTTTTCAGTTTAGCTATAGGCTTAATTTTATCTATGTTTACATAATAATGATTATATTGGATTTGGAGTCAATTAAGATCTGAATGTCAAATCTCATCTAAAAGACTTACTAGTTGTCCAATTATGTATGCTACTTCACCATCATCTCGCTTTCCCTGTGTAAAAAAATGGGAGTAATGATGCCTGCCGAATGTACTTGATGGTATTGACATAAGAAACAAGTGATATAATTTATATTCATTGTTCTGACAATGTGAAAATCCTCCAAAGATGTCAATTGTGGTTGTCGGTGTTGTTTTTAGTCCCATAGGACATAATCTCAGAGTTAGAAGGGATCTCAACTGTCATCTTAGTGCAATTTATGTGTGAAAAAGAATTCCATTTACATCATACCCAAGAGGCAGTTATTCAACCTGGCTTTAGTGAGGCAGAACCCACTGCCACATGTCCAATAGATAAACTCTGCCTTCTGGATGTGGGTTCTGTCAATATACTTAAAATTCTGTTTGCCCAACACTGCTTTAAGGGTGTATAATATTGTCTATTCAAAATATAAGCATATACAGTCATTTTTACGTCATATATACTTTCCAAGGTCATAGAAAGAAATCCATGAGTACTTACTTTCAATCTGCTTGAACTAAAACTCAAATGTTACCCCTTCTGATTCAGCTTTGACAAGGATATAAGAAAAAAAAAGTGTCCTATATCAACTATTGAAGGTCAAATAGCCACATTCCATGTGGCAAAAATGTTATGTTAGACTGAAATTATGATAGGATTAACTGGTTTCTACGTCAGTTTGTGAATTTTTCTACTTAGAGACATTATTTGTTATTTTTGCATGGAATGCCAATTCCTCTTCAGGCTCTGGGGAGTTGTGTTTAAATTCCACATTGCATCTTCTTGGGTTAATTTCCGGTACATCTTTCTTTCTTCAGTTTGTCAATCCTGAAAAGCAATAGTACAGCTTATCATCTCCTTGCAGTTCAGGCATTGTGTGCTGCTATGCTTTTCTTCATATTCATTTCATAAGTCTCCTTTTAAAAAATCATTTTGAAATAATGGGAAAAGTGTATTCTACTAGTTGTCATGAAAATTAAAAATCACAGATACAAAAGTACTTTTTCAGTTCATAAAAACATCCCTAATGAGACAGATGAAAATATGAATTGCTACTAATGAGCTCAAAATTGCACATACTTCCCTTGGTTTAATTTTGTAAGTGTTCATAGATATTTTTTGTTATGCTTATTATAGAACAAGAAATGGCCACCAGAATGTGATAAATCAATTTGTGAGATTAAAGTGCTGAACTTGAATGGTTTCATTAAATTCGAAGTCAGGAGTTGAAGTTAGTATTTTTTTAAAGCCTCTTTTTCTTATGCAGATGAGATCCACCGAATCTATGGAAGTGAAAGCGGTGCCTATTAACACCAGATACTTTTTGATAACATCTAGGAGTGTCCACTAGGACTGGTCTATGACACAATTCCCTCCTCAAAACCTCCAACAACAAAAATTTAGAAAGGGAAAAAATGTGCAATTCACACCTTAATCACTACTGAGTCAAGTACTCCCATTATTCAATATCCTGATCTTAATTTCCTAGCTGATTCTCAAATGCTTATTTAAAAAAAAAAATAATTCTAAGTGTCTCATTTAATATAGTCTAACCAAAGAATCTTGGAAACCCAATTTGTCAAAATACAAGAGAACGGGTCACTAGCATTTGCAGTATCTCTTAGATAAGGATGAACAGAGCTACAATAAACGTGATTTGTATACAAACACCAGGCTTTGCTAATTAGTGGTGCTACTTAGAAATTATCAGTTCTCCAAAAATCTACATGGTATACTAAAATCAGCAAAGTAGCAGATCGTTATGTTTCCTAATGAAGTTCAAAGAAAACAAGCAAAACTTTGCATTCTATTAATAGGAACAGTAAAATGATCATTCATAGCTAGATCTCTACTCATATCTCTGTATAAAGAGGCAATTTGATGCACTTGAAAAAAAAAATGATGGATTTGGAGTCAGGGCCACTTTTTACCCAATTGGACATGAGCATGTCACTTCAGTCTCTGGCACTTGAGTTTCCAAATGAATAAAATGGTCTAATGGAAATGACACTGAAATCAGAAGACAATAAATTCCAGTCCCACATCTGATACTTGCTACCTTCCTGGCCATGGTTAAGCCACTTAAACTTGTTGATTCTCAGATTCCTTATTCATATACTAAAGTCTCTTCTAGAACTATGTCAATAACCTGAACAAATTCTCTCTCTCTCTCTCTCTCTCTCTCTCTCTCTCTCTTCCTCCCTCCCTCCCAACTCTAAGATTTTAAATAAAGCAATAGAATAAACTTCAAAGGTCTACATTACACAAACATATATATGCAAGCACTTAAAACAATCCACAACATAATACATATACCTATGTATAGGCATATGTATATGTATGTATGTATTATATATATTATATGTGTGTATGTGATACTGTATGACAAAATGATGCAAGAGACTTCTCAATCTTTTACATATACACACAATATATGTATATATACACACAATATATGTATATATATGCATGTATATATATGTGTGTATGCATCTAGTCTCTATATTATCTACTGGAAATATTTGTCTGTGTGTTTGTGGATGAATGTATATTGAGAACCAGCAAATTAAACCATGAAGTTAGTATAATAGGAAGGGTATTTTCTACATTGTTCTTCCTTTTCTACCATATAATGGCATGGAAGCGAACAGAGTTCTAAAGGTTATGCCAGCAGTGTCCAAGGTCTGGCAGATTCCACTAAGCTAGAATGTCTGAACCATCAACTAATTTAGCTAGGTAAAAAATGACTTACCAATGTGTTGGCCACCGATGGTTGAATATTTTCTGCTAAAACAATTTATGAAGAACCATCTAAGAGCTATGGTGTGGGAAATTTTCTATTAACTATAGGTTTAAATAGCATTCACACCTAAAATTATAGATATTACAAAGTAAAAGTAGGTACAAGCACATGAACATGTATATGTATATGTAGTTTTACAAGCACAGATTAGAAAATGATCTTCTACATTTATATCATTTCAATCTTCCTTACATCCATTCTGCTCTAGCAAAATGGGGTCACTTTCTGTCCCTCAAACATCAGCTTTACCACAAATCTATATTTATGTTCCAACAGTTCCCAAAGGAAACTCTTTCTACTTCTCCTTGTTTGTTGAATTTTGAGTAAACCTTTAAAGACCAATTCAAATTCCAGATAGAAATTGCTAGGAAACCTTCCATGATTACGTAATTTTTAACAAATTCTGCCTGTAGAGACTTTGTTTTGTCAGTCTCTCTTGGTCTTGCAGTTAATGTGGAGGGTTATATTTGTGTGCATGTCTGTGTGTGTGTGTGTGTGTGTGTGTGTGTGTGTGTGTATGTGTGTATAATTCTTCCATTAGAAGATTATTGGGGTTCAGTGAATTGGATGCTAGACTTGAAGTCAGACAGAATTGAGTTCAAGTTTTACTAAGCGCAGATGGATCATTTAACTCTTTGGGATTGTTACTATGCTCAAATGAGATAATGTTTGTAAAGCAATCTGCAGATCTTCAAATCAATGTAAGTGTAAACTGCTATTCTCCTTCTCTTCCTTTTCCTCCTCCTCTCTCTTCCCTTCCTTCTCTTTTTCTTCCTCCTCTTCCTCCCTCTCTACTTAGGAAAGGACTGATGATTCAAGGTCAGCCCATTTGTTCCCCAATTCCATTTCCCCTTTTGGAGTCTGTTCAACCATGAGTTAGTTGCTTAACCTAATGGACCTTAATTCCTCATTTCTAAAAAAAAAAAAAAAAAAAGGAAGTTAGAATGAGTGCCCTCAAAGTTCCCTTCTAGCTCCAGATCAATGATTCTGTGATTATAATCAGGTTATGTCTACCTTCATATTCATATCAATCCCCTGAGTCTAGTAGTTTCTTTAGTTCAGTAAGTGTATATGGATATCATGATCATTCCTTCGCAATTACACATTACTTAAGAACTAAACAATTAAGCTAAAAAGCCATAGATGCTTAACAAGTGCCTATTGATTGAATACATGCATAATTTAAATCGTTCTAATTTTATGTTTTATACATATACATAAATGTACATATATACATGTACGTAAACATATATATAATCTTTCAGCTAATATTTTGGTTTTCACCCATTTGGGCCTTACATATTTCAACTCTGTCTTCCTGGCATATTGATCATAACTTATATTTTATTTTTCTTTTACGATAAATATGATTATATCTGTTGACCAAAAGTTCCAAGGGCCCACTTCTCCTCTAGCCCAGGGACAGTGAGAACATTGTGCACTCATCATCTCAAGTATCTGGACTCTCTCTGCAGTATTCATTTAGCTGTAATGATGTTTTTAAACCACAGCATCTTGTTTGAATAGCAGAGCAATGACCAAATTGATGGGTAGAAAGGAAGGTTCATAGTTCTTCTTTGAATACATGCATTTCTAGCTCTCACATGACCTCGTAATGATCACAAACATTGACATAGCTTAGAGTTAGAGAAACTGGAAGAACAAAGAATTCTCCATTTTGAAATCTGTAACATCAAAGAAATGGATATGATACATAAAACACACTAATATACCATGCATATGTACACAGGTATATATACACATACCACATATACATATATTGTATGCACAATATATGTATATGTGTGTACACTATATATACATAATGGAATAGGAATTGAAGTAACATCCTTATTGGTATGATATCTCCCAGACTAAGAAATTACCAATATACCAGTATGTTGACACTATCTTTGCAAATTATACTTTCATAGAGTTCCCTAAAGCACTGACTAGTTAAGTGACTAGACCAAGGTCACTCAGCCATGAGTTAAATTTAAGGCTTGAATCTATATCTTTCTGGTTCTGAAGATAGCCCTCTGTTATTCTGTAATGGTATTTTAAATGTGGAGATTTTTCCCATTCATTGAGAGTCCTATGTGACCTGCTTGGGTCACATGGAAGCCTGAGTCAAATGAGTCTGAGTTACATGGAACCTGTGGTGGAAAGGGTTTGCTGAACAGGTGGAAGAGGAAGGGTAGAACAGGAAAAGGTGGATCTAGAGTAGAGTTGAGAAGATACTGGACAAAGTTTAGTCAGAGTTAGGAAAGCTGCAGACAAGCAGACTGCTGGCCAGCATGAGTGAAATGATTTGTTTGTGATTTTGCTTAAAGGGGCCTGCTTGTGATTTGTTTAATGAAGCTGGTTTGTGGGAAACCTTGCAGGGGAAAGACTTGGGGATGGTTTTGTTTTCTACATTATTGCTGTGTATAGATTTTTATTATTATGATGGATTTGGCTTTCTGGTGTCTAAATAAATGTTTGGATTCTATCTCCCATGTGGAAAGTCTGTTGTGTTTCATGATTCAGAATTACACCGGGATATTTATGGCCACTAGAGGCACTGCGAATATTACATTGGTGCTACATGTTCATCCTACATATTTTTTAAAGCATTAATATTTTATTTGAAATTTTACAAACGAAAAAACTGGGGGAGGAGGCAAGATGGCAGAGTAGAAAGATACACATATGCTAGCTCCAAACCCACAGCCCATAAAATACCTGTAAAGAAGAACTCCCAACAAATTCGGGAGCAGCAGAAGCCATAGAACAAAAGAGTGGAGGAGATTTCTGTTCCAGAGAGACCTGAAAACCCGATGCCAAAGGTCTGACGGGTACTGGACCCGGAGCAGAGCCCAGCCCTGCTTTGTCTGTGCCACCAAAGGGAGCAGATCTGCGCAGACTTCAGGGACAGTATCTCCAGTGGCCGAGCAGGTCCCTCCACCCACGGGTGCCAAGGATTGGTGAGAGAGTCTTTTCGGCTTGCTGAGAGGGAAGTGGCATGTCCCCATAACTCAGGCCCCCTCAGGAGGCAGCAGAGGCAGCAGCAGACAAGGGCTCACAAAGCAGCCAGGAGCTGGGATCCATTGTTGGAGGTCTCTGCATAAATGCCCTGAGGAAACTGAGCCCCTGCCCCCACCTGAGTACTTGAACTTAATCTCACACTGAATAGCAGCCCCACCCCTGCCTAAAGCCCTGAGGCTGGGAAGCAGCATTTGAATCTCAGCCCCTAAGGGCTGGCTGGGTGGATCTGGAGGCCAGGTAGGTGTGGAGAGGACACTCAGAAGTCAAGTAACTGGCTGGGAAAATGCTCAGAAAAGGGAAAAACAAAATAAGACCATAGAAGGTTACTTTCTTGGTGAACAGATATCTCCTCCCATCCTTTCGGATGAGGAAGAAATTTTACAAACAATAAAGGCATTGAATGTGTTAAAATATAAAACTGCTTGAACTAGATTTTGTGGGGTCATAAAATGAGGATGCAGAAAAGTGGCATGAGTAATTTTTTATTCCCAAATTTTGCTCAAATTAAAATATTTAGTTTCAGCATTGGAATCATCATGAACGTAATAAAATGATAGCCTCTTACAAATTTCTGAAGTTACACGCATATTCCAATAAATATCACAAGTTATATGTGATGATAGTTTAAAAAAAAACAATTTTCAAAGATGTTCATTACATTTTCATGTCTTAAAGTCACTTTTACTCACTGAAGGCCATAAAGATACATATAAGATTTTAGATATGTTACCAAATCTTATGCAGCTTTAATTTTCATTTAATTCATTTAATTTCCACTTATTTTTCGGTAAAGAGATATAAAATCTCAATAAAGTGTGCATTTATTATGTTTTTCTTTTAAAGAATCAACCATCTCAAGACACTGAATATTACATGTTGAGTCAAACAAACTTTTAACTTCACTGTCAGGAACATAAAATGGTGGACCTGAAAATTTAGTTGAATCATATGGAAAAGTAGACAAGAGATAGTGAAAACCTTTTCCAATAGAGACAACAGTAAATTGGCATGACGTTCTTGGTCACCTGGATTAACAGCAACTAAGGTTCCTCTGTCCCAAATACTGTCAAATTTGCCAACATTCATCCTGGGAAGGTCAAAAGTGCTGCAACAGCATAAAGTGATACTTGGGCTCCTGAAATTTCTGCCACTGGTTCTTCTGGGTAAGACAGATTCTGTTCAGTAAAAAATTCCCGTATGGCCAATTCACTGATTTCAGCTCCAACTATACCATGACCTAGGTCAACAAATCATTTCATTTCAACTACTTTTCCACAAAGAGGGAAAAATAAATCCACTTCTGCCATTAAAAAATATATCCATATGTTTCCTTAATAACTGATTTCCTTGTTCTTGATGAAATCCAATATTGTGTGTCTCCTATTTTGGATGCCAATATTCAAGGGTTAGGGCATTGTCTTGCTGTTCTCCAAGAGTAAAGTGATCTTTGACTCCTGCTACAGCTGTCAAACCATCCATGATTTCTGGGCAGGTACTTTTTACAAATCAGGAATTTCTCATGTGGTTTCACCATTTCTTCATGCCTACTGGACATATGCACACCTTCCAGGTCTCCGTCCAGGCTTGGCTCCTCATCCTACATTTTCAAAGAGGACCACTGATATCACAGGTGATATCTTGATGGGTAGTTTAATTGAATTTAAGTGAGGTAGAATCGTACAAAGGTGTCAGCCTTTTCCCGAATTATTGAAGTCCAGTGGCAAGATAAAAGTCAAGACAATTGTCAATGGCCTGGAATGTAGTAGATGAAGTTTGTGTCTTCAATGTCTGACTGGTCTCTAAGGGCTCTACAGCAACTGCTTCAACCACCTTCATAGCTTTTAGAATAAATTGTTTTCATCTGTGCATTCCTCTGGGTGGGAGTGTGTGGGGGGGTATCTTCACATGCTTGGAAGTGAAATCCCCCTAACTCACCAAGAGGCCTGACAATTACTACCAACCTCGTTTTACCTCCATGTGGCCTCTGTGCATGGTACAAAGTCTTGTAGCCATAGGCACAGGAAGGTTGCTAAAGCATTATACAAATGCACATTTAAGAAAAGCATCTTATGAGTTTGCTGCAGGGCTGTTTTTTTACTCCCATAACTCCTTGAAGCTTTTGTTGAATGTTAAGTGAGCTCTTTGGGCTGGAAGCTGCTGTATTGGATCTGGCTGTCTATGATCAAATTGTGTCTTTTTACCTTTACACACTCCTTGGCTTTAACGAATGGCCCTTTGTGTAATGTATACGGTGGAAGAGAAATACTCTCACCTGAAGAACTTACAATAAGGTGAAAATCAGAAAATGAACTTCTGATGGAGTAACTAAATCATTCCATTATGCTTTGCTGGGTAAAGCTGATGCAAACAATCAGCCATTTTGATGGTGATGGTCTGAGAGAATGGAAGGGAATGTGGAAAGGCAGATTATGCTTCTGATTTCTTGGGAAGGACTTAGTTTTCTGATAAGCTAACAGAGAAAATTCATTTTTTAAAGACATGAATAAAAGATTGGCTGCAACATTTCTTGAAAACACTAAATTAAAACTAATACTCTTTAGTAATCTCACAGAACACATGATTGTGTGTCATCTCTGAAATAATGAATGCTGAAAATTTAACCTACATGTAGCTCTATGTTCAAAAAAAACCTCTTATTAATTCAAGGAATGAAAAGAGAAAAAGAGGTGGCAGAGGGAGAGGTAGCAGAATTACAACAGCTTTACAATCTTATTCAATTTGCTTGTACAGGGTCTTTGGTGTTTCCTCTTGAAAAAAATAATCAAGGACAATTTTTACCTTTGGACTGTTAGACTTTCCTTAAATGACTAGTTCTATTTGTTAATTGGATCCCCAAATATGTCTGCCAATTGTATCAAATGGAAGGGATGTGTGGCCTTTAAAAGCTTTGTGAATGAATATTGTTGGCAGAACAATTAGCATTTAAAAGCTGGAATGACCTTAGCTCTGTGCATCATTGTGATTAGCCTGGACTTTAATATCAGGTATAAGACCAAGAGCTGCCTTAGTTGCCAAGATAAAAAGCTTTTAGTTCTTGCCAAAGGACACTGGGTAATAAGGAGACATAAAGGACAAACTTGTATGATTATATATGATTTCTGTTGACTTAGCAACCAAGCAAAGGGCCCTTAGGAGTTAGGAGATTGGGCAGATTCAAATCAAAATGGATGTAAGGTGCAGAGTCACGTGGACCTTTTCTAAAAAGTGGAAAGCTGAGCTAATGCTACCACCGTTAAACCGTCACATTTATATAGTGCTTTCTAGTTTTCAAAACCTTTTTCTTCTCTATTATTTCATTATATGATCACACTAACCTTGTGTGAGAGAAAGAAAAGGGGTAATTATCCCACTGGACAATGAAGAAACTGAAGCTCATAGGCAAAGATCAAATGACTTTAGAAATCATCTAGCCTTACCCTGTCATCCCCTCCATCTTACAGATGGAGAAACTTCAGTTTCTTTGCCCACGCTGGCAAAGAGATATGTCCAAAGTCACACAGATATTAAGTGTTAGAGGTATGGCTTAAACCCTGATCTTCTGATTGTAAACTCATCGTTTCCCTGACTATTTACTTAACCAAGGTCACATAACTGTTAACTGATACAGTTGAGACTTAAAGTCCATGTCATCTTATTTGGACTATTTTCTCTTCCCTTTGTCCAGAGTATCTCAATGAAAGTTGGGTGGACTTTTCAGTCAATGGAAAGCAAATAGTTTTGCTTGCTTGTTATGTCTTGTTTTGAATTGTTTGTCTCTGTGAATAAATACCCTAGTCTCTTCTAACATAATTTGGAATGGTATCATTTGTAGTTTTCCTATAACTCCCTCTCCCTCCAAAAAAAGTTTACATTCAATTCAATTTAGCTCAATTTAATTTAAGTCAACAACCACTTGTTAAACACTTACTATGTCCTCGATATTATGCTAGATGTTGGGGATACAAAAACAAAAATACAAACAGTTTTTGCTCTGAAGGTATTTACATTCTTATCTATTTGTAGTACTGTCACCAGATGGCATTATAAATACACATGAATTAGTAATCAAAAAGCCATTGGGCCCTAGCATTCTTTCTACAACATTACGTTACGTGACCTTCTATGTTATCTATTGTCTACAAAATTTATCCACTGCAGTTAGGTCTGTATTATCTATTGTCTGCAAAATTTATCCACTGCAGTTGGGTAATAAGAGTATAATGAGGAACCAAGGTATAATAGAATAAACCCTACCTTTAGAGTCATAAAACTTAGTTTGAATTCTGAGCATGTCACTCACTACTCTTATGATCTTAGGCAAATCATTTTTACCAATTTATACTTAAGTTTTCTCATGCAAAAAAGTGAATGAGGTTTGTACTAGATGACGTCTAAAGTCACTTCTAGTTCTAAATTCTATAAACATGCAATTGGCATATTTTAAAAGTTCATTCTAATAGATATACACATATATGTATATTCTGTATACAGATGTGTGTATATTTACCTACATACATGAATGTATGTATGTATGTATGTATGTACATATTATCTGTTTATCTATTTTGGGGGAGGCAAATCATAGTGTAGTTTGTGGCTTGTAGCACATTTGGGGATAGCAAAAGAGAAAGCACAGCCTGAGGAAAGGGCTACATAAATTGGTTTGCAAAACAACAGAAAGTCCTTAGGGAAAGCTATGGGAGACAGGGCAAGGAGGGAGGGGTGACATAGGATCAGAACAAGAGAAATAGGGGAAACCTTTCTGGACCTGATCCACTCATGTGGGATTAAAGTCAGATAGCCCCTTCTGATGTCTGCATACAATAAATTCCTTCAAATATCCACTTGTATGTCATTTAATGATTTATATTCTTGTGCTGTGATGGGACTGATTTTAAGTTATTGTGGTCATTTACTCCACTAACACAGATTTCAATCCATTCTCAACTTAGTAGATAATTTTGCTGCTTAGGATAAAAGAAAAAACCATCACTTTCTGGACAACATGTTGGTTATGGGACTGTCTTCCTCCTCCTTCTCACTATCCACAACAATAATAAAGTGTTACCAATAGCAACTCATATTTAGAGTTTAATCTACTCATAGTAACCTACTGAATCAGGTACTGCTAATATTATTATCACTATTTTACCAGTGAAGTTGAGGCCCAGAGAATCTAAATAACTTGCCCATGATTGCATACTAATAAATGGGAGATCTGAGACTGTATTTGAAGCTTCTATAACTTGAAACACCTAGCAGAAACTTGCATTATACTGACCTAGCCTTAGAGAATCCAGAATCATTTCTATACTTTCAGAACATAATGAAGCATCCTGTTGAAAAGTATTGTAAGGTATTTATCATTATAAATAATTTACAAAGGAAAATGCACTTTTCCTTTACTTTTATCTTTGTCTTCCATCCCTGGAGAATCTTTGCCTTTGATAATGAATGACTCCTGATTTTGGGGGAGCGAGGTGGTAGTGAAAGAGGTGTGACATTACTTTATTGTATATCATGCAAATATGCCCTTAGACACTTACTACCTGTGTAATCCTAAGCAAATCACTTAACCTCTCTCTGCCTCAGTTTTCTCAATTATAAAATAGAGATAAAAGGAACACATATTTCCCAGGATTATATGGATGATCAAGGAGATAATATCTGTAAAATGTGCAATAAGGTGCCTGATATTAGTAGCTGGAAAATAAATTTTTATTCTTTTACCCCTCTGCTCCCCTTAACCCTCTTAAACAGTATTTGAATTGAAATTTTTAAAGCATAGCTCTGCTGATATCACTCTTCTGCCCATTCTTTTTTAGTTCTTGACCACTGTTCTTAGAACAAAATCCAAATTCATTCACTTGGCAAATATAGCCCCTTATAATCTTGCTTTAGCCTACAATTTCTGACTAGTATTACTATCCTGCAGATACTCCAGACCCACCAGCCAAACTCCTCAATTTGCTATCCCTCCCATAGGGCTTAAAATTTCTTGCCTCCAGGGTTTCTTTTCTTACCTCTGTCCCTTAGAAGTCCTAAGTCACTTCAAACCCTGCAGGTCTTGAACTACTTCCTTTAAGAACTCAACTTCTAGGCATATTTTTCATATCTTGCAAATAATCTATAATTATTTGTTTGTGAACAAATTGGATTCCCTTGGTACAGAAGTTCTTAATCTTCTGTTCACAAAGCACTGTATTCATGGGAAAATTTCAGGAAAGACAATAATGCTTCAGTATTTTCACTAACCTCTGAATAAAAACTTATCATTTCTCTCTATTATGAATTTAGGCAACAATCTATTAGGCTCCATAGTGATAACCAGAGAACAAAATTGTTCAAGACAGAACAACAAGAACAAAAAGTTAAGAATATCTGCCCTTTCATAAAATTGTAAGGTACTTGAGGGCAGGGCTTATGTCATTTTCATATTTGTATCCCCATAGTCTAGCACCTTGTCAGAAATATAGTAGGAGATTAATATATGTTTATTAATTCATTCCCAGACAGAAAATCGGATGAGAGAAAATAAGGTAAGAATGTCTAGGTTGTGGTGGGGGAGACGGTAGGAAAGTATAAAGAGACAGATGGATAGACAGAAAGACAGACAAAGAGAGAGACAAAGTCCAGGAGTGTAGCTGCTCAAATAAGGACAGACCTTGTGTATTAGTCCCAAAATACAGAGGATAAGATATAAAATAAAATTCTATATCAGGAATGAGTAATAGTCCCTGATTGAGGGTTTGAATTGCTCTCTTATGAGAGAGGTACATGAGCTTTACAGTGTTGAGCTTGCAATGTTGACTTCACCTACTCACCATTCATTTTTTGTCACTTTCCTGATGTGAAGTTATTCCCTTTCTATAAGTAAGGTTATGAGATAGGTGAGTTCCAGATTGATAGGGTGTTACAAGACAATCAAAATAAAATAAAGGTTCTCAGATTGAGTATTTGGGAGTTTGATATGGAGAAAATTTAGGAAAGGATTTCTATCATTCCCTTTTAAAAAAATCATTTCATCTTTGAGACACAATGAATAATTTAAGTGAACTTCAGATAGGCTGACCCTAGCCACTGAGACAGTGTTGCTGGTGTGTTAGAAGTAAATTAGACATTTAAGCTGTGCTATGAATTTAATATTGATTCACTCAGTAAATTTAAAGATGTAGTTTAATCTCTCATTATCAGAGATAGCAATACTATAATCATATTCATAAATTGAAGAAAAATAAACTCTAGGAGATGGGAAAAAAGTATTGTAAGAAAAATAAAAGACGGAAAAACTAAGAGCTCTGGACTTGATGTAAGATAGAACTTTCAGGCAACTTGAGTTATTTCAGATTAGAATGACATAGAGAGAATAGTGTCTTGGCCCTCCAAGAAGGTCTTTCAAACAAAGGCTGTATGATCACTTTCTTGTTAGGTAGAGTGCAAAAGGCATTTTCATTCAAGAAAGTGTTTGATGAGATGGCCTTGGAGGTCTCTGCCAAGTCTGAAAGGAATAATAATAGCTGTCTTTTGTATAACATTTTAGAGTTTACAAAACACTTTAATGTGTTATCTCACATTTGATCCTTACGGCATTCTAGTAATGAAGGTACTATTATTATTTCCATTTTATTAATGAGGACACTGAGCTTGAGTGAGACTGAATGACTTGTTAAGGATCACATAGCTAGTATGTATCTGAGGCAGAATTCCAGCTAAGGTCTCCCTCACTCCGAAACTCACACGGCACCTGCCTACCTCTAAAATTCTGCAACTGTGTGATTACATGATTAAGGCAATTTAGAATCTTTGAGTTGGAAGGCATATTAAAATGAATTTTGTCTAACCCTTATATGAAGTAAACATTCCCTCTATGATATGTACCACAAGTGGTCATCTAGCCTCCCTTTAAATACCTCAGGGAACAAAAAGTTAAATACCTTAAAATGCAAAGCCCAATTAATTATCAATAACCCTAATTATTGAAATGCTTCCTCTCATTGACCCAATGCTAATCTCCTTGTAACATGCATCATTCAAAGCATGTGAACTGTATTTTTCTGTCTCTAAAATGTAGAAAGTGATATTTGAATTACCTAGCTTAGGATTATTGGTAAATAGAGATAAATAACGGCCTTAGAGTCAGGAAGACCTCACCTCAAATGTGACCTCAGAAGTCACTTCCTAGTAGTGTGACTCGGGGTAAGTAGTTCAACAGCTCAGTATCCTCATCTGTAAGATGAGGCAATACTAGAATTTGCTCATCAGGGTAGTTGTGGGCATAAAGTGAGACCATATATGTAAAGGGCTTCACAAGTCTTATAACACCATATTAATGTCAGCTATTTATAATTATTATTTATATGAGATTATGATGATCCTGATGGTTGAAGACAGTGTAGCCTATTGGATAGAATAGTGAACTGGGACATTCCATGACAATTTTAAGGCCCACTTATAATGCATATTCTTTGCGATTCTGGACAAGTCACTTCTGACTACTGTAAAAGTAATTTAAATGGAAAGATCTTTCTCCTTAATTAATAGACTTACATGATCTGATTAAATCACCTGGAAGCCTAAGTCGCATGTGGTAGGAGGAGCCAAGTGACACAGCAAGGCTCAGGTTTGTGACAGTTGATAGTGAGAAGGTGCAGGGAGAGGAGGGGAAGGTGTGGGAATGGCTTTGCCCCCTGCAGTGATCATGTTTATTAACTTCTTGGTCACCACGACAGACTTAGTTTTCTGGTTTTGGGATTTTTGCTTTCTGGTGTCTGTCTCTCTGTCTTCTGTATAGAAAGTCTTTTGTACTTGGAGATTGAGAGCTACACTGGCATATTCATAGTCACCATCAATGCTGTGAATATTGCCTTGGTGATACAACTAGCTATAGCTTTTGGATTGCTGTATATAGTACAAAATTTGTCAATGTGCATTGGCAGGGGGAGTTTCCTTATTGGATATATTGTTTCACTAACATAATCCCTCATTCAAATAAATAACAATTATTGTAAAAAAGAAGAAAAGTACAATTCCTCTAAGCCTTGACAATTCTTCAAATAACTGAAAATATTTATCTTGCCCCTTCTCTAGCCCTTCTGCCCTAATTTTCTCAAAGTTAAACATTCCTGGTTTTGTCAATCACTTCTAGTATGAGATGGTTTCCTGTTCCCTTTTCATTGTTGTAGCACACTTCTAGACACGTCTTGGTTGGTTGATATTCCTATTTAGATGATTAATAACTGCCCATTACTAAACACATTTGTATATATATATATATATACACATATACACACACACATATATTTATGTTTATATGTGTGTATACTCTCTCTCCATACACACACACACACACACACACACACACACACACACACATATCCAGCTCATCATTGCTTGTATCACCTAATAATTTGCAGCATCATGAAGAGAAAGTTTTCTCTTAATAATTTGATCCATGAATCTCAGGTCAAAGAAGAATAATGCTGAGGAGAGAGAATTTTCCCAAGTCAACAGAGGGGCCTGATTTACTTTCATGAAAATTTCATGAATTTGATAAATATTGTCATAAGAATTTTCTCCCTCTCCCATCCCCCACTCCGACTCATGGAAAGCAAACTTCACAAGTTCAGCCAGCTGTAAACTTAATGAATGTTCTGAAAAATGCTAAATTAGTCACAAGCTCAACTTGGAAACAATTCAGTACAAAGTGGAACTGATGAAGTCGGCACAACAGTGTGTATTTCAAACGGGTTTGTTTGGGGGACGTTGTGGGGGATTAAGTGCCTCCTGTTTTCTGGAAAGCTATTTTCAGCGACCACTGACAAAAGCTGGAAGAAATGCGGCTTTATGTTCCTTCAAATAGAAATTAAGCTATGTTGCCAACAACGATGATGATTAAAGTATTTTGGGGAGGCACAGAGCACAGAGGGAAAAGATAGGCAACTCTGTATAGTTCAATAAGTGAAATTGATTCACCAAATCAGGCATCTAAAACATCTTAATCCACAAAATCCTTTCTAATAGAAACTCCTCTGACTGTATTTTTTAGCCATGAAAGAGAATTCTCATTAACCTTTTTATTTTTGGTCCTGGGCCATGTGAGTAATAAAGATAATAACAGCTCATTTATATAACACTTTATGCCTACAATTTACAATCACTATCTCCAAAGATCCTCCCAATAAATTTGTGATCCAGGTGGCACAAGTATTATGATTGCCATTTTGCCAATGAAGAAAAGGTGACCCAAGGAGAGCAAGCAGGATGTTCAAAGTCATAGCTTGGACTTCAAAAGGGTTTGTAACACTCAGCTCCCATATCCTATATTTATTTTCCAGGCTAGATTTTAGAGTTGTAGAGTGTTGGACATGGAGCTAGGAAGACCTGAATAAAATTCTGCTTTACACACTAATGGCATGTGACCTTAGGAATGTTCCTTCAGTTTGTTCTATCATCATTAAAATGGGGGTAACAATACATCTACCTCACAAGATTTTAATAAGAAAAAAACAGATAATACTTGCAAAAGGCAATGCATACCTTAAAGCACAAGAAAATTTTTAGTCATGGTTATTACTGCTATGTTGGTTGCTGTGCCTGTTGATGTTGTAGATATTCTTTTTGTGTTGTGATTATCCTCTAAACACTTTAAGATTCTGTGACTAAAATGAAAGAAAGGCTGCCTTCATTGATGCTGAATCTCACCTGTGACTTGCCACATCCTTCAAAAGCTACTATGACTGAAAATGTATCACCCTACGGGAAAGATGATGGTGAGTCTCTAAACTTAGCCAGACCACTCTTTCAACAAAAGACTGTTGCCAAGGCAATAGTTAAATGGCAGCACAAGTTATGGGCTCACTTTCTCATCTCTACTTCATTGACAACTCATTCTCCCAACTCTACTTCACTGGGTCCCTAGAATATGAGGTTCTATTATTTCTCTCTTCAGAATAATGTATAATAAAGACCCTCTGGTCCCTTCTTATTCATGCATTAAGTATGTCTTCAATGTTTATCTAGGACATTCTGATAGGGAAAAAAACATCTGTAGAGATGAAGTGTGTTTTACTAGTCATTGATATTCACTTTTGTTCCTATGGGGGAGCAATAACTTTGATATATTCCCCTCGTTTAGATCAGATACTTCGAGAAATCAATTACTCATTGACTTCTAGACTATGTAACTTTTAGTACAGATTTTCTATGGGTAGCCTTGGGTCTATGCCCACTGATTTCCAAATTTTTGTTTTCTTCAGTGCCATGTTAACTGAGCTAGGGAAGAAAAATTCAAACTATTTTTTGAGTTTCTTTCATACTTGGCATCAAAATTTTACACTGAAAAAGTGAAGTGGATTATTTGCAAAAACTTCATCTCCCATGGCACCATCTAACACTGGCTTCAAAAATGAACTTCCTTTGCTTTTTTCAAAAATTGCTTTTCAGTAGATTTTATCCAGTCAAAAACTATTTCCCATCTGTCAAGTGTAGTGCCAACTTTGTGTTAGTCACTTTGGTGAAAATAAAATGTATAATTCACCATCCCTGCCCTCCATGAGCTTACAGTGTAGTTGGAGAAACAACTAAATATCAATCAATATGGAAACATTTATTGAGTCCCAGTTTAGTGATGGGGCAATTAACTAGGAACTAGGGATCCAAATATAGAAGCTCTAAAGGATCTAATATTATACCAATGTGAATTTATTACTATTGCTAATATAATTTATATCATCAATATACATTCATGTACCATCTATTTTAAACAGAGCAATATGAAAGGAGCTGAGAAATTGCTCTTGCCCAGACTTTATCCTAAAGTCATTCACAGCATTAAAATCCCAACACAATGTGAAATAGTAAATGGTTAATTGCATGGGTCATTGAATCAAATGACTTCAGAGTTAGACTTGATCTGGCAGGCTCTCTATCTAGTCCAACGTATACCTGTAAAGGAATATCCTCTTCAACATCACTCTCAACAACTTTAACCACCACAAGAATACTACCAGGATGGGGGAACTCACTCCCTCCTGAGACAGGCCATACCATTTTGAGTACCTAAAATGAGAAATGTAATATGTAACTGAAATATACATCTATGCAACATCTACCCATCACTTTCTTGTCTATAGAGAAAAGCATAATTGTAAGCCCCTTGGTGGCTGTATCCAGTCATCCTGCTTTATATCTTTTCACTGAATCCAGATGGCTCTGAAGAAGAAAGCGAGGCTGGTAACTTTGCACAGCCCTCTCTCACTTAAATCCAATTCACTTGCAAGTCATAGCATTACTTTTGAAAACAAAAGACAAATGACAACAATAACAAGAACCTGCCCCCTTGTAACTTGTTCTCTTCTCTAAATAACCTGATTTGTTCCTTTAACTGACTCTAATGAAATGGTCCAGTTATAATTGTGGTTTCCCTGGTATGAATATATTCTAAGTTGTCATTGTCCTCCCTAAGTTGTGATGTCCAATAATCAACACAGTCATTGAGATGTCGTTGTCTAAGAAAGAAAAATTCAGAAGAAATACTGTCTACAATTTAAGTATTCAAATATAACATTAGTATTTTTTTTTGGAGGGGAGCCATACCATATCACATTGCAGACTCACTTTGTACAGTCCACCTAGATCTAAAATTCTGTAGGGTTTTTTCCCTAAAAACACTAAAGTAGCCTAGCCTCAAACTTTAATAGGTTTCAGTAGATGGGGGTAGATTTTAGGCATTTGGTGAAGTCTTTCAGAAGATTCATAATGACCTAGTTCTTATGAGAGGAATAGGATTGAGATTTGAGGTGTTGAAGTATTCTGGGGTAAGTAAGCTACATAAATCAAGGCCAGAAGAAAGTTAAAAAAAAGCTTCACAAGGTTTTCTGCCAGAGTGAAAAGATCACTTGTCTCGAGAGTTTCATCTCAAGAGCAGTAACAAACATGTTGCAGTGACTTTAGAAAACATATTCATTTTCAGCAACATGTTATTATTTATTAGAAATTTTTGAGGTGAAAAGAGCAAGAGAAAAATGGAAAGGGATGCATGTAGGCATGAATTTCATTGAAATAATTTTGAATCATTTTGTAGAACAAAGAAAATAGTAGAAAAATATAAAGCCTCTAAGTTAGGTCATTACCTTCATAAGTTGAATATCAAATCTATGCATCTATACCCTCATATGTACTCTAAGCACTAATTGAAATTAAATCAAATTTGAATTCCATCAATGCAAAGAAATAGATTACTAAGATTATTTAAACCTATTTCTCAACAAAGGAGGCTGAGTTAGAGGTTTGGCTGAACTGGGTTGAATTCTCTACATATATGTAAAAAGGGAATTTCTCAAATATAATAATGAGAAGATAAATGGGATATTTACCCTAAATATATGGTTCTTGTATATATGTGTTTGTAATTGAAAGTAGGTAGAAATTCAGTCCTTCAATTGTTAAAAAAAATTCTCTAACAAGAAAAATAACCTGTGTCTTTTGGTAATAATCATAATACTAAAATTTGAAACTAGAAGTTGCTATAGGCATGATGTCAAGTACACCCCATGTGATTTCAACACCTAACACTATGTAGGTGATCATGAGAAAATCACTTAGGTTCTCTGAATCTCATTTCTATATTGGAATATAATCTATCAAGTATTTATTAGTTCACACTCTATTTTAGGCACTTAGTGTTTAAATACATGGAAAACAACACTCTACTGACAAGAAACTTGCATTCTAATGAAAATATATAGAGAGAGATAATGTATATAACTTTGAACTTATCTTCCTTATATTTTATATTCTTTTGATATTCATTCTATCGATGAATATATATCCACATATGTTAGAGCTCAGGCTATTAGTGTGTATTTATTACTGCTGTTGATATGGTGAAATTTTTTTTAACATATTGTTTTCACTAATATATAATTAGTAATAGATAAAGGTGTTTACATATACAGAATAATATAAAGATAAATAGCAATAGTTTTATATATGTATGTCCCTACATGTGTATGTCCACACATGTGTATGTGTGTATGTATGTTCATATATATGTATATATATATATATATATACAAAAATAATACATATATATCTTGAAAAGTTATTAGCAATTTGGGAATAAGAAAGGCTTCATGTGGAAGAAGTACCTGAGTTATATTTTGAAGGAAGAGGTAATATGATCTAGAAATAGGTGAGGAAAGAGCACATTTTAGGCCCAGGGAACAACAGATTGAAAGTAGATGAGAGATGGAGTATATTGCAAAAAGAAGAGAGAGAAAACTGATCTGTTTGGACTGCAGAATGTGACGGGGGAACAATGTATAATGGGTCTGGAAAAATAGGTTGAGGCCATAGGGAAAGGGTGGTCAATAGTGTCAAATATATGAAATAAGGGAAGCTATGCAATTCTGCAAAACTTAAATATTTGCATATTGCTTCAGCACAGCCCAGGGCAAATCAACATCTTCTAGGTTAAGGAGAAAGTAGGCCGGATCTCCACGTGCTTCAGCACAGTTCCAGACAGACAGGCATCCCCTGGCTGCAAAACCTCCATGGGCTTCATTGTAGTCCAGAGAAACAGAGAAGCACTTCACTGGGCCTCAGCACATGCCAGACACCACCATTCGGACCCCAGCTCAGCACCAGGTAAGCTGTCTGACCTCTGTAGCCCCTCAGTGCAGCACCAGACACAAAGGTACACCAGAAGCCTCAGAGCATCTTTAGTACGGTGCCAGGTAAAGAGCCAGGGCCTACAGCCACTAACACAAGAAGCCCAAGACAGTGTCCCTTCCACTTCAAGTACAGAGCTGAAATGTAATGGAAATGAAAAGTCCAAAAGAAAAGATGAGCACAAAACAACAAAAGAAGAATCTGACCATAGAAAGTTGTTATGTGACAGAGAAGAACAAGACACAAATTCAGAAGAGAAGGGAAATGTTAAAGCATCTGTGGGCAAAACTACAAAGTAAAATGGGAAGTCTTTTCAAGCCCCCCCAAAAATTATGGAAAATTCAAAATGGAGTTTAAAAATCATATAAGAGAGTAGAGGAGAAATTGGGAAAAGAAATGAGAGTAGTGCAAGAAAATTTTGAAAAAAAAGAGAGAACAACTTGAAAAATTGCTTAAAAGGTAGAATTGACCAAATGGAAAAGGAGAAACAAAAATTCAGTGAAGAAAATAATACTTAAAGAGTACAATTGGCCAAATGGAAAAGAATGTACACAAGCTAATTGAAGATGTAACACCTTAAAGAGCTATTTTACAAAGGAATACTTTAAAATCTATAATTGGGCAAGAGGAAGCTTTGAGATATTTGAGACATCAAGAATCAATTCAACAAATTCATAAGAATGAAAAAACTGGAAGAAAATATAAAATACCTCATGAGAAAAAGGCTGGCCTGGAAAGTAGATCCAGGAGATACAATATCAGAATAATTGGAATACCTGGAAACCAAAATCAGAAGGAAAACCTAGACAGCATCTTTAAAGAACTTGTGAAGGAAACCTGTCCTGATGTCCTGGAGCCAGAGGTCAAAAACATGCACTGAAAGAATCCATTAATCACCTCAGGAAAAACATCCCAAAATACAAATTCTGAGGAACGTTATAGTCAAATTTTAAAACTATCAGGTTATGGAAAAAATACAAATGGCCTGAAAGAAACACTTCAAATCTTAGGAAGCCCCAGTCAGGATTACATGGGATTTTGGAGGTTGTAACATTAAAAGATCATTGGTCATGGAAAATGATGTTCTGAAAGGCAAAGGAGGTAGGATTAAAACCATGAATAACTTGTCTCATGAAAGTAAGCATGATCAAATAAAAAAATGATGATTCAACGCAATAGAAGGATTCCAAGCTTTCATAAGGAGACCAGAAATAAACCAAAAAATTGATTTCTATTATCAAGACCCAAAAGAAGCACAAATAGGCAAAAAGGGGAAAGAAAATGAAAAAGATTTTATAGAACTTAGCTGTTTACATTTCTACGTGGGAAGATCATACTTGTACTTCTTGAAAATGTGTTACTAGACCTAGAAGGAATATACACAGAGAGAGGACATGGGCATAAGGTGAATTTGAGGGAATGACATAAAAACAATGAGGGATGAGAAAGAGGAATACAAAGGTTGCAGAAAGAAGGAAGAGGTAGAATGGGATAAATTATTTCACATGAAGAGGCATAAAAGACCGATTACAGTGGAGGGGAAGATGGGAAGGTGAGTGATGAGCATGACTTGAGCCTTACTGTCATCTTTATTGGCTCAATGAGGGAATCATATACACAATCAGTTAAATATAGAAATCTATCTTACCCAATAGGGAAGTAGGAAGGGAGGAGATCAAGTAAAAGGGGTGGGGGTGGTGCAGACTGATGGAAGGGAGAAAAGATCAGAGTAAGTGGTAGACAGAAGCAAAACACTGGTGAAGAGGGAAAGGGTGAAAGGAGACAGAGGACAAATGGCCAGAAGAATAGGGTGGAAGGAAATACACAGTAAGGAATCAAAGCTGTGGATATGAATGAGATGAACTCATCTATAAAACAGAAATGGATAGCTGAATAGAAGAAAACTCAGAATCCTACAATATGCTGTCTACAAGGAAAGCACTTGAAGCAAAGAGACACACACAGAGTATAGGTAAAGGGCTGGGGCAGAATCTATTATGCTTCATCTAAAGTTAAAAAAAAAAAGCAGGGGTAGCAATCTTGATCTTAGATGAAGTAAAAGCAAAAATACAGTTAATTTAGGAAGAAGAGGAAGGAAACTACAGTTTGCTAAAAGGTAGCATAGACAATGAAGCAATATCAACAGTAATCATATGTGCACCAAGTGGTATAGCATCCAAATTCTTACAGGAGAAGTTAAATGAGTTACAGGAAGAAATGAATAGAAAATCTATACTAGAGGATGTAATTGTAATTTAAATAGGAAGATCTTTCCCATTCATTAATAGACTCATGTGACTTGTTTAAATCATATAGAAGCTAAAGTCATATGTGGTGGGAGGAGCTTGCTGAATGAGTGGAACAGGGAGGGTGGAGCAGAACTGAGAGGAAGTTATTGAGAGTAGTTAGGGCAGAAGGAAAGAGAGGACACAGGCAAGCAGGCACAACTGGGCATGTGAGTGCTTGGTTGTCTGTGGGAAGTCACAGGGGGAGAGGGGGAGGAGGAGTCTTGGAAATGGCTTTGTCCCCTTTAGTGATAATATGTATCAACTTCTTGGCTACTATGATGGATTTGGCTTTCTGGTTTGGGAATTTGGCTTTCTGATGTCTGAATAAATGTTTTCTTCTGCCTTCTATATGGAGAGTCTGTTATACTTTGTGACTGAGAACTAAACCAGCATCCATAGTCACCCTTGGTGCTGTGACTATTGCCTGAGTGATACAGTGGGGGACCTCAAATATCCCCTTTAATAACTCAATAAATCCAACCAGTTCACAGATCTGAAGGGGTTTGAACAGTTTCTCAGAAGCAGGACTCTGGTGCTTAGCCTATTCTCAAATCTGGGTCATAGTCCTGGGTATAACTCCCAGGGCAAGGAGGAGCACTAACATAGCAGAGCTTGAAGCCCCAGGGAATCTTCTCACATAATAGGACAGAAAAGAGTGCTTGTGGCCACTCACAGTCCAGAATACAGGCCAAGAGAGGAGTAAACACTTCTCTTTGTATCATACCACTTTGGAAGGACTAAAAACTTACAGATCTCCAGAAGTACCTCTGAAAATACCTGCACAAAAGCCCTGAAACTTGGAACAGTCCACCCTCCATTCTGCAAGCTGAGCCCTACTTTAACAGGGAGTTTAAAAAGTGAGGTAGTTGGCAGAGAAAATGAGAAAACAATGGGAAAAAATAAACTCTGACTAAAGAATGTTACTGTGGTGACAAGGAAGATCAAAACACACACTTTGAAGAAGGCAGCAAAGTCAAAGCTTCTACATTAAAAGCCTCTGAGAAAAATATAAATAGGTCTCAGGTAATGGAAGAGATCAAAAAGGATTTTGAAAATCAAGTAAGAAATGTAGAGATAAAATTGGGAAGAGAAATCAGAGTGATACAAGAAAATCATGAGAAAAAAGTCCAAAGCTTGATAATGGAGAAACATAAAATACTGAAGAAAATAACACCTTAAAAACAGACTAGGACAAATGATTTAAAAACACAAGGTCCAAAAAACCCATAAAAAGAATTCCTTAAGAAGCAAAACTGGCTGAGTGGAAAAATGAGATACAAAGGCTCACTAAAGAAAATAATTCCTTAAAAACTATATTGGAGGAAATGGAGGCTAATGACTTTATAAGAAATCAAGAAACGATGAAACAAAACCAAAATAATAAAAAAAAATTGAAGACAATGTCAAACATATCATTGAAAAATTACCTAAACTGGAAAATAGATCCAGGAGGGATCATTTTTAAATAACTAAACTACCTGAATGCCATGATGAAAAAAAAAAAAAAGAGCCTAGACATCAGCTTTCAAGAAATTATCAAAGAAAACTTCCTGATATTCTAGAAGCAGAAGATAAAACAGAAATTAAAAGAATCCACTGATCACCTCCTAGAAGAGATCCCAAAATGAAAACTGTTGGGGATATAATATCCAAATTTCAAAGTTCCCAATTCAAGGTGAAAATATTACAGGCAGACAAGTATGCTGGAGACAATCAGGATAACACAAGATTAAGCAGCTTCTACATTAAAGGATCAGAAGTCTTGAAATATGATATTCCCAGAGGGCAAAGGAGCTAGGAGAACAACCAAGAATCACCTACCCAAAAAAACTGAGTGTAATTCTTCAGGGGAAAAATGGATACTCAATGTGATAGAAGACTTTCAAACATTCTTGATGAAATATCAGAGCTGAACAGAAAATTTGACTTTCAAATAGAAGACTCAAGAGAAGCATAAAAAGATAAACAGAAAAGGGAAATCATAAGGGATTTAATAAGGCTAAAGCAAGGGCTCCCAAAATTCTTTGTCCTACTGCCTCATTAAAAAACAAAAACAGACAAAAAAACTTATATAGAGCCCCCCTGGAAATCTACTTTCTTTGATCCTTTAAGGTTTTTTTTTTTTTTTAAATTTATGCCATTTCAAATATATGTAATATTTTTAAATGATGCATCTTAAATTTAATAATTTATTGTACATTTCTGTTTTGTTCCCTGCTTTGAAATTTGAGGATGCAATATTGCATCATGCAACTATATAATATTGTAATGTAAATAAGTCATTACATGCAAATATTCTTACTGATGCATGCTGGACTTTCTAACAATGCACAACATGCTCGCCTGCCAATACTTGCTTGTTAAGACCAGTTGGTAGACTTGCTATTGATTGGTCATAATTTGCATTTTCTATATTTATTTGGAAAATGCAATCACTGCTACTTTAACTCTGCTACACAACAGATAAACCATGCATGAATGGTTTTTCAAAAATTCTCTTCTTTTTTTTTCTGTGTGCTTCCAACAACCCTTTATTTTCATACAATGCCTCCCCTTAGTACCTGACGCTACTACTAACCCCCTGAATCATTCTAGTGCTCCTCCAGGGGATATGATCAACTTCTTTGGAAACTTGTGGGTTAAACTGTTTACATTCCTACCTTGGAAGGTGATATTTGAAACTTATAAGACCTTTGTCATTATTAGGGTAGTATATATAGTATAGTGAGTACATATAGACAGAGGATACAGTTGTGAGTTGAATATGTATGGATGATATATAAAAAGTAAAATTAAGGGGTGAGAGATGAATGTACTGGGAGAAAGAGAAAAGGAGAGGTAGAAAAGGGTAAATTATCTCACATAAAAGAGGCAAGAAAAATCTTTTAGTGGAAGTGAAGATGGGGATGGAAAGGGGAGTAAGGAAACCTTACTCTCATCAGAATTTTATCTAAGAAGGAATAAAATACACACTCAACTGAGTATAGAAATCTTTCTTACCTTAGAGCAAAGTGAGAAAGGAAGGAGATAAGAGAAGGGAGTGGTGGTGCCTCCATTCGGAGGGCAGATTGGGGGAAGGGGTATTCAGAAGTAAAACATATTTTAAGAGGAACAAGGTGAAAGGAGAGAGAGAATTGAATAAATGGGGGTCTAGGCTAGAGGGAAATAAATTCAGCAAAAGGAACTGTGAAAAAAATGAAATTTGTCTGATAAAAGCCTCATTTCTTAACTATATAGATAATTGAGTCAAATTTATAAAAATAAAAACAGTTCCCCAATTGAGAAATGATCAAATGATATGATCAGTTTTCAGATGAAATAATGAAAGCTATCTATAATCATATTAAAAAAAATACTACAACTCACTGTCGATTGGAGTAATACAAACAGCTAAACACAGTGGTATAGTGTGACTTCATATTCTATGGTTGGCAAGGCGGACAAGAATTTTATTGTCAAAAAAACATGGACTTCACCAATTGGATTGTGACTGAACGAATTGTGGTATATGAATGTAATGGAATACTATTGTGCCATAAGAAATGATAAGCAGGTAGATTTTAGAAAGACAAAAAACAAAAACATGGAAAGACTTACATAAACTATGCTGTATGAAGTGAACAGAACCAGAATATGGACACAGCAACAGCGATATTGTTTGATGATCAACTATGAAAGATTTAGCTCTTCCCAGCAACAAAATGCTCCAAGATAGTTCCAAAAGATTCATAATGGAAAATACTCTCCACATCCAGAGAAAGAACTGATGGAGTCTGAATGCAGATCAAATCTTACTATTTTTACTTTTTTTTTTCATTTTTTGTTCTATTTCTTCTTTTATAGCATGACTAATATGAAAATATGTTTAACATAATTGCACATGTTTAACCTTTATTGGATTGTTTGCTCTCTTAAGGAGTGTGGCAAAAGAGAGAAAACACTGGAACTCAAAATCTCACACAAATGAATGTTGAAAACTATCTTTATATATAATTAGAAAAATAAAATGCTATTTATGTAAACATAAAGAAAGGATGGATTCTCTTTATGGGCAAGTCATTTGTTGCCTCTGAGTCTCAATTTCTTCACCTTCAAAGTGAGAATAATACAGTAATTACATCATCAGAATTTCATTAATTTACTGGTACTGAACCCTTGGTTCAGTATTATTATTGGTATTATTTCTTCCTTATCATATTCCACTTTGAACTATAGATACGTGTGCTTGTCTCTCCTCTCTGCTTCTTGTCCATTATCAGACTCTGAGTTTTATAAGGATACAGACCATGTCTTATTGACCTTTGTATACTTTAATTATCATTAGTATAATTTTCCCCAGAAGCAAAGACAGAACTTGCAGTGTATTGGCAATAAATATTGCTTAGTTTAATTGGGTTGCCAATTAATTCAATTCAATGACTCCAGATGTTTCACTGAAATAAGGACTCATATTTTTTAATATTAATATAATTCCATCATTACTGTATGGCTACAAGAGGTGGGGCACTTTAGTCTCTGAAGATTTGCACATTAGTTCAACCAGAGACAATAGAAATGACTCTGAGGGGTGAGAAGGCTGCAACACATTCTAAACTAGGAATTATAAAATATAAGAATAAGGAATGCAGAAGTGAAGAATTACTTCAGTTGGTGATATGAAAGGAATGAGATACAAATGATAAACAGTATGTCCCGCTAGTATCCCAGAGATATGAAGGAAGTGTAATGAGTCCACTCAACTGGTTGCAGATAAGCCTGCTGTGTTTTATAGACTGAAAAGGCATGGATGGGTTGCTATCTGAATTGTTGGATACATATCCTTATTTATGAAATAATAGGTTAGTTTAAAATGTTGAATTGCTTACATGAATTGAATTATAGGAGAAGCATCTAATTTTTAATCTCTGCATCCAACCACTGGTTTTCCTCCCCAGGAAGGGGAAAATGTAACCTGGCTTAGAAGGAAGCCATTTATTCCACACCTTGACACTGTACTATTTGGGGGGGGGGGGGGTAGTGTTAGATTTTGCTTCTCTGATGGATGAATACAAGGTTTAGCATATTACGCTATCCCCAAGATATTTACATTGAATTATGATATTACGTCCAGTGGCATGACAACACTACAATCTAATTTTTAACAAAAATTTAAAAATTACAATTGGCTAGGCATTAGTGGGCCAGCTCTCCTCTGCTAACTGTGTTGTCTGAGTCTGTCTAGTCAACTTAGCTTCTTCAACAAAGCAAAAAAGTCAACAGAGTAAAACCTTGTACTAAATGATGTCTCAGGTTACTTCCAGGTTTAATATTCCGTGATTCTATGACTTCACTTAAAATTTAAATAATTTAATCATTTTCTTAATTACTTTAAAGGGAATCAAGTACCTATCCCTCTTTAATTAGTAATAAAACATAAAAAATCCCAAATCTAATAAATACATATTATAATAAAGCAACTGTTAGTGAGTGAACTTAGTGCTACTGTACACCTGATTTTTCTACCAGCCCAAATGGGAACTGATCCTAATATGAAGGAAATTATGCTTATTTCTCTGTGTACATAAGAAATAATAGAATATATAGAATGTATGCAGTATAATAATTATGTAACATACATGTATTAGAGGATACTTGATCGTAACAATGAAGTTACTTCTTATTTTGATGTAGAATATGAGATTTCTGTCTTCTGAGATTTCTTTCCATGTTCTAGAAATTTTCCAAAGGTCTTACCCTTCCTTTAGGGCTCTTAATACTTTAGAAGTGCCAGAGAAGTAGGTGAGCAGTTCATTCATTACACTTCACTCTCTATATAGAACTAATGCAATTATTTTTTCTTATCAAATGTTCTCTGAATAGTAAAATAGTATCTGTTCATTCATTCACTCATTTGTCCATTCATTCTTTCCTTTGTTCATTTGTTTATTTCCCAAGAAGGATTATTTCCTATGAGATAGAGAACATAAAGTCAAGAAGATCTAGATTCATTTCCAACTTTTCATCAATACAACCTCCATGACCGTGGCTAATTAGGTGATCTTTGCAATTCTCTAAGATTATAAGTTACAGATAAATAATTGATCTGTGTTATGGAGAAAGTTTGCACACAGAGAACTTTCTATACCTATCAATTTACATCATTTTATCTCCTTTGTCTTCACTCTTTGTGACGATTTCTCTGACCATAATAATGATAATAATATAGCATAAGTAACATAATATATATACATATGTATTGTGCAATTTCTACATTATTTTAAAATTTTAGTGCCTTAGAGAACTTGAATCAATGTCATAAAGTAGGTAGCATAAATATTATAATTCCCAGTTAAAAATTTAGTAACTGAAGTACAGGGAGGTGAAAGAGTCTTGGCTCAGGTCATACACATACGAAGTGGAAGATCAGGAACTAAAACTCATGACTTTGGGTTTTATTTCCAATTCTCATCTCTTGATACCATTATGCTTTCTGCTGATTGGAAAATAAAAAATCTTTAAATGGAAGATTCAAGAACAGTTATATTGCCAGTACTTAATAATCTAAGATGTTTGTAGACCAAGTTGACTATTTCTCCAACACATTTATATCACAAACAAGTCACATCAAAAATTGTTATTCATACTGTAGAAGAGAAATTTATATGAACTATCTCATAATTGAAGAAAGAATAATTAGTTACTTCCCAGACTTTTAAGGTCAATATTATTGTCTTTGTAAAAAAGTCTTTTCAATGATAATAACCTGTATGAATAACTTTTAAGGCAAGTTAAGTTAAATATCAAATTATAATGAAAATAATATTGCACATCACCTTAAATAAACCACATGACACAATAAAATAAAAATTAAAAAAAAACCTGTGACTGATTTTAAAGATGAATTAAAAAATAGTCCTGAAAAACAAAAATGTTATTAAAAATATAAAGCTATAGAATATCCCCTGGAGTCAGGAGATTGTAGAAGCTTGCTTTTCAAGGCCTTAGAAGATCATCCATTTTGACCCATATCTAGACAATGAAATGTATAGTTTAACAGGGACGTTTTGAAATGCTTATACATTATTTTAAGATAGTACTTGGTGTTTATGAAACACACGCTGTATACTATTACAAAATTACAGAATAGGGATGGACCTTAAGATTTCACCTATTCTGAATCATATTTAAACACAAATCTCCTAAAGTTATACATGAATCCAAATAGTAATTTCTTGAAGACCCAAAATGGAAACTGATAACAATGATACTTCTAAAAAATCAACACTCTATATGATACTTACACATGTATGTATATATATATGCATATATATATAGTGTATGTGAATATGTATTCTGTAATTTTTAAAAGCCATTTCAAAGATATATCAGCATATACCCACCAACTGAGATAAGGATACTTTTATATAATGCTGGACAGTATTATGCATTATTTGGAGGAAAACATACATCACATTGCAGTCAACCTTCACAAGATGAGATTCTCCTCAATTAAAATTTCCCTGGCAGTAAAGACTAATTTACCACTGAGTTCAAATTTACAGTTTTTCCCGTTCTGTATAAGGTGTCTGGAATTTGTTTTAGGAGGCATAGTGTTCAGGGCCATGGCATCATAGCTTAAGAACTAGAATGTATCTTATAATCCATATTAGGTAACTGTCTTAATTTACAGATGAAGAAAATGAGGCCCAGAAAAATTCTTTGACTCCAAAGACACATAGGCAGTAAGTGATAGAACAGAACTTTGAGCTACAGTTCTTGTGAAGCCGAATGTGGCACCATCTCCACTGTTCCATGCTCCACCATAAAATGAAACTTCAAGAGCAGGAATTCAGTGGAAGAGACAGAGCAAATGATTAAAGAAAACAGTTTACATCCCACTGTCTTAAGTCCATTTTCTTACCTTCCCTTTGGCAATCTCATCTACCATGTCTCCAAATAAGCCTACTTAGCACCAAAAACTATGAGAGAGAGAGAGACAGAAAAAGAGAGACACAGAGAGAGAGAGAGAAAGAAAGAGAGAGAGAGAGAGAGACAGAGAGAGAGAGAGAGAGGCAGGCAGACAGGCAGACAGAGACAGAGAGACAGAGAGTCAGAGAGAGACAGAGAGAGATAGAGAGACAGAGAGATACAAAGAGAAAAGAAATAGAGTCACTCAACCCCTCTTTGAACAAATGAGTGAGAAAGAGGAACTCCTAGCTATTGTGGAGAAAGTAACTCAGGCAGAGTATTAAATAGATTAGAGAGGCCTAGGAAACAAATCCAGATACACACCCAAAAAGAAAAAATAGTTCCTGCCTTGGGAACATAATACCTATGTGTTTGTTCTGAGAGATCTCAATTGTTTTTTGTCTTGGAATTCTCTTTCACTTAACTCAATGTTCAATTCAATAACATTTATTAAGTGGAGATTATATAGAAAGTATCATTCCAGTGGTTGTTACCAGTGAGAAAGTAGTGATTTGTTTGGGGAAGAGAGAAGAAAATGTCAAAAAGCTATTTGTTAAGAATTTAACTTATATGATGGAATACAATTATTCCATAAGAAATGATGAGCAGGTGGATTTCAGAAAGACCTGGGAAGACTTGCATGAACTGATATTGAGTGGAGTGAGCAGACCCAGGAAACCATTGTAAACAGTAACAGCAATATTGTATGTTAATTGACTTTGATAGACTTAGCTCTTCTCAACAATGCGATGATCTAAGACAATTCCAAAAGACTAAAGGTGGAAAATACTATCCACATCCAGAAAAAGGACCATGGAATCTGAATGTAGATGAAAGGATATTATTTTATCTTTCTCTCTCTCTCTCTCTCTCTCTCTCTCTCTCTCTCTCTCTCTCTCTCTCTCTCTCTCTCTCTCTCTCTCTCTCCCTCTCTCTCTCTCTCTCTCTCTCTCTCTCTCTCTCTTTCTTTCTTAAGGTTTTTCCCTTTTGTCCTGATTCTTCTTTAACAACATGACTAATGTGGATATGTGTTTAATGTGATGCTACATGTATAGCCTTTATCACATTGCATGCCATCTTGGGGAGGGAGGGAGGAATGGAAGGGGGAAAATTCAGAACTCAAAATCTTATAAAAGTACATGTTTAAAATTTGTGGTAGTGATTGTTGAAAACTGAAAATGAATAAATTAATTTTAAAAAGTGAATATTGAAAACTATAAAATAATTAATTAATCAATTAATAAAAAATTATCTTATGGTAGGCACTGTGTTAAATGCTGGAGAAACTAATGAAAGCATGCAAGACAATTCTTACCCCCTAGGAATTCACATTTTAATGAGGGAATACTGCATACATATACATACAGAGGGGAGACTATACACACATATGTACTTGTATGTGTTTATAAATACGTATATACACATATAATACAAATATAGGCATACATACATTTGTGTACATATATATATATATATATATAGTCTACACAGACACATATAGTCAACCCTCTCTTTTCATGGGGGTAATATTCCTAGAAAATGGGGAAAATATAAAAATGCAAATGTTGATACATTAAACCTAAGGGAAATGAGGGTTAGATTCCCATGACCACTTAAAACTGCAATCTTCCAATAGAAATTGCTGAAAATATACTTTTTTGTATAATTATTTGTATAATTATTTATAGCAAAACATTAATTCTGATATGTACTGTTTTCTAACACAGTAAACATGAAAGAACCCATAAAATACATCACACAAAATAAAATTAGTAACATGGTAAACATTTTTCTCACTAATGCTGTCTCAAAATTGATTTCACATAATATTCAATTTTCATAACATGTGTGTTTATAATATGTGTGTTCATCCTTCATTGCCAAAGAAGATCATGCCATCAGAGAAATAGTGACATGACTTGCACTTGACTTTGTTTTGAGTGAGGGAGGGCTGTGCAGATCACCAACCTCACTTCTTCTCCAGAGCCATCTGAATCCAGTGACCAGATATTCATTAGGATGACTGAAGACAACCCAGGATGATGCAATTGGGATTAAGTGACTTGTCCAAGGTCACACAGCTAGTGAATGTCAAATGTCTGAGGTGAGATTTGAGGTCAGGTCCTCCTGACTCCTGCACTGGTGCTCTATCCACTGCACCACATAGCTGCCCCTGCGAAATCTATAGTACTAAAAATAATATAAAGCAAATAAAAATTTTAAAACAAAAACTTTTTTTAACCTGTGTCCTACCTTCCACTGTTTCAGATGGTAGTGAGAAGGCATGGTGCCATATACTACAATGTTATAAACCTCTCTACCTTGGCCACCCTCTGAAAACCAAGGAAGAGTTTCCTGGGACTTCAGTCACTACTGTCAGAA
The DNA here is from genome assembly GCF_028372415.1 of Notamacropus eugenii. Taxonomy (NCBI): domain Eukaryota; kingdom Metazoa; phylum Chordata; class Mammalia; order Diprotodontia; family Macropodidae; genus Notamacropus; species Notamacropus eugenii. The sequence goes on from NC_092872.1 coordinate 684,657,815, forward strand.
AACAGGTAGGCTGGAGACATCTCAACATTATATCTGACACCCTGTCCTCCATGGCTGATGGATAGTGTTAAACATCATGAGGGACAAACCACTTGAAATAATCCATCAAAGACATTTGCTTCTTGCACCATTTGAGATCCTTAAGGGTCTCCTGGATGGCAGTGGCTATAGACATTCTGGAGGGAAGTTTTATCTAATATCTTTATTTACTTACTAAACTGCATCACTGACTTTGCACACTTGGGCTTAGAACCCAGAATACTTGTTCTATACTTTGAGGGCATAATTATAACACAAAACTTGGATTTTAAAGACAAACAATGGAAATATGCAATAAATGCACAGGGAGTTCTTTATAACACTAGGGTGAGCAAGACAGTGAAGCACCTAGTAGGGTACCAGTTGCTCCAAAAACTTGCACATAGCACCTTTCATTTTTTTTCTCTATTGCACCTAGCTATAAATGTGCAGGTTGCCAATATGAAAGTGACAGTGAGATTACTAATAAAATTAAGTAAATGTTACAGTCACAAAAGTTAAACGACACTAAGGATGGAGTAGATATGAAAACTACAGTTGAAAAGGGGGCATGAAAAGGGAATTCGTTAAGAGTACAAAAGCCATGACATGGTTTACAGCTGGCCTGGAATCTCTGAGGTTTTTTGTTTGTTTGTTTGTCTTTTTTTTCCTTTTCCTTTCTGGTGAACTTCAGAATGTTAACTCCTGTTCTTGTTGCTTTGTTACTGTTAAGTTTCTGTAGCTCACTTAGAACTCAGTTCCTTCTCCATAGCATCTTCTGGCTACTAGAGTTTCTCTTTCTTGTTTCTCATTGCTTTCAACCATGAAAGGTTAGTATTACTGCTGGGAAATCATAGTATTTACATATTAATTTCTTTATAAAATAGTATGTGTACAATATTCTCATGACATAGTTGTCATTATATCTAATTTATAAATGAGGGAATGGAAGTCATAAAAGATAAGTGACATTTTTAATAACTGCCATAGTCGGGACTCAAACCTGTACTTTCTGACTTCAATGCCTGTGGTCTTACTATTACATCATCCTACTTTTAAGCTGATTCTATAAGCATACTAACCAGAAGATCCTGAATGCTCCAAAAAGGAAGATGGAAAAAGAACACTTCTACCATGATATGTGCATGCATTTTTCTTCACTGACCTATCTAACTCCTTATTGGTTTCTGGCCTAAGAAATATCAGAAAGTTCAAAATGACTGATTTTTGATTTCTGGGAAAAGGAGGTAATTGATCAGGGCATGGTCATAATCTTTAAAAATCATTGAAGAACTAGAGAAGGTAAATGTAAACTTATTCTCCAAATCCTTGGATATTAAATCTAGAGTCCACCTTTCAAATCTTCAAGGAGTTTAGTTTAAGACAAATAAAAGAAAATGTTTCTTCAGTCAGTAAGCAACAAATTGATGTACCTTACAACCCCAAGGTATACTGCAGGCAGAAAAGACAAATAGAGAAACTCACCATGGTCATTAGAGTTAGAGACGCAGACAGTCTAAGAAATCACTCATTGAATCCAGCATTTTTGTTTTGTGTCTGAAAAACTGAGAAAGAAGGGGTTGACATGACAACCCCAAGTTACACAGGCAGTGAGTAGAACAGGTGGCATTGAACTCAGGTACAAGGACTTCAAAGGCAAGTTGTCAGTCTAGATAACTCTTTACTCACTAGGAGACTATTTCTTCCAATCAGGTATTCCATTCACCAATCTAGGAGTAAATCAGCAGCAAAGCTTCTATTTTCTTTTTCTGCTGTTTCATCTCTTACCAGAGAAGAGTTACAAGCACCTCTAACAGATTTCAGCTATCTCCTGCTGTAGATGTTACTAAAGAGAAATAGCTTTCTTCCAATGAGAATCATTCTTTCCTAAGCAAATTAGCCTCAAGCAGCAAGAAGGCAATGAACCTTCTAAGTTACCTGACTGCCTGGCTGCTGGTTTCTGTATATAACTCTCCCAGTGCTGTCTATTCTACTTTCTGCTCAGTCTTCACTCTCCTGTTAGTTCCTGACCTACTTAGGCAGGTTCTTCACCTTTACTTTTATATCCTTAAAGCAGTACCACCCTGGAGGAAGAGATTGCTGTTTCTACAATGAGTTGTGAAAAAGTAATGAACAATGTCTTCTCCCTCTTGCATCTGTTAGTTATATAAACAATAGTTCTTGGTTAATCATTTTATAGTCCTCAAGTAGTTATTTGACTTATCATTTTGTGACTTTTAACCTAAGGCTAAAAAGCTGTCATATGCAAATGATCTGAGGGAACACAAGACACTGCGGTCTCAGTCGTTCCCCAGGCATCAAACTCGTCTTTGTCATTGTGAGTCTCTGAAAACTGTGTTTCTTAATGCTTATATTTTATGATTTTAATAAATTAAACATTTCTCTGCTCCTTTTAGCTTCTAAACTATTCACCAAGGAAAGAGACATTATTTTATATTCTTTACAAGGTGATTTAAGCCTTTGTGCGTATGTGTACATATATATGTACATCTATGTGTAATATATGTGTGTATATGTGTTTATATATGTACATGTGTATGTATGTATACATATATATATGAATATATACATATATGAAAATTCCTCTTTTTTTGCCCCTTGTGGTAACCAAACTGCTGTTTCCATCTGGCAACTATTTCATTGTACCTCAATTTTATCAGTTTTTATTAAACAAAAGCTCTTTTTATGCCTCTTTCAGCCACCAAAGTCCTCACCTATGAAATAGACATCATTTAAAATTATTCATAAGTTGATTGTTTACCTTATCAGAAAATACTTTCTCTGTCCTTTCAGCAGCCAAACTAATCTCATCTTAAAGTCACAATTCCTTCAAAATGGATTTTAGATTTAGAAGCAGAGCCAACTTCAGAGGCAATCTGGGTCCAGCTGCTTCATTTTACATAAGATGAAACTAAGGTTCAGAGTGCTAAAGCTATTTGTCTCACTTCACACAGGTAGCAAGAACTAAAGATTTGTATAAAGCGGCGGGGGGAGACTGGAACTCTGATCCTCTGACACCAGAGATAATGTGCTATAACCTATTAAAAGAATAGAAAAGTATTGAGAATGGGAATATGTCAGTATATACATATAGATGTATTCACGTATATAGGTATACACATATACATATAGATGAGAAAATGTATAAAATCAGTCAACAACCATTAGAATTCTTATTTTATGCCAGTCTTGCTGAGAGTATACAAAGAAAAACAAAATACAACAAAGCTGTCATATTATTTACAATTAATGAAGGCTACAACATGCAAACAAGCTAAATACAGACAAATGATCTACATAAAGCATTAATTAGAAATAATCAACAGAATGAAGGGTCTAGAATTAAGGGGTGTTGGAAAAGACTTCCTGACGAAAGTAGGGATTTTAGCTGGGACTTCAGGGCAGCCAAGGAATTCTGTTGGCAGATACAATGACCTAGATCATTCCAGGCATGAGGGATAATCAGTGAAAATACCTGGAGATAGAAAAATAGAATGTCTTCCTTTTTTTTTTAAACAATAAAATTATGTATTTTTAGTTTTCAGTATTCACTTCTATAAGATTTTGTGTTCTAAATTTCCCCCCTCTCCCCCCTTCCCCTTTCCCAAGGTGGTCTGCTATCTGAAATAGGGCATACATATACAAACATAGTAAAAATATATCCACATATATCATGTTGTAAAGAAGAATCAAAACCAAAGGGGAAAACCACAAGAAAGAAAAAAAAAACAACAAAAAGGGGAAAAGTAGTATCAATGCTTATTTGTTTGTAGGAAGGTTCCAGCAGTGGGGGAAGTCTTGGAAATGCCTTTATCCCCTGCAGTGCTCATGTGTATTGACCTCTTGGCTACTATGACTAATTAGGCTTTATAGTTTGGGGATTTGGCTTTCTAGTGTCTGAATAAATGTTTTTCTTCTACCTCCTATGTGGAGAGTCTATTATAGTTTGTAATTGAGAACTATGCCGGCATATTCATAGTCAATACCAGTGCTGTGAATACTGCCTTGGAGATACAGTATATGTGTGTGTGTGTGTGTGTGTGTGTGTGTGTGTATACACACATACCTATATATATAGGTGTATGTATATATATATATATATAGGTGTATGTATATATATATATATATGTGTGTATATATATATATATATACACACCATATGTATATATAGAGATAGGTGTACGTATATATGTGGTTGGATGCACATACTATATACAACTATACATGGATTTACATACCTAAATATCTATACCTACATATGCACGCATGAGTATGCTTTGCATTATGTATGTGTACATACACACATAAGTGTATATATTTATATTTTATGTGCGCATATTTTATACACACATATGTTGCCTCAGTAGCATGTGTGTATGTTTATACTCATATACATATATATATACACACATATATGTAGACTATGTGGGCATATATACTAATATACAATTATTAGGTATTAAGTAAGTAGTAAGGCTAATATACTGTTAGCCATCTCACCTTTGTCTCTGTCCTTACTTCTTTGTCTTTCTCTGCCACACTGGCTATTATATAGGCTTATCACTTAACATATAGCTTATTTAACTACTATATAGAGTTACTAAAGTAAATGAGTAAAGGTTTTGAAAACATCCCTAAACTCTAATTCTGTTATAGAATAAGGCACATGAATAAACACAAACACACACATATGTACATACACACAGTATCTCACAAGTCAGCTCTTATCAAAAAGAAGTCTTTGTTTTTAGCTCAAATCCATTAACAGAGAGAGAATGAAGTTTACCTGAATGAATCATGGAACTCCCTGAGGAAGGCATGTCATGATCTATAGAAACAGAATTTATAAAGTAACATCAAAATATCTGCCCATTCTCCAAGCTGTGAAAAATGAGGGTATGTGTGTGTGTGTGTGTGTGTGTGTGCGTGTGTGTGTGTGTGTGTGTATTGGGTGCCGGGGGATAAGGAGTGTTACTTTTAACCAGACAGCACCCCAGGGGACTTTTCTGAGCACATACTTATCACAGGTGATGGGCAGTAGATGCTTTAAATGTCTAACATCACTTACTGAAGACAAACACAGAGCACAGAGCTCATTTGCATCATCATTGTTCAGGAGAAAAATCTATCCCTGAGGGCTTATAATTATTTAAACCTAAATCAGGTTATTATGGGAGCTCTGACTGTCTGCCTTGGCTTCCTTTGTTTTTATTTTTTCTTTCTTTATGATGGCTCCTACTATACTCCTCTCAATGAGTCCTTGGTACCACACTTTCTTTTACAGTGAAAATTGGGGTAGAGGACTTCATGCTGACCTGACATGAGGAGAACAAATGGAAAAGGAAAACTCATAGCTAAAGGGCTGTGTGAATACCTTCCAGATTCCTCGCCTTCACTCACACTGTTTTCAGTAAACTTCATTATATACAGACTAGACACAAAGAAACCTTCATACTCAAAATCAAATTTCTTTTTGTTCCCCCTCCACTCACACCCCCACACGCAAACATATTAGTCCTGTTCACATTTTGAGAAGGGGGATAGTAGATGACATTAGTAGATGATTTTCAGTTTCTCTTAAAAATAGAAACACATGAGCATTAACAGGTCCTAGATTCCTACAATTTAGACTCCAAAAAACACCTTAGTGATACTCTCATTAAGGAACTCTTGACCTCATTTCATGGACCCCCAAGGTAATAACAGATAGATTTGAGGGCATCTGTGAACTTGAACAGGAAAGAAAAAAAATTTCATATTCACTAATATGACCTTTCCTTCAGAATAACTCCCTTCTTCCTAACTTCCCTACTACTGTCAAAGGTATCATCATCCTGTTAGTCACCAGGATCACAACCTAAATAGTCATCCTTTCACTTTTCATTCTCACTCCCCACTCCCTCGAGCAACCTATTGCCAAATCCTATTGTTTATACCTTAATAATATCTCCTTTAGGCTTCCTTTCTCTCAAATGTACCATCCCTCTACTACATGTTTTTATCACCTCATACTTAGACAATTGCAACAGTCTTCTGGTTGGTTTTCCTGCCTCAAATTTCTCCCCACTGGAGACCATGATCTTCTTGACTATCAAAGTGATCTCTCTTGGCACATGTTATTTTCCCAACTGTTACTCTATTCAGTAAAGTGTAGTAGGTTCTTATTAACTCCAGAATCAAATGTAAATCTTCCCTTTGATTTGAAGAAGGACAGACAGACAGACAGATAGAGGGATAGATAGATAGATAATAAATAGCTAGAAAGATAGATAGACAGACAAACAGATAGATAGATGATAGATAGGTAGATAGATAGTTGTAATGGCATATGCATATAGTTCTTTGCATATCATCTTCCCCATTATATTGTAAGCTCTTTGAGATCAGGAATAGTTTGTTTACTTTGTTTGCTTTGTCTTTCTATGCAATACGATATTCACAGCACCTTCAGTGGTTATGAATGTCCCAGCACAATTCTGAATGTCAAAATATAACAGACTCTCCATATGGAAGACAGAACCAAAACATTTATTCAAACACAGGAAGCCAAATCCATCATAGTAACAAAAATCTATACACATTAACAATCCAGGGGTCACCACCATCTTCCAGCCTTTTCTCTATTAGGCTTCCCACAAACGAGCTCCCTTAAACAAAATCAAAGACAAGCTCTCCCACTCATGCTAGGTGCTGCCTGCTCTTTCCCAGTTCTGACTAGTCTGTCCAACTTCCTCTCAGCTCTGCTCTAGCTCCACCTCTTCCTGTTACATCCTTCCTGCTCCATCCCTTCCTGTTCTACCCATTCAGCAAGCTCCTCCTACCACAGGCTTTGTGTGACTCAAACTCATGTGACTTAGGCTTCCATGTGACTTAAGCAGATCACATTGGTCTCTTAATGGATAGGAAAGAGCTTTCCATTATGTTAAAAATGTATTAATTCCATGAAAAATACATTAACAACACAGCATCCCCAATCCTTAGCACAGTTTAGGGCACATATTAAGAACTTAATAAATGCTTCTTGACTTGACTTAACTCTAAATAAAATTTAGTATTTCCTTTAATTATTTAAAAAGACATTTCAAGAAAAGGTCCATGGGTTTTACCAGACTGTCAAAGGAATCCTACTTACTAAAAATGGCTAAGCCCCTTTTCCACATCCACATTTTATAGAGGTAGAAGATAAGGCTTAGAGTAGAGAAGTGGTTTACCCAATATGACACAGCTAGTAAGCAGATGAAGACATGCAAATGCTTGAGATAGTGCATGATTTGACTTTTCTCTCTTTATCTTCATTTGTGCCTTTCTTTTGATGTCTTACACGCTTATTTTCTGCCTAATCAAATCATTGTGTCTGAGTATTTTTCAAATATTCCTTAATCCTCACTCTCTAATCTTTGCCAGTTTTCATTTTGCTCTTTTCCTCTATTATACTTATCCTATTTCTACTTGCTATGAAGAATGAAGAGGCTCCCTTTTATGATTCCTTTATGGAGGATTTCTTCTTATGAGAAAAGTTAAAGTGAATGAGAACTTTGTTTTACCATTGATGAAACCTTCTTACAAAGACATAAATTCACCATACCCTGGGTTCTCATTGACCTACTAATACCATAGCAGTGACTATTAGTTGATGCATAGATAGTCATTATAACTTTTGGAGAAATTCATACACACGCACACACACACACATTCATACTGTAAAAGAGAAGAGATATACAAAATCTTCCTCATGGAAGATTAAGGTATAAGGTGATTGGCTAAGCTTGGAGACATGATTCTTTTCATTCTTGCATCTCTAATTCAGGGAACCTCCCCAAAGAGATGGCAGCAATAGAGTAGTTTTCATACTCCTAGTCGAGGAGCAATTCAAGGGAGGGAATTCAAGAACAAAGCCTTCATTACAGAAACTCTTTTTGTCCCTCCTGTTCTTTCATCAGCAGCCTAAATTTATTTTCAGTTTTAATGTTCCTAATGCTTTTCTTGTGGAACAAATAATTATTTTGTAATTAGGCTTCATTACTCATCTTTGTGATCATATTTTGAACCTGTTAAAAAAAACTCTATCTTTGATCCTACACATCTGCAACAATCTTTTCTTTTTTTAGATAGAACTTTTTCCCCTTTCTTTTAGGATTTGCTTTTCATAGAGTTCTGTAATTGATTGCTTTTCTTCCTCACACTAAAAAACAGGTCTAAAAAGAGCATTCTACAACCATTGTTTATTGCTAACAGTACAAATCTCACCTTGATTATAATACATCCATTGAGATATGTGCATAGAATCCAAGAGTCCTCTTCCTAGCCTTGGCTTGGGCCTTGTAGATCTAAGGCACATAATAGGAAGGAATTCCCATCACTGAGGCATGGGGCTTAGGTCCTCAGCTCTTATTATTAGTGAAGGCAGGAAATTTTGCCCAAGGTGATATTGTCAACTGTTCTACTCCTAGCCCTGGTTAGTTACTTATGAGCTAAAGGGAGATACTGATTGTCCAGGAGTGGCCCTATTACCCATTTAAGAATTTCAGCTTATTTCTGATAGGAAAGAGTGGCTCCAAAAGTCATTACAGGAAGCTTTGCACTGACATGTGCCACTACCAGAGGCTGGTGGTAGATGTTACTAGGGGCCAGAAATCAGTGACACAAGCAGTGAAGTTTATAGGAAACAATAGAAAAGGAAAGAAAGAAGGAATGCCTAGAAAGTCTCAGGAGGATTCTGGAAATTAGGTAGATTCTATCAAATGATAGAGCTGATCTCTGGGCATCAGCCAAGGATGGGAGACAACCATGATATCAAGGAAATGAGAGTGATTATTCTCCAGACTAGTGATTTAACTGTTTTCATGGGATTCTTCAGTGATGTTCCTCCCAAGTATTAGCATTTTGGGTATTATTTCTAAATGCAGAATAGGCGAAGAGGAACCACTCCATCTACTGACCTTGGACCATCTTAATAGTGATGGTCTTATACCAAGAGACAGGATAGGAGATAACTCAGTTATTAGAGTATACAACCAGTGGAGATCAAGGTGTTAGACTTCAGCAAACCACTTAATAAGTTTCTATAGCAAATTAAAACTGTCATTACCCAAGGTTACATGATGGATCTTAGGTTAAAAATGGAATCTAAGGAACTTCAAAGGATCACACACTGAGAAATGATTATTTTCTCTATACTGTGCTTTCATTTCATCTATTCATCCCTCTGCAATCAATATTCCAAACCCAACAATCTCCTAAAACTTCTTTCTCACAAAGTGACCAGTAAATTCTTTACTAAGTCCAGTGTTTTTTCCCCCTTCATTGATTTATATGCAACATTAAATCATTTCATCATAACTTTTTCTGAACAATATCTCCTCTCTTGCTTCTGTGGAATTGCTCTCCTGTTTCTAACCACTCTCAATCTTTGCCACTTGCTTATTTTCCATTTTCCTCTCTCAGGGGGTGAAAAGTATTGTACAAATGAATAACTCTGTTTATAGGCATACGCAGAGTGTATGATTTCACATCCTGAGGAGAAGAGACAGGTCCAGCAATGACACATGCTTAAAGTGTATTAACCCATCCAGGCTCACATTCTGTGCGAACCTATGACTATATCTTATACATACATTCTAAATTATGTATTTATCTGTGTACAATTGATACTTGGTCATAGGATAAGACAAAGATAAACAAAGGAGTCACTCGATAAGCTTGTATTAAGTATTTACTATGTTTTAGCCATTGAGGATAAGAAAATAAAAAGAAAATAAATAATCCCTGATATTGGAGTTTATAATTTATCAGGGAGAGAAATATATATATTTATAGCATATGAAAAATAAACACAAAGCAATTTTATATTATCCACAAATATAATAGATACTTATGCATAAAAATATACATGAAAACTTTTAAGGAACAAGTGAAAAGAATTGCAAAATAGAAGTAACATTTATTTATAGTCCAATAAGCAGAGATAGATAGATACAAAGATACAAATAGTGATAAATATGGATTTACAAAAGTACACACCTGTAAAAGAGATTTCAAGAAAAGACAAAGCTGTTTGGATAAGATAGCATATACACACATATAAATTCATAATATGACATTTTTATTCCTGTTAAATGTTTAATAGTACACATATAAATATATATCAACACATATATTTTGCAAGCCTGAATTTTGTAAGTTGCTGGCTTCCTATCCTATTGAGATATATTGATATGGATTAACAGCCATCTGCTTCGTGCATATGCAGTGAAGGATCCCCATGTGTACCTTAGCTGAAGGCCCAACACTTAGCATAGTTTCTGGCACATTAGAGTTGCTTCATAAAGGTTGATTGGTGTATATGATAAATGATAAACTTCCCATACCAGCCCTGGACGATCACATATCTCCTTTGTCACGCCCCAACTCCTCTGTTCTCTCTTTTGTTCCTTCAACTAATTTTCATGCCCAAGCTCTTTAAAGCGTAAAACTGGAAGCAGAGATCAAAGATAGTACCTTGTCTCCTCAAAAATTAAAGAAAGACAAAGTTCAAAGTGGTTATCAAAATGTGGAGAATCAGATATGGAATCCATAAAGTGAGTCCACCTAAAAGTAGGAGAGTACAAAGCCTGCACTTTTGTGCCCTACAGGGGGATCCTTTCAACTGTGCAACAATATGGATGAGAGGGGCACTAGAAATATGGCCCTGAGGAAAAGGACATGAACACATATCAGGGGGTCAAAGGAAGTAACTTTTGTCATAGAGAGAGGATTAGAAATTTGAGTATGCACCCATGAGGTATTATTGGATAAATGTGGACTCATAGATATGGATGTAAATACCATGCTTCATTTACATAGAAATGGGAAACATTGACTTTTCTCTGTATAAAACTAACAAAGGTAGAAGGGACTTTTCAACCTACTGCTTGGCAAAAGCTGAGTATATCTATAACTAGGTTTTGTGCAGAAAGTCTTTTGCTAGCCAATTACGTAAATCTTGTAAATCACTGGTCCTCAAGCCCTAACCTAAGCCCTTTTCTTGCTTTATAGCTTCCTTAATTTCATTTAATAACTCATCAGGGATTTATTAAATGCCTGTTAAGTTCCAGACATCATGCTAATTATAGGGAATACAAAGACATATAGGTGGGTACACACATAAGATAGGCATGCATATATAATGCACACAGATACATATATGCATTGCATGTATGTGTGTACATATACACATACAAGCACATATAAGTACATGGATGTATGATATATACAAAATGAACACAAGATTATTTGGAGGTCACTATTGCATAGGAGTTGATAAAAAACCTTTACACAGAAAGGAGCACTGAAGCGGAGATTTGGAGGGCATCAATGATTCCTAAAAGTGAAGATGAGGAAAGAATGCACTCTAGGAGTAGAGGACAACCAGTGAAAAGGTAAGAGATGGGAAATGGTACAGCCAGTATTCACAGGCTCTGAATAAGTTGTGCTATTTCTTCTAAACCTAAGGCTGTGAACTTAAAATTGTATTTATTTTGATAAATACATTTTAATTAACTTCTCTCTAATCTCACATATTTTATTTTATTCATTTAATGACATTATTTTGAGAAGTGGTCTGATTTTTGGCACTAGAATATTTTTTAAAAATGGATCCATGAAACAAACAAACAAAAGAGGTTAAGAATACCTTATGTTTATGATTCCTGAATTAGTATATTCTTACTCAGTGACTAATCTGAGTTCCATTCTCATGATTACAACTACTTGATGGCTAGAATTATATCTCATCATCCCATCAAAATCAATATATTCCAACTATGGTCTTCATACTAACTTTTATGATTCCTTCAACTCTCCTATTTCTCTCTCTTTTTTAAAGATTTTATTAACCTTTATTTTTACATTGGCTGGATTCCCTCTGTAGTTTTTCCATTCTCCCTCTTTGAGATACAGATTTATAATGAAAATTTTAAAGAAATAAAAAAGGAAAAAAAGCTTAAAAGAATCAGAACCAATCAACACATCAAATATTTTTATATTTTATGCAGTTTTCTACACTTGTGGAACCCTATTTCAAAAAAGGAGCCTAGGGAAGTGTATACTCTCATTTATTCCTTGAGATGAAGTATGCTTTTATTTTAGTTTAGTAATAGCTTTGATTGTTTTGTGATCATTGATCTTTCCATTTAAATTGCAGCAAATGTGTTTGTTGTTTTCCTGACTCTGCTTACTTCACTTTGCATCAGTTCATACAAGTCTTCCATGTTTCACTATATCAATGATCTTCATCATTTGTTACAGCCCAGTAATATTCAATTATATTCATGTACTATATTTAGTTTAGTCTCCTCCTCCCTTAATCTATAGGCATTTCTTTTATTTCCAGATTTTTATTACCATGAGAAGTACTGCTATCAATATTTTGCTTTACATAGAGACTTCCATTTTGTGAATGACATTCTTGGGATATATGGCTAGCAATGGAATCTCTTGGTCAAATGATTGAGTATTTTCACTATTTATTTGTATAATGTCAAACTGCTTCCCAGAATCAACTTATTGTTCTACCAAGAATACAGTAATGTGCCTACATTTGATCTGCAACCTTGTTTCTGATCCTAGCTTTGCCACTTATTACTGATGACTCACCAGGACTTCACCTTCACCTTTACCTTCACCTTTACTTTTCTGAGCCTAAATCTGTAAAATAATGTTGTATAATCTCACCCCCACTTAATTCCTCATAATTTTGCTTTGAAGCACTTGAGGTGATTTCTTTTTAAAATATACAATATCAGAATTTCTTCCCTACCTCCCAGTGCTGTACTGAGGACCAGATGAGAGGTAACAAAGTACAATAGTGATAATGATGAAATAGATGATGACAATGTCTCCTCATCTCAGACTAAACAAAATGCTACTTCATTCATACAATATTAATATAATATGATTTCAAATTCTTCCAATATCCTTTTTTCTCCCCCCTTAACCCTTTCCAGGTTATTCATGTATTTTCAAATGTATGTCCTATAGACTTGGTCTGACTAAGGCAGAATACAGTGTTGGCATTAACTTCCTAGACATTATGCCTCTCTTCATTCAGCCTAGGATTGATGGTTAGTTGTTAGACTTCATTCTCTAAGAGGACTTGATGAATTCAAGTTACAGTCAAGTTAGAGTGTCCCGAACTGCGGCTGAATGGACTAATATGAGCTTAGAAGGCTCTAACACTGGTGGGGCATAAATAGCTCATGTGAACATTTGGGGTGGATTCTCTGTGCCTCTCACATTCTTTGATGTTAGCAGACCATTATGGGTTGTACAGTGCCAGCATCTCCTATATCATGCAACCAATTCCAAAGTTCTTCAGAGGGACCTTAGGAATATTTCAATATTGCTTCTTCTGGCCATCATATAAGTGCCTTCCTTCTGTAAGTTCTCTATAAAATAGTCTTTTAGGCAAGAATATGTTTAACATTTGAACAATGTAGCCAACTCATTTTACTTGCCCTCTCTGCAGTAGAGTTTGAACACTTGGCAGTTTAGCTCCAGAAAGGACCTCACTGTCCAATACTTTATCTTGCCAAGTGTTCTTCAGAATCTTCTTAAGACAATTCAAATGGAAGTGATTCAGTTTCCTGGCATGCCACTGGTATATGCTTGGGCATGCAAAGATGAGGTCAGCACAACAGCTCCCTATACCTTCAGTTTGGCAAGCATTCTAATACCTCTTCTCTTCTACATTTTCCTTCAGAGCCTCACAAACACTTGAGCTAGCTCTGGCAATACATGTGTCAACCTCATTATCAATGTGTCCATCCCTGGAAAGTATACTGCCATGATAAATGAACTTTCAAATAACATTCAAAACTTCTGCATTTGCTATAATCAATAGTTCCAATAGAACCAATGGTGTAGTGGTAGCTGATGGAGCACCTGTGTTTCTTGGTGTTATTAGGCCAAAGCTAGCATAAGTAGCAGAGAAGCAACCCATACTTTGCTACATCTCAGCTTCAGAGGCAGCATTGAATGCACAATAATCTGCAAACAAAAAACTCATGTACCAACTCCCCCTCTATTTTAGTTTCAGCTTGAAGCCTTTTCAAGTTAAATAATTTATCATTATTATGGTAGCTAACCTGTATGCTGTATTCATCCTCACTGAAGACATTTCACAACATTGTAGAAAATATTATGCTAAAAAGCATGGGAGCAAGCACGCAACCTTATTTCACATCATTGGTGACTGGGCCAGTGCAAGGGATTATCCATTTTATAGAACCTGGGTAAGCATGCAATCATTAAATTGACATTTAATATTGATGAATTCTCTGGGCATCCAAATTTTCACATAATTTAAACCCTTGTGACTGACAGTATTTGTAGACCTGGTCAGGTCTACAAAAGTTGTGTAGAGACCTCTCTTCTGCCCCTGGTATTTCTCCTTGAATTGTCAGACAGCAAGCACCATATTGACCAATCCTTAGCCCTTTCTAAAGTCACATTGGATTTCAAGTATTTGACTGTTTTCCAGGTGAAAGGTCAGTCTATTAAAAAGGACTCTGGCAAAAATCTTACCAGCAATGATTAAGAGAGAGATTGTCAATGTACAATCTATTTCTTTTCAATTTATGGAGATGAAAAATGGAGGTATCACTGAACTCCTGGGTTATAACTTTCTCTTGCTATACAATCCAGAAATTTTAGTCAACTTTTGTATGAGCAATGAACTCCTCACCTCATAAAACTCAACTGGAATAGATTTAACACCAAGTGTTTTGTCTCAGAAAAGGAGCCTAATGGCATGCACTGAAAACATCTTCCTCAGTTGGAAATTTGGCTAAAGAGGGACTGACTTTAACCTGAGGTAAATGGTTAATGGCTTTAGCAATGATTGATGATATGTGTCGAGAATACCATCTTCAGTTCATCTCTCCAGGATCATGTCCTTATCACTAATCAATGTGGCTCCATCAGCACTGAGTAGCTGAGATGCACCATAGATTTTTGGCCCATAAATACCTTCAGGGCATCATAAAAGCACTATGATTATTGCAATCAGCGTAAAAGTGAATGTTATCTGTCTTCTTATTGAGTGAAAAATCCTACATCTCTCTAAGCTTCACTTGTACTTTACTTTTGATGGAGTTACATGCTGCCTTCTTAGAGACGGATGAACTATTCTATTGGTAAAACTGTGGAGTTCTCAGTTTTTATTTAGCAGCTTCTGCATTTCTGCATCATTTTCATCAAACCAGTCTTCAGGTTTCAGAGAGTTCTGGCTCAGATAGCTTCCCACTCCTTATCTGCTCTGCTCTTGCCAATTGTATATTGCCTCAGCTTTCCCCTCAACTTAGCATGAACTGTTCCCTCCACAGAGAAGTGCTCTAATTTGTTGACATCAATTCTTCTAGCAGTCATTTTGCCTTGGGGCCTTCACTTTTATTGAGTTTGAATATTTTTACCTTGGAGAGGATGTCTATAATTGGTCCAGCACTTTGCACTACACATTGTCTTCATCACTCTCATATCCTGCCTTTCTTCCTTTAAATGACAATATTAAATGGTGATATTTGCTGCAAGTTTGCATCTTCAAAGTTTTATTATGTTAGGTAAATTGAAGACAGTGTTGATGATGAGTTCATGAAATGCACAAGTCTTCAGGAGTAAATGACCAAAGCTGTTGTTGTTTTCAACTCCATTCCTCCCAAGGACTCCCTGTCATGTCTGGTAGTCTGTGCCTACTATTGCATTAAAGTCATTCAGAGTGATAAGCTTTTTCTCTTCTAGCACAGTGATGATGAGGGTCTCCAGGTTGTCACAGAATTTATATTTGACCCCATCAGAGTTCATCATGGTAGGAATATAAACACTGATGATGGTGGCATGTTACTTTCATGAAAGTGTCAATCGCATTGTCATGAGTCTATTGTTAACTTCTTTTGGGAAGCACGCAAACTTGTTCAGCAAATTAATTCTGATTGCAAAACCTACACCAGCTTTATGACACTCGCCTTCACTGTGGTTACTCCAGAAAAGAAAGAAAAACAAAAACATGTATCCAGCTCCGACTTCACTAAACTGGTCTTCACTTGCAAGTCTTGTTTCACTTAGGCCTGCTTTCGGATGCAATACCTTCTGAATTCTTTTGTAACAAGAGCTGTTTGTCTTTCAGGTCTACTGAATTTTGTGTTGTCTCTAAGTGTGCACACATTCCATATACCAATGATAAGTTGAATCATCTTTGCAGAAGTCTTTGTGTCAGTTTCAACCATAGGATGGGATCCTCATCTGCTTCAGAAAATACACCAGGGTTGGATAAAGCAGAAAAATTTTAGGGCACATTTTCTAGCCCTTTCTTCACACCAAAAGGTGAGCAGTGTAATCCTTAAAAGTTGTTCAGATACCTTGGGGGCTATCAAATCCTACTGTTACTTCCATTGATAACAAAGTCCTATGACCTGTACCAAAATGTGCAGGGTTCTGATTATAGCTTCCGGTGTATCCATACCTGTTTCTTCATCACTTACCTATCACCACAGGACTTTCAGATAGGAAAAATGACAAAATGGTATGGTATTGCCTTTTGATTCATGTACAGGTCAGATTTAAGTGAGACAGAGTTGCATGAAGTTGTCACTCTCACTCTCTCTTATAGAGCTAACCAAGTCCAATGACATGACACAGTCAAGATCACTGGTGATGGCTGTAAATGCAGGGGATGACCTTGGTGTCTTCAATGTCTTATGAAACACTAAGTGCTCCCCTGCTTCAACCACCTTCATGTCCGTTGGAACAAATTGTTCTCATCCACCCCTTCCACCAGCGGAAGTCTTCAAATGACTGGAGAAGACACTCCCCTTATTCACTGGTGGATTTGAGACCATGTGGATACTCTAAACCTAGGTTAGCCCATCTACTGAAATGGTGTGCCAGGATATGAAAGCTATACGTTGATGCTTCTTGGAGCCTTAGGTGAGAGCTGGGTAGATCAGGTAGATGGGAAAGCAACCTTAAAAGGACTCAGTAGCCCTCACATAGGAGGTAGTAGTCTTCTCTAGACACACTCTACACTGCACCTAAGCTTGCACTAACTTCTTTAAAAGCCACTATATTGCACTGTTGAATGATTTTAAAATAGCAGTCTATTAGCCACTCTTCCAGATTTTCTTTAGACAAATGATTGCTTATCCATACTTCCTTCATCTTTTGCACTACTGCACATTATTATACTAGACTGGTCTTTCTGTTCTAACCCATTGGCATCTATGGATCCAGCACATGACATTCAATATGTGATTTACTGCTCCTAATTTTATATCTTTTGTAATTTCATAAGCATGCAATCTATATTTTTTATTCAAATCATTGAAAAAATCCTAAACAAAAGTCAAGGATGCATAACTCTGACTTTTCATTAGAAACTTACCTCAAATGAGAACTTCTCAGAACACCTTAGAACACAGAATAATAGAAGGTATAACATAGAATGTTAAAACTGGAAGATTATTACATTGCATATTACAACTCATCCAAATTTTGTAGATATTTGTAAACTCTCAATTTTATAACTCATTGGTCAACTTTTTAGTAATTTGCTTCTTAACCAACTTTGTAATCTAATGACAGACTATCTTTTGATAGACTTGTACCCTAAAACTTTCATGATTTGTAGGGCTTATCAGAACATAGCTTTCCAAAATGCAGGGTCGTATCCATGCCCAGGTAAGGCACAAAGATAAGATATTACTAAGAAACAGACTATAAGAAGAAACAATTTAGACATCAATTCATCTACCTCCCCTTTTTTTAATAATGGAAAAAGTAATTCACTGGATATAGAGAAAAATTACTGACAGAACTAGCTCTCCAACCTAGATAGTCTGTCTCCTAATCCAATGTATTTTCCAGAATACTGTGCTGTATCTCATGGTATTTATATAAATCACCTGCTTCCATGATGGAGTTTCATTTGAGCAAATGTCCATGTTCTAATATTATAGGAATTGTCCACACAATGGCAAGTTTTGAGTAGAGTTAATTATTCTATCAAGCTTAAGATTCAGAATAATAGCCCACTGCCTTC
This sequence comes from Notamacropus eugenii, assembly GCF_028372415.1. Classification (NCBI taxonomy): domain Eukaryota; kingdom Metazoa; phylum Chordata; class Mammalia; order Diprotodontia; family Macropodidae; genus Notamacropus; species Notamacropus eugenii. Next base: position 684,675,924 of record NC_092872.1, read on the forward strand.
TGCTGGATGGCATGTTGCTCCCACATGTTTTCCCACTGTATTGCTTTTGGTTCTCTGCCTTAATCTAATCTCCCTACTTATCACCCTTAGGTCTGTCTTAACATTATTGCTTGCCAATTATCTCATTTCCATTGAACTTCTTGTTTGGTTTTAGATGACTATGGATTTTTGTGTTTCTAGATTGATCTCGGTGTCACACCATCTGCAAATTTGATTAATACACTGTTTACTCAGATCATCCCTATCATTAATAAGAATAGAAAAGAAAACAAACCAGCTTACACCAATCCTGTGGTGCCCCAATAGATATCTACCCTCTGCTCCTGACACAGCTATTCATCATGGCCCTTGGTTTATAGCCCTGTAGCCAGTTCTCTGTCTCTTTGACAGCATTCATATCTGAATCAACTTGAATTAATCTTAGGAGTAAGTTGTTGTGAGACTCCTATATTAGATGCTTAACTCTAGATGCATTGTTTTTATTTTATTGCCCATAATATAATAAAATGGAAATGTTTGATCATCTTAAAATCCCGTCTTTAGGGATTTATCTCTCTCTTCATCACCCACCACCTGTTTCAGAAGTTGTATTTGCATTTTTTCTTACATTTCAGTGCATGTATATAAGAATAAATATTTTAACTATCATACATAAGTGATTATTCAGAGATTAATTAATCAGTGGGATATATTTTTATTTCTAGAACATATTGTTTCATCTCCTTATTTTCCTTTTATTGTTCTTTTATTTATACATATCTTTTTATTTGTCTCTATACCCCATAACACAGAGCTATTCCTTAAAAAAGAGAAACAAGAGTGAAAATTTAAAAAAAGAACACTTTTCAGCAAAATTTTAAAAAATTCACCAAGTTTTGGCCTATAAATCATGTCCCAAACTCATAACACCCTATATTTCCAGTGAAGTGGTAATAAATTTGTTCACTTTGTTTTTGAGTAGAAGCTTGGTCATACTAATTAATTTTAATTTGTTATACTAGTTCTTTTCATTTGTGTTGTGCTCATTGTATAAATTGTTTTCCTCATTCTACTCACTTTAATTTGCTTCACTTCATAAATCTTCCTAAGATTCTCTGTATCTTCATATTAATGATTTCTTTTCATGCAACAATATTCCATTATATTCTTGTACCATAATCCATTGAACTATTGTCTAAGTAATCTTTCCCCAGCCGTCCTTAATATCAGTGCTTTTCCTCAATGACTACTTCCAATTTATCACGTGTGTATCTTTTTACAAGTAGTTCTTTTGGTTCTTGAGAGCAAAGACTATTTGTTGCAGTTGGTTGGAGTCCTAGCACTTAATACAGTGCTGGCACATATTAGGGTTCTTAAAAATGCTGGTGGATTGATCTTGAAAAACAATGCCACTATAGATACTTTGATGAATATGCTAACTATCTTTTTACTAATGTAAACAAGATGCATTACAATTTTAATCATTTAGCATGAAGTCAAACTACTTTCCAGAATTAGTGGAGCAGCTTCATTGTCCACAAAACACTATTTCTGTCTTTAATCAGAGGTGGCACAGTAGATCAAGTACTAAAAATGGAGTCAGGAAGATCGAAGTCCAAATCTAGCCTCAGATATTTACTAGCTGTGTGACCTTGGGCAAGTTACTTAACTTCTGCTTGATTGAGGATAACAATAGCACCTATCTCCCAGGGTCAAACGAGATTACATTTATACAACACTTAGCACAGTACCTGATGCATAATAAGTGTTATGTAAATTTTGAGTTATTATTATTATTCTGGTTCTGATTGTTTTCCTTCATTTTTGAAGAGGACTGAAATGACATCACAATGAGTCAAGTTACAGTGTGTCTGACTGTGGCTGATCAGACTAATAAGAGCTTGTAATGTTCTACCACAGGTTGGACAGAAATAGTTCATGGGAACACTTGGAGTGAACTCTCTAAATTTGTGCATCTCACATTTCTTTTGACCTACTTCACTTCTGCTTGGTTCGTAGAGCACTGCACATTGTCTGATGAGGATATTCCATGCTGTACAGTCCTGAGCTAGTGTCTCCCATGTCAGACAATCAGTTCCACAGTTCTGAAGAGAGACCTCGAGAGTGTCCTTTTATCACTTATTCTGACCACCATGTGAGCACTTGCCCTATGTGAGATGTCCACAAAATAGTCATTTTGGCAAACGTACATTTTGCATTCTAACAATGTGGTTAGCCCATCAGAGTTGTGCTCTCTGAAGTAGATTTTGAATGTTGGACAGTTTAGTTTGGGAAATGACCTTAGTGTCTGGTATTTTATGCTGCCAGGTGATCTTCAGAATCATCTGAAAACAATTCAAAAGGAAGCAATAGTTTTCTACTATGGTGGTATTATACTGTCCCGGTTTTATAGAGATACAAAAAGTGCTTTTATGATGTTCTGAAGATTATTTATGGGCAAAAGATATATGATATATCTCAACTACTATGTGCTGATGGAACATTGATTAGTCATAAAGATATGATTTTGGAGAGATGGACTGAATGCTTCCATAATATTCTCAACAGACCATCATGAATCAATACTGAAGCCACTGAGCAACTCAGATTATTATTATTAGTAGTAGTAGTATTACTCTAATTATTTACTTTGAAAACCTTAATATGTAAATGATAGCTATTATTATGTAGAATTACTTTAATTATCTGCATTTTGCTATTACATTGCACACGGTTATTGGGGAAAGGAATGGTATTCAACTTGGGGTGAGAAGACTTTCCCTAACAATGAATATTAGTACTTATTGGGCAAATTATCATCTTAGAAAATATTCTATGGAACTGAGATGATTAAATGTTTTCTTATGCTTCACATTCATACAGTCAGTATGTGTCAGATGTGGAACTCGAACACGTATCTTCTTATTTTGAAACCAGTTCTCTACTATATGATACTTTTTTCCCAATTATATGCAAAAATAGTTTTCAACATTCATTTTTTATAAGATTTTGAGTTCTAATTATTTGTCCTTTTCTCCCTCCCATACTTCCTTCTCCCTTCCTAAGATGAGAAGAAATCTGATACGAGTTATACATGTGTAATCCCTATGGTACTATTTTATGTGCATTATTACTTTTATAGAATTCTTCTGAGAATTGTTTCCCAATAACCTTTGACTGGCTATTCATTGGAGAATGGATTTGAGTCTTACAAATTTGACTTAATTCCCCTATATTATTTAAATATAGGATATTTGATTAGGATAAGTGTTTTTAATCAATAGTTTTCTAATACTTGATTTTGTTTATTCCAAAGCTTTTTAATTTTATACATAATAATTTTTTTCTGTCATTTTGATTGCCAGAGTTTTAGGTAAGATCTCTGTCTTTAGCTATAGGCATGAAAGAGCATCTTAGATGGTTTTCTTCTATTTTTAAAATTACTTTTACCATAGGACTTTTAATATTCATACAATTGGGATGCTTTTAAGTTTACACAGTCATAGTTATAACTTTTTAAAAATGATACTAAAATTACTGCATCAAAACCTCATGCAAATAAGTTTACTTTCTAGAGACAAAAAAATATATATCAAATGACTAGTAGCACCGCCATTTGTAAAATGAGGATAATTACATTTGTTTTACTTGCATTTTGAGTCAGAAGATCTGAGTTTGATTCTGTGATCTGTAGTTGAATGCCAATATGATCTATACATAGGTCACCTAACTTATCTAAGTCTAATTATCCTTTTATTAAAATGTGAAAATGAAGAGATTGGACTAAATGAACTCAGAGTTCCTTTCAGCTTATGATCTTTATGAGCTTTATGATCTTATGACCTTTGTTGTCTGTTTGATGTGAGGAAAGTATTTTGTATAGCATAACATAATATAGAAGTGTGCACTCAAAAGAGAATAATAAAATTCATATGATGACTCATATTTTAAAATCAGTCTTCAGGACAATAATGATGATATAATTATTGTTGCCACAGGTAGTACCATTATTGTTAGTACTAATACTATTAGTAATGATGGTGATGATGATACAGATGTCAATAAGGATGATGGTGCAAAGCAGCATGCTATAGTGGATGTAAAATAGGCCTTGTAATCAGGAAGACATAAATTCGAGATTTGTTTTTGATATACACTACCAGTAAGTTTATTAGCAAGTCAGTGGACCTTTTAGCTCATCAGAGGCCTTTCTAGGGTTGCAACCTATGGACTAACTGCTTGTCTGTATCAATGGGTTTCCATCCTAGCATAGAGAGGGGGTTCTATTACTGACAAAATAGAAGAGGAGGAAGAAGAAAAGCTAGGAGAGGGAGAACAGGGAGAAGAGGAGGAGGAGAAACATATTTATGTCAGTTTTTAGACTTTACAATTTCTATAAAAGTATAGAAAAAAGTATAAAGATATCAATCATTTCTTCTGATTCTTAGAACAACTTTTTGAGGTTGACAATTTACATATGTTCATTTGAACTTCTAGAGACCCCTTTCACTTTCATAGATAAATAGCACCTCTTAATATTAAGTGATTATTGGTCAGGCTTTTAGTGTTTGTCATTTTGTTCTCAGATTGCCTTGTTTGTTATAACAAGAAGCCAATGAAACACTTCTAATAGGAGCCTTCCTTCCATTCTATGGACTTTGTGATAATCTACCATATGTTACTATTTTGGAAAACTCATTGGAGGGATGAAAATATCTAGGTAGGCATATGTTTTTGTGAAAGTTTCAGAAAGTGTTTGTATTTTGACTTGTGTCTAAATTAGATTCCTAACAGCTGAATGAAATGTAAATGAGTTGTTGTAGTCAGAGAAGATAGACACTCCAGAAAACATGATATCAATCATCTTGGGAAGTTGCCTGACTTTATTATAAGCAGTATATGATGGTTGGGGTATTCTTATTTGAATTACATGTTGAAAGGAAGTAAGCCTGAGCCCAGGTATTCCCAATTCAAGTGACGTAGTAAACAAAGAAATATTGTATTTGAAAACACCTTGCACTCTAGCTACCTATAAAGGACATCTCAATCACATGGCCAGTGAGTAAAATTAAGTGTACTTGTAGCCTCAGAAAATATATTTATAAAGCCCTTTATCCTTTGAATACCATGATATAAATGACATTGGTCCCAATAAAGGTTACCACAAAATTATCCTCACTTTATATATATGAATAATTCTCATTTTGTATAGCACTGTAAGGTCTGAAAAATGATTTGAACACATTATTAACTTTCATCTTCACCAAAGGGAAATAAAAAAAGTATGCTTTTAGAGGTGGTAATTGAGCTGAGCCTTGAAGGGACCTAGGGATTTCAAGAGCTGGAGGTAAGAAAGGACAAAATCCCTGGGTTAGGACACAGCTGGTGAAAAGACCAAGCAATGGAAAATAGAACATTGTATTTGATGAATACCAAATGGGCCACCTACCTAAGTATGGAGGGCCTTATTACTATTGTGATATACTCTTTATGGTTATTATTATTACTATATGTATTTCTGTCCTTGGCACTCACAAACAGAAGAAAATGCAAAACTATTACCCATTATGTAGGACTCCATTCTACTTCTGCAGATGTGGAGGTAGAAGATCAGGAAAAGGGGGCAGAGAGTGCTAAGAATCACAGATTGTTGACAACATCTATAAATATTTTTGTGGTTATTGTCTTCTAAATGGGAGATCCTTGTCCAGTGATAACTGAGTGGATATAAGATTAGAAGACCAGAATCATAACAGTCTTAATATTCAAACTGTACTATAGAGGAGAAAAAACTATTGTGCAACTAAATGAAATAATGGCTGATAGGTACCATAGTGAGCTAAATAAAGTAATTATAAGAGTGAATCTTTTTCCATGCCCAAAGGAACCAAGAAAACATTTCACAGGTTTTATTGTTTCATATTACAGTACTCAGAATATTTGCTACAAAGGCCAAAATGAAACTAATTATAGTTTATTCAATATCACTCTCTATAGAGGTTGAAGAGGCAGAAACATTCTATGAAGTCGAGATGCTCCTAATCAAATAAACATATCTCTCTCTCTCTCTCTCTCTCTCTCTCTCTCTCTCTCTCTCTCTCTCTCTCTCTATATATATATATATATATATATATATATATATATATATATATATATATATATATATATATATATATAGTGATACAGAATGACTTCAAAGGAAAGGCAAGGATATGTGATGATAGTCAGAAATATATTAGAAAATACATATCAGGAATAAGGAAAAATAGAAGCAAAATACTTTTAGATTATTCATAAATTCTATGGTAATGTGTAACGAATACTTTCTTCAAGGAAAGAATTGAAAGTTATTGGATATAAGAAGGACGAAATAACATCACTTAGACAGTTAGTTGCTCCATTGATTTGAGTGTTAGTATTGGATTCAGGAAGTTCTAAGTTTGAATCCTGCCTCCAATACATACTCACAGTGTGACCCTGGCAAATTTTACCTAATTTCTTATAAACCATGGTTCATCATCTGTAAAATGGGAGTAATAATAACATCAACTGCAGTGTTGTTGGGAAGATCTAATGAAATAATTTATTTTGAGCATTTTGCAAATTTTAGATTACTATACAAATGGTATCTATTATTATTATTATGAGAATGAAGTTTATTATATTTTAACAGGGAAATTATTTGTTACTAATATAAGAATCTTTCAGGTATCAGCTGTGTGCAACCAGACTACCACCTTGTTAGTGCAAAAATGACAACTGACACAGATTTAGAAGTAAGAACTATAATGAGGGGAAAAGATTAATTTTAATGACACAATCCTAAAACAAATTATCAGTAATGAAAACAATGGGTAATGAATAGAAGAAAGGACAGATGCAGAATGCATCAGTTTCATTGGTAAGAGTAACCACTTTAAATCATCAAAGCAAGGACATATAAGTGCTTAAAAGATACCTTAGTCATCAAATATTTAGAGAAGTGAGACACACATACAGAGAAGAGACAGAAAGAAGAGACAGGAGTATATTATAAAACAGAGATCCAGAATATAAATTCATTTGTAATACCTTCTTAAGGAGAAGGAAGATAGAAGTTTATAAGTAAAATTGTTTAATGAAGCAGAGAGAAGTCACAGAGGATGGAAGCAGTAGCTAGAGGCATTAAGAACAGATAACTTAAAGAAGTAGTATTTGAGCAGAGCATTGAAAGAATCCAGAAAAACCAAGAGGTGACAGTTGGGTAAGAGAGCATTGTAGGAATGGGAAATCAGCAATGGAGTGCTGTGTTCAAGGAACAGTAACAAGTCAGTATCACAAAACCAGATGCTACTGGGGGAAGAAAGTTTAAAGTATAAGAATTGCAAAGCTAAAAGAGGGCAGGCTGCAAAGACTGTTAAATGCCAAGCAAATGATATTATATTATCCAACCAGGAGGAGATAAAGGGCCACCTGAGCATATTTAATAGGCAAGCTACATGATCAAACTTATATTTTAGGAGAATCACTTTGGAATCTGTGTGGAGGGGGATTACTTTGATGTGATGGTTGTGAGGCTCTTTCCACCTCTGATGTTCCCCTGTTCCATCTAACTCTCACCTGTGGCTCCAAGAAGCCTGGTAAACCATGTTGGCAGATGGGCCAAACCAAGTTGAGGGTAAACAAAGGTTGTCAGATCCATTGGGGAGTTAGGGGGGTGTCTACCTCAAACATGTGAAGACTTCATCTGGTGGAATGAGTGAAAGAGAAAAATTTGTTCCCACAGCCATGAAGGCAGACAAAGCAGGAGATTGTGGAGCTCTTAGAGCTTTGTTAGACACCAAAGATGCCAAGGTCATGCACTGCACCCTGAGCCATTGCCAGTCATCTTGACTCTGTCCTGCCACTGGACTATGATGACTCTGGAGGAGAGAATGAGGCTGACAACTTCATGCAACTCTGCCTCACTGAAATCCAATTTACGCAGGAATCAAAAGACATCACCCCCCAAAAACGACAAAAAAAAAAAAAATGTGTGTGTAGGGCCCAAGGTGGATTTAAGACAGGGAAATAACTTAGAAGGCTATTGCAAGACTCCAGGTGAGAAGAAGAGTTGTGGCTGTGTAAATGAAGAAGGGAGTTAGATGCTGTGAAAGCAGAAATGAGAATATATAGCAATGGATTGCATGTATATGGTGAATGACATGAATCAGGAATGATCCCAAATTGTAAATCTGGGAGTCTAAGGGAATAGTAGATGTCCAGTAGGTCTATTAAATTACCTGTCCCCTTACATATTCCCTACCTTCTAATTTCATCCTCGCTGCTTTTGAAGGCAACACCATCTCCCAGTCTCTCGGTCTTACAATCTAGCCATCATAGTAGATTCCTCACTATTTCTCACCCCTTCTATTCAATCTGTTGTCAAGACCTGTCAGTTTCTTCTTTGAAGCATCTCTTAAATTTGATACCTTCTCTCCTCAAAAATTGGTATAGGCCCTCTACCTCACACCTGGACTTATTGAAACAACCTGCTGGTGCATCAGTTCTCTCATTCCTCCAATCCATCCTCCAATTCAGCCACCAAAGTTATTTTCTTATGCGTATGTCTGATCTTTCTCATATACAGCCCATTCAATAAACTCAAAAGCCTACCAACAGCCTCCAGAATCAAATGCAAAATCATCTGTTTAGCAATCAAAGTCCTTCATAACTAAGTCCCCTCCTACCTTCTAGTCTTCCTACATTTTGTTCCTTGATAAGTACTCTTGCAATCAGTGATACTAGCATCCCCATTGTTCCATAAACAAGACACTTTATCTCTTGGTTCTAGGCTTTTTCTCTGTGTGTCTCCCATTATTGAAAGTCTCTCTCTTCTCACATATTTCTACAGGTTTCCTTAGCATTTTTTATGTTCCAGTTAAAATACCGTGATCTATAGGAAGTCTTTTCAGACACTTCTTAATTTTAGTGCCCTCTCTCTCTTAATTATTTCAAGTTTACTCTGTATATAACTTGTTGGTACATATTTGTTTAGTTATTCACTCCCCCCACTAGATTGTGAACTCTTTAAGGACAGAGACTATATTTTGCCTTTTTTTTTTGTATCCATAGTGCATAGTATAGTGTCTGGCACATAGTAGGCATTTACTGTTTATAGATTAGCTGTTTAAGTATACTAGTAGGGAAGTCAAAAAGAGGGGAGGATTTTGGGAGTTTGAGGTTCTTTCATCCACGTTTGAGATGCTTGTTTGACATTCATTTCAAAATGTCAGGTAGGTGTTGTAGATGGGATATTGGCATCGTAAAGAGAAATTAGGGCTGGTTTCCAGTGTCTTCTATCTGGAAATGGCATGCAGACAGTATATAGGAAACATTAAAGTGAGTAAAGAATGGTAGGATTAAACCAAGTCTATATAAAGAATATCTACCCTAGTTCCATCTCATTTATGAGGGAATTAAGGGCTTACTTCATTTTGACTATCAGAAATATCAGAATATAACAGTGATATCAGAAAATGTCTGGAAAAATAATCTCAGACCAAATCAATAATTAAATAGTTGAATGAGAGAACAATGTAATAGCTTAATTTCCCAGTGATATTTTAAGTCCCCATAACCTCACATTCAATTAATTTCACTAAGAAGATGCTCTATGCCCTAATTTTCTTTTTAGTTGAAAATGCCTCTGAGTTTCAGATCAATGAATCAATCATTCAAATGCATAAACCATGTATGAATAATTTCTAGACTTTTTGTCTTTTTCTAATCGTTAGGAACACTCCTCTTCCTCCCGCCACTCTCACTCTAACAAGCTAACACTTGTCTTTCAGAGGCTTACCATTATTATTTCTAATTCCACAACTGAGGATCAGAAATTGTTTTTGAAAAAGAGAGAGTCTAATCCCTCTTCCATGTAATATCCTGTCAAATATTTGAATAAAGTTATCATTTTTTTCCTTTCCTCCAAAAAATTCCCCTTCCTCAAACTACATATATGCATTTTCCTTATCCCTTTATCATATGGTTTGATATTTATACCTACAGCCATTCTGGTCACATTTCTCAGAATAATCTCCAGCCTTTCAACATATTTCCTAAAAGATGGCATCCAAAACCTAACAAAATATCTCAGATAGGGCTTGACACGGGGAGAATACAATAGGGCAATCTCCTCTCTAATCATATAGACTATATCTCTGAAAGCAATCTAATATAAACTTAGCTTGTTTGACTGATATATCATGCTGTGACTAATATTGAGCTTGTCATCTTTTGGTATCATGATTGCTATCTAAAATTTTACCTGTCCCTCCCAGTTTTATGTCATTCACAAATTCATTTTGCATGTCATGTGTTACTCTACCTAAGTCATATATATCTGAAGCAATTCACTGGAAAGCAACTTAGAAGTTGACTTAGAAACAGTAATGATTACTCTTTAGTTATGGCCATACAGCTTGTTCTCAATATGCATAATTATGCTAATGTCTCCCTCATATCAATCTTTTTTTTTTTCAAAAGGACAATATATTAGACTTTTTTAGTGTTTTAATAAAATCTAGGTAAACTGTATCTACAGATTCCCCATAGTCTATTAGTCATTAACCTATCATAAAAGAAAATATGCTTAGTTTGGCATAATATCACTTCCATGAACATGTCCTAGCTCTTGGTAATCACTGCTTCCTTTTCTAGATGCTCATTAACCATCCCTTTAATAATATGTTACATAATTCATCCGTAAATCATAGTCAGAGCTCACTATTCTATTGCTTGTAGGTTGCATTCTCTCTTGCTACACAAACTTTAAATAAGTCAGTCCAAAGACTATCTTCCTTAGCAAAATAAGATAAAATGAACACAGTGCATACACACGTGTGTGTCTAGATACACACATATATACATGTATTATACAAAATATATACATGTCATATGTATATGTACGCATCTATTATATACAGTATATATAGCATATATCATACATGCATTATATAAAATGCATGTGTATGTATACATATGTTATGCATACATATATACATATACATATGTGTGAATCATTTGGTTAAACTTTCTCAACATCAATAATCATGGCCTCATCCATCTCACATCATGAGAAATTTATTTTTCCTCACAATTTAAATTCTTTTGATGCTGTCCTTCACATTCTTTTATAACATCAGCTCTTTAAAAAGCTAGTCTTCCAGTACTGTGCTATTCTATAATATCCATCCTGAGTTTTTCCTGTCCTTCCTTAGATTGTTTTGATATGCCTTTTAAGAATGCAAGTGTTTCAATAAGTTTCTTGTTTTTTTCCTTCAGTCTTTCTATGTAACTCCCCCATTTCCTCCTCATAAGAATAATTTCTCTTCATGTCATTAGAATTTCACTCTTGAAAGGCTTCCATTACTTCTAGGTTGACTCCCTTGCAGAGGGTTAGTGCATGGAATGATACTTGTCCTTTCTCTGAACCCTTTGGAATGTGTTCTAAAATAAAAGCACCTGTCAGAGTACACCCAGCTTTTGTTTATTCTGCTATCATCACACATTATAATGGCCAGGGGCTGCATTGCCTCAAGATTCTCATCATTCCTTGTTCAACAACAGGATCCTCCCCTTAAGTCACAATCAGGCCAACAATCGTAGCCCACCTTCTCTGTCCCTTCCCCCAAATTCTGAAGGATAATATTATTTAGTCCAGATTGTAGTATCTGATTATGTTTTTTTTTTTACCAAAAAAGGCTCTGTTAGAGGTCTTGATAAATGAAAGCCTTGATCACTGCTAAATCAGATCAATTTTCTAAATTTATTGGGGATTTTTCCTGCCTCAGCAGATTTTTTTTTTCTGTTCCTTTTTTAGTTCATCTTAACCCATCCATTTACACCTTAAGGGTTCTGAATTTCCTCACATTAAACTATCTGCCTATTGTGTAATGTAGTCCTTCAAATGACAAAGGGTGCAGGAGTTAAGAGAAGGGTTAAATCTATGAGATCTGAGTATAATTCGGATGCTACATGGGGAAAATGAGTCTAGAATTGGGCCTTAAAAGATGTGTGAAATATTCATGTTCAAGAGACAATGAAGTCAACCGAGCAGAGTAGAAGATTGAGAGTCAGGATTAGTGAAAAACTAATTTATTTTTATAGGTATAAGACATAGGATGAATGTGTCTGTGTGTGTGTGTGTGTATGTGTGTTAGAGAGAGAAAGAGAGACAGAGACAGAGACAAAGACAGAGAGTCAGAGAGACACAGAGAGAAAGATAGAGACAGAGATAGAGACAGAAGACACAGAGACAAGGAGGAAGGGGAAAAGGGAGGGAGGGAGGGACAGAGAAAGATGGAGAGGGAGAGATACAGAGAGACAGAGATAGAAAAAGGCAGATTACTACCTTTTAGGTAAACAAATTTAATTCTAAAGCCATAGCTGGTTGAAAATACAGGTTTTCAAGGTGAGTTCTGAAACAAATGACAGCTGTGTTCAAATGCAATGCTAAAAGATTGAGAAAGTGCCGTCCTAGAAATGGAGTGATATGAGGCCTTATACTGGTTCCACAAATTGTTTTAAGACACAGTTAACAGAGTTTTTGGAACATGGGGGTGGGGGAAGATGACTTTGAAAATCTTCTTAGCTGTATCTCTATTTTAAAAATGAAGTAAACGTGATTGGGAGAATTACATCAAATTCCCCAGTGTCATGCAGTTAGTAAGTAGCAAAATCAGGATTTGATGCCATGGAAAGAGCAAGAGTTCTAAAGTAAGAAGCCTTCAATTTAAATTCAACCTTTTATACTCAGTACTTTTGGAAGCTCTGACAATTCAATTTACCTCCCTAGGCCTCTCATTTTCTCATTTATTAAATAAGGGGATTAGACAGATGGCCTCTGAAGTCCTTTCCAATGGTAGGTCTCTGATCCTATGAACCCAAGACCTCTCAGGAAAAGAAAAATCATTTCCCTTTTCATGATATTCTCTCATGGTTATTTAAATTCACGATGTGATCTATAACTAATTATATCTCCCTCTATGGGTCTTTCTGGAGGCACGTAGGTGATCAATGGATTGAGCACTGTGCCTAAAGTCAGAAAATGAGTTCAAATCTGCTTCAGACACTTGGTACATGATTGAAAACTACATAACTTCTATCTGCCTTGATTTCTTCTTCTGCAAAATGTAGGTAATAATATCATTTACCTCTCAAGGTTATTTTCATGATTACATAGTACTATGTTTGTGAAGGACTTGGTATAGTGCTTGGCACATAGTGGATACTTAAAAATGTTTATTTTCTTCCTTCCTTCCTTCCTTTCTTCTTTCCCTCCCTTCTTCCATCCTTCCTTCTTTCTTTTTTTCTTCCTTCCTTCTTTTTCTTCCTTTTCTCATGTCAAGATTCAGCTCAATCACCATCTTCTTTATAGAAACTTTATTGACATCTACCCCTTCCTTGTCATACAAATAACTCAAGTTTGTAATGTACTTCATCCCAAAACTACCTTGCATTCATTTGGTTTATGTTATTCAATGATTTATACAAGTAGATGTTTAATCCCCCCATTAGAATGTCAGCTCCTGGATAAAAGCTCTGTTTCACTTTTGCCTTTGTGTCACTACCACTAAGCAAATAGTAGAATAGTCAAAGGATTGGAGCTGTGCTTTCATTTCATATAGACCTGTATTAGAGACTTCATAATGTTTATTGCTTACTTGCTTGGTTGATTTATAGAAAAGGAATTTGGTTTGATGCTCTCTACAGTCCAAGTTATCCAATACCTTTTTTCAATATGAATGAGGAAATACTGGCAACCTACGATAGATTCCATCAAGGAAAAATTAAAATTAAAAGTGTGAGAAAACCTCATGACAAAAAAGCAGATCCTGAGTTGAACCCATTGCTCAGGACACTGTTTTTTCACCTTCCTTCCCTTACTAACCTAACTTTTTCTGAAGTCTGTGAAATATGACTACACTATCCTTGCCCCATCTTTGTAGCTATAAGAAACCTACTTTCTTGACTTTTTTCCCAATTTTCTCCCACTTTCCTCATTCAAGTCTGATTCCTTTATCGAAGATGTCCCTCTTAGTAAATAATGATCTATCTTCCTGCATCTCCCTTTTTAGATATCTTTAAAATACACTAATTGTGATTTATTGTATATCAGATTTAATCAAATTGTGTCTTATCTATTAGACTCTTAATGCCATAAATATTAAAGACCATGAATTTTATCAACATTGTATTAACTTCTATAACAAGACTATATTAGGTGTTTAGTCAGTTTTGTTTTTAATGAACAAATTCATGTAGTCAATATTTAATGCTTCATCCCTTATCATTGTAATGGGTTTATTTTCAGCAAACATGTAGCTTCCCTGCTTGTTGCTCATTGTCCCTGTGTTCTAATTCAATTTGGGGGGGGATGACATATTCCTGGGCTGCCTTGCGCTAGCCATGGTATCTCAGTGCTGAAGAACATGAAAGACTTGCTCACTGATTCAGAATAACCAGAAACTTGATGAACCTTTCAAAAGGCAGTGATTACATCCCCTCAATCTAGCACTCTCTAAATGACATTATGTAATTGTTATTTATCCTGTGGAATGTGTAAGGATTGGGTCATTTTCACCTGAAGGAAAGGGAGGGAATATGACTGACCAGGTGAGCTTGAACCTGATTCTGTAGCTACCTGTTCTTTCTATTTCTTTATATAATACCATCTGTTTGAATACCTATTTACAGATGGACATATCTAGGCTTAGAGATTATTTTGTCAGTTTGAGAGGTCTGGGAGTGCTCTGTCCATAGAAAATTATTATCAGTAAGGTAAGTTCTTCCATAAGAGATAACAACTTTCAATAGGAGGAAACCAAGCATCGGCCTGGGAAGGTAGATGTCATGAACACTGAGGCCCTAAAGTGAAATATCACAGTGCCCATTAAGGTAGTCCATGTTCTGCTTTATATTCTATGAGGATGTAATTAACTTCTGAGGACAGTATAGCCATAATTATAATATAATTTGTTAAGTCCTGTTTTAGGTGAGCCATTTTTCAATGCACTCTTGAGACTGTTGTGTTCAGTATTTATTTTTTATATAAGAAATGAATAACTTTCCCTTACCTGCTTCAAATACTATATTGAGAACATTTTTACTTCATTTTTAGAGACTGCCTAAACATAAACCAAAACCTTCCCCTAAAGAACTAATATGGAAGGTATAAAAACTGAAAGTCTGTTAGAGGAGCCTAACTCTCTTATTAGAGGTCAGGCTTCCTCAGGACTGATCCCATGACATACTGAGTATATGAGTGCAGAACAAATGGGTCATTTAATGGAGATGGAGCTGTTGCTGAATCTCAGTTCCCGTGGGACCAATAGCAGATTTTTATTATCTATCTAAGTATATTAAATTTCCTATAGAGTTTTGGAAAATATTGAGGTAATCCAATCAGGTAAATAACTTAAAAATTTAATTATTTCTCAAAATTTCTTCTGCTTATTCCAGATTACAGAGATTGGTGTTACCAGAAAGATTAATAATATCCTCTTTATAATTATCATAGCTAGAATTTTCAAAAGGCTTTAGAATTTGCCACATACTTTATATATATATGACCTCCTTTGACTTTCACAGCACACATACATACCAAGGAAAGAGCCAATTCTTTATGAGAATATGCAGTGTTTGGCTGATACATTTCTCATATGAACTTGGGAGTATAGTTAAACATTCTGTAAAGCTTTCCATTCCACTAAGTTCTTAGCAAAGTTGAGCTTTTTTATTGTCCATGGAACTGAAACCCCTGTTCATTCAAAAGGCAGGACCTGGTCCTTAATTGGTCTTTTCTGTCAAGGTACTGTATGGATTAGAGACAATGATGTAAGAAAGGTTCCAGGCCTTCCCCATCTCATGCCATCAAAAGGTCTGTGTATACAATCCTCTTTATGTTGCTTCTTGGTGCTTATTCTTTTCTATTTCAGGTTAAGGAGATTGCTGTTGGCTGTGACTGCATGAGCTTTAAAAGCTCAGTTAAAAACCTCCCCTGACCATTAATAGGCCTCAGGTGGGGCTATTAAGCGAGGCTTGATTAGGGGAGGTTTGTTTTGTATGAAGGCAGATGCTGGGCCACAAAGAGTCATGCCCTCCAGCTCTGAGAGATGTATATGTACTCTGAGGTGAGGTTTTCTTTGGGGCTCAAATCACTGGAATAGTGTTTGTGTTATTAGGCCATCTGAGACTCTACTATCTGTTAAGGAGTCCCCCAGTTTTGAAAACCCAGGTGTTGGTGCTTCTGTCTCTGGTAACGATATATGTATTGTCTATTGTCAGACAGATGGACTCCCTGTCTGTTGATCTTTCTGTGTGTAATTTCTGCTTGAAATTTCTGTTTGGATTTTCCCTGAAGTTCAGGGTGCTGACTTTTTCTAAGTGAATGACATATGTTTTTGATTAAAGTAAGATTGTTGATGTTTTTAAAAGTTGCTTTCCTTTTAGAAAAGCAGATCTAAGAACCTGTGTAGCAGGCCCTCCTTGCATACTGTTGTCCCTCCTGTTGTACTAGAAGAATGAACCACCAGGACATACAGAAATAGCATATATGTTGGGATGCAGATCAACCAGGACAGCATTAAGGCCATGGGGAATAGTCTTCAGGATCTAGCTGATCAATAACTGGGATACAAACTCATCCAAAGACTAGGTCACATTTGGATATGAACTTGTTTGGACCCATGCTTAAGGAGAAACTGACAAGCTTATGCCCATTTTCGCTAGTGACAGAAGTGAAAAAGTGAAGTCTCTGCCTCTGCAGATGTTAAAGGGGAGTCATGGAAAATGTTTGTGCTTCTGTTTTTGTGAAATCTTCAAAATGAGCATCCCTTTATAAAAGCTGATTGATGCTAATTAGGTACATGAAATAGGAATGCTAGGCACTGGTTTTTAGTGATAGGTGGAAAACATCAAAATAAGGACTTGAGATAATGACATTAGAGAAAACAATATTCCTAACCCCTCAGGGCCACCCCTAGAGCCCTGAGAAATATACTATAATCCTCCTAGCTCTGGAGAGGAGTTCAGGGTGCTTACTACAACTATAAGGTATATTGGTACAAATATTATTACTCCCATTTATTGGTGAAGAGATTGAGGCTTAGGAAAGGGAAATGACATGACTATATTCATCTCATTCCTAATGATAACTTCTACAAAAATCATTCCATTTCCACTAGATGATAAATCAATCATTATTCTTTCTCTACTTCATACCTATGTTTAGAGATTAAATATATCTACATGTAAATGTATAATAGATATATTCTATCTGTACATATATTAAACATAATTATATAACCATGTGTACATCTATATATTATATTCATATACATGTACATACATGAATACTATATATGTGTATTTCTATATATCTAGGTGTATATGAAAATACATGTGTATGTAGATAGTATTTATATGTATACACACAGTCAAACATTTCTCTTTTCTGGAGGATACATTAAAAACATTAGAAAATGATCACCAGGTACTATGGTTTAACCTATCACGAAGGTGAGACTTTTTTTTTTTTTTACCACTGACACATTTTTCCTTGAAGTTTAACTCTGAGTATCCTTTTGTAAGGAAAGCAGAAAGTAGGGAAGGGTACAATTGTATCCTTTCTGTTTGATAAGCATATTATTGTTAACTAAAAATAATATCTTATCATTTGGTGTGAGAGAGGGGTATGATCATCATGTAAACTGAGTTGCAGATACACACCAATAAAAAGAGATAGGGCTTTTGTGGGAATTTTAATTCTCAGTTTCCTGGCCTTAATGTAGTAACATGTTAAGTCTAATACTGTATCTCATAATGGCTTTTTAAAAAAATTAATGCATATTCTATTTATCTGGTAACATGAGCATTTTAATAATCAATCCCATTTATCATAATGAAGAGATGTGAGTAACACCATTACTTATTCATGAGTAAAGAGCACAAGGATGAACTAAATTTTTTACAGTTTGATTTCGATTGTTTTTAGAGGCATTATCTTTGAATTGGTTGCATGAACACATTATAATTTATATTTCTGTATCCTCTGAGGAAACAAGGAAGCCTTGAGGAAAGACCTTGGTATCTATGATATTTTTCCCTTTGGTTGCATCATCTCTACAGGGTGAAAATATGCCCTGATAAAAATGAAATTGGTCTTGGCAGAGCAATTATTGTTCAAACATTATGTAAAATCAATGTAATTCAGTACAGAATGGTGTGAGGTGTTTTTTTTTTTTATTTGTTTGTTTTCTTAGAAATGTTCCTAGAAAACATTTTAAGGGTATGTAGGTGATGCAATGGATAATTATGTGACCCTGAGCAATCCACATCTGTAAAATGGAGATAATAATACCACCCCCTCCCCCAGGGATGATGTAAGGACAAAATGTTATTCATATGTGCTTTCAAAACTTAAAGCATCGTGCAAATGTTAGATATTCGTATAATGTCATTCATCAGTTTTACTTCTCTGAAAAGAATTTGTTAGGATGATGATGACAACTTACATAATGCTTAATTTTACACGTATCATCTTTCCTTCCTCTCTTTGTCAACTGTATTTCTACCCAGTCTTTGAGATCTAAATTAAAACCAAGCTCTTCTGTGAAACTTTCCCTGATTTCTTCTCTCAGTTTACAGTCCAGGGCCCCAACGAACCCTTTGTCTCTGATCTTTATGAAAGGTTTAGTGGACTTGGAGTCAGGGTTTGAATTCTACGTGCCATGATAAACAAGTCCTTTAACATCCCTGGGTATAGTTTTTTGTTTTTGTTTTTTCCTCAACTCTATAAACAAAGGGTTGAACCAGATGGCTTATGAGGCCTCTTCTAGGAAATCAATGATCCTATGAAAACAAAAATATAGACAAAATATATACAATACATGTTTCTCTCTCTCTCCCCCCTCCTCTCTTTTTCCTCAAGAGAAGTGGTAGGGCTAGGTGACCCCTAGAAATCTCCAATACTTGTTATCTATGTGACCCCCAAGTGAATCATTTAATCTCTGTCTGATCCTTAGTTCCCTAATCTATAAAATGAGGACATTGATAGCACCTAACAGTATTATTATGAGGATCACATGAGATAATATATATATAAAGCATTTTGCAAACTTTGAAGTAATATAAAAATGTGAGTTGCTAATTTTGACATTAGTTTCTTTCAAATTAGAGGCAGCAAGATGACACAGCGATGGAACTCTGGCCCTGGAGTGAGGAAAACTTGAACTCAAATATGATTATATCACCCTAGGTGATTCACGTAACTTTGATTTGACTCAGTTTCCTCATCTGTAAAATGGTGATGATAATAACATCTACCTCACAAGGTTGTTGTGATGCTCAAAGGATATGATAATTATAAAGTGTTTGAAACAGAATCCAATACATAGTAAATGCTTAGTAAACACTATATAAATGCTAGTCATCATCATGGTCATGACTATTTCTACTTAATAGCCTCTGAGTGTTAATAGAGCTTATTCCAACTTTTTATCTCTCCTAACACTAAAAAGTGTAGGAGTTTAATGTGTATTTGATGACATGAATTACCACATTACATCTTTATAAGTCTTTTTAAAAAAGTGTAGGTATTGTTTCCATTTTATAGATGAGGAAATAAAGTCTCAACAACGTTTAAGGACTGCTTAAGACCTTGTTGATGAGTGGCAAAGCCAGGTCTTGAATATAAATGTTTAGATTCTGGTCTTTTTGTCCTAAGTACCATGGCATGCAGTATCATGAGCATGTATAATTATCATGTGTACAATTTGTATATATGAAAAATATGTAGACATATTCCTATATGTGTGTGCACATTCATATTAAATATAACTTGAAGATTATTTTTCCTTTTTATTATATTAACTTTCTTTTATAAAAAAAAATTGTATTTAGAATGTTCTTTCAAAAAGAACTCTAACACCAATCCTATGCTTCTCCTACCCCCTAGGCAATTTACTTAGTCTCTCTGAGACTTTCTTAGTGTTTTAAAGTGGAAATGATACTTGGCGATCTACTTCACAGTGACCATGGGGAAAATATTTCACATAACATAAAGTTCTATAGAAATGTAAATGTGAGTTATTATTATTATTATTAATTATTTCAAATGTTAAATATGCACAACACTTGAGACATAATTAGAAAGAGTTGACTCTGCTCTTGCTATTCACTTACTAATTATTATAAAAACCTCTGCACATCCTGTAACTCTTCAGATGATTGCAGTTCTAGGTCTATGTGTACATTTATTTTTAAGCACCATCAATTATCAGTAACATGGAGACATATGGTACTCCAGGTGTAAACTTCCCCAGAAAACTGTTCAGGCAGCTGAGTTTCCACCTGCTCCTGCAATCCTATTTTTTTCCCCCAAAATGTAATACTCCTGAATGCTCCTGACTGAAGCTTTTGCTAATATAGCCCTATGGGATCATCACAGGCTTTTGGAAATGTGGGACTGGGGAGGTGCAGATGCAGGTGCAATAGATGGTATTTTATTCAGCATAAATAAATTCAATTCAATTAAAAATACTAAATGTCTGCTCTGTATAAAGCACTCTGTCAGCTATCCCTGCCCTCAAGGAGTTGACATGATTCTAAGGTTCTACCAGATGCAAATAAGTTGGATTGTTCTGTCTGACTTCATGATCTCATTTGGAGTTTTTTGGCAGATACTGAAGTGGTTGGCCATCTCCTCTCACTCATGTGAGACATGAGGAAACTAAGGCAACTAGGATAAATTGACTTTTACAAAGTTACAAAGCTTAGTATGTTCTGAGACCAGATTTGAATTCAGAAAGCTGAGTTTTCCTGACTCCAGACCTGGCATTCTATCCACTGCACCACATATATGCCACTGTGCCACCTAGCTGCAGCAAATAAGTAAGTGGAAAGTACATATAAAGTAAGTTAAGGAGGAAGAGAATGCTAATATCTGGGCCAGCGAACATCACAAATGACTTCTTGTAGGAGGTGTCTGACTTCTAGGCTAAAAAAGGATTATTGGGATTCTATTCAGCAAAGGTAAAACAGAAGGCAGGAGATGGAATATCTCCTATGGGGAGCTGCCAACAATGTAACTTAACCAGAAGAGAGACTATGTATAGGAGGAAAATAAAGAATAAGATAAGAAGGGTAGTTTGGAGTCTGATTTGCATGAAACATGCCTAAGGAATCAAGGTCAGATTTTGGAATGCAAAAATACTGTTGCCATAGTGTTTTTCTTTTCCTTTTTTTTTTTTTTTTTTTTTTTTACTGTAATAGTTTTATTTATTTATTTTTAGATTTTGACATTCATTTCCACAAAAGTTTGAGTTCCAATTTTTCTCCCCATCTCTCCCCTTCCCCCACCCCATAACATCTTGCATTCTGATTACCCTTTCCCTCAATGTGCCCTCCCTTCTATAATACCCCAACCTTCCCTTATCCCCATCTTCTCCCTTCTCTTGTAGGGCAAGATAAATTTCTATACTCTATTATCTGTATTTCTTATTTCACAGCTATATGCAATAACAATTCCCAACATTCATTTCTAATACTTTGAATTCCAACTTTTCTCCCTCCCTCCCTCCCCACCCATCCACACTGAGAAGGCAACCAATTCAATACAGGCTATATATGTGTCATTTTGCAAAAGACTTCATAATAATCATGTTGTGTAAGACTAACTACATTGCCCTCCATTCTATGCTGTCCCCCCTTTTTTCTGTTCTCTCATTTGACTTTGTCCCTTCCCAAAAGTGTTTACTTCTAGTTACTCCCTTCTCCCAATTGCCCTCCCTTCTATCATTCCCCTTATCCCACTTGTCCCCTTCTCCCCTACTTTCCTGTAGTGCAAAATAGATTTTCATACTAAATTTAGTGAGCATGTTATTCCCTCTGTAAGCCATATGTGAAGAGATTAAGCTTCACTTTTCCCCTCTCACCTCCTTCCTTTTCTCCTCCACTGAAAAAGATTTTTCTTATCTCTCTTATGAGTGATAGTCTGTCACATTCCATTTCTCCCTTTCTCTTCCCAAAATTTTCCTATTTCACCCCTTAAATTTTTATGGATATGATCTCTTCTGATTCAACTCAATCTGTACTCTCTGTCCGTGTATGTATGTGTGTGTGTGTGTGTGTGTGTGTGTGTGTGTGTGTGTATAATCCCTCTACCTACCCAAATACTTAGAAAAGTCTCAAGACTTACAAAGTTCCATGTACAAATGCAAAATGCAAATAGTTCAGCTAGAAAGTCCTTTATGATTTCTCTCTCCTGTTTACCTTTTCATCCTTCTCTTGATTCTTGTGTTTGAAAGTCAAATTTTGTATTCAGTTCTGATCTTCTCATCATGAATGCTTGAAATTGCTCTATATCATTGAGTGATCCTTTTTTCCCTTAAAGTATTATACTTAATTTTGCTGGGTAGGTGATTCTTGATTTAATCTCAGTTCTTTTGACTTCTAGAATATCCTATTCTAAGTCCTTCCATCCCTTAATGTAGAAGCTGCCAGATCCTGTGTTATTCTGATTGTATTTCTACAATATTCAAATTGCTTCTTTCTAGCTGCTTACAGAGTTTGGGAACTCTGAAATTTGACCACAGTATTCCTAAGAGTTTCTCTTTTTGGGTCTCTTTCAGAAGGTGATTGGTGGATTCTTTCAATACTTATGTTGCCCTCTGGTTCTAGAATATCAGGGCAGTTTTCCTTGATAATTTCATGAAAGATAATGTCTAAGCTCTTTTCTTGATGGCTTTCAGGTAGTCTCATACCTTTTAAATTATTTCTCCTGCATCTATTTTCCACGTCAGTTGCTTTTCCAATGAGATGTTTCACATTATCTTCTATTTTTTCAAACTTTTGGTTTTGTTTTGTAACTTCTTGGTTTGCTGTATAGTCATTAGCTTCCCTGAACTCCATTCTCATTTTTAAAGAACTATTTTGTTCAGTGAGCTTTTGGACCTCCTTTTCCTTTTAGCTAATTCAGCTTTTTGAAGTTCTTCTCCTCATTGGCTTTTTGGACCTCTTTTTTCAACTGAGTTAGCTTATTTTTAAAGGTGTTATTTTCTTCAGCATTTTTTTGGTTCTCCTTTAACAAGCTGCTGTCTTGCTTTTCAAGCCCTTCTATGACCTGAGCCCATTTCATATTCATTTTGGAGGTACTGGAGGCAGAAGCCTTGACTTCTTCTGACAGTATGTATTGTTATTCCTCATCTGAAAGGATGAGAGGAGATACCTGTTCCCCCAAAAAGTAACCTTCTATGATCTTATTTTTTTCCCCTTTTTTGGGCATTTTCCCAGCCAGTTACTTGACTTCTGAATCCTTTTTTCAGAGGAGGGTCCTAGTGCTCCTCCTCCTCCCAGAACTGTGCTCAGGGCTGAGGTTCAGATGCCCTGCTCAATTCCCCCAGAGGCTTTAAGCTGAGCTGCCTGGACAATGGACCCAGGCTGTCAGCTGCTGCTGCTGCTACCTCTGCCTCTACGTGGGGCCAGTGCTAGTGGCACCTGGATACCCTCTCGCCTAGCTGGGAAAGCCCTCCCACATTGACCTTTGAAGCTTTCTTTGTAGCTTGTGGGTTGAGGGATCTGGTTCCCTCCCTTCTGGGGAGTCTTCCCCAGAGACCTGTTCTGGTCCTGTTCCTCCCCATGCAGTGTGGCCAAGTCTGGGCTTTTCTCTGCTCAGCATCCTGTGGGATAGCCTTTCCTGTTGGCCTTCCAGGTTACCTTTGGCTGGAAATCTCTTTCACTCTGCTGCTCTAGAATTTGTTGAGTCATGTTTTACAAAGTATTTTGTGGACTGTGGGGGAAGGGCTAGAGTGTATACATTTTTCTACTCTGCCTTCTTGGCTCCGTGCCCTGAGTTTGTCTATCCAAATTAGTTTCAACCAAAACCAGACAAGGAAAATAGGTAGAGTATTCCCATAATACCACAGATTTATGGGTAAAAGGGACATCAAAAACCATCTAGTCCAGATACCTTATTTTACCAGTGAGGAAACTGAGGCACAAAAGTGTTAACTGACTTTTCCAAACCTAGACAATTAGAAAGCAACATATTGGACATATCATCATGTCCTCTGACCTATTAATAAGTGCTCCATCCATGGTACAGTTGCCGTGAGACTTCCTTCTTTGTATCCAATTTATTAGTACCCTTATTTTTACAGTTACTCTCTTGGAAGAGGATAATCATGTCATGACCCCAACAGTTTTTCATTTTCAAAGATTGAGAATGTTTGCCCTAGAAAAGAGAAGATTTTACAAAGATCAGTTCATTACATTCAGATATCAGAAGATTGCCATTTGTAAGATGTACTAGAGATAGGTTATGCTTGACTTGAGCAGAGGTAAGAAGTTAACAGCAATCCCCAGAACTGACACAAAGACAGAATCTATATCACTGTAAACAAGGTCATCCTGATTATTCAAATTGTTTTGAGCAAAAACTGGATGACTTCCTATGAGAGATGGCATAGAAGGACTAACAACTACATTAAAGGTTGGGGTTGATGACTTAAAGCCTCTTTCTATTTTGAGATTCTGTGATTCAATGAAATAAATGTAGCCTTTATAAGAATCAAATATTTTAATCTCAATTTCCACTTACACTGATGAATTAGGTTCGCCTTCCCACCAACGTTCAGTCTCCCTATCTATATTGTTGAGGTAACCCTCAGGGTTGGAGTAGTTTGACTAGTTTCCTCATATCTGTGTGCTGTCAACATTGACTGCCAGTGATTGGTGCCTGAGTTTCATCTCACCAAATAACATCAATTAGCTTTTATAAATGGATATTTGCTGTGACTCTATTACAAGAAGAAAAGTTCCAACCATTTCACCAAGTACCTGGGGGCAACCTCTCATCTATGCCACCTCAGTGAGTGGGGAGAACAGACTAGGCTATATAAATTCATTTCACCAATTTCACTTCTAAATGTCACATTGCTAATACATGAATCTATAGCTACATCTTGTTTGTCTTCAATCACTTTTGGTTCAAACAGGTGGCTGAAAACTCACTCCTCACAACTGGTTGCAAAATTTAACATGGGTCCTGCATTTTGACTCCAGACCTTTCTATTTTGACCTTTTCAAAGCTTACAAGGTTTACAAGGTTAGAAACTCATAAGGTTATAGCTATCCCTGATACTCTAGCCCAAAGCAGGAGAATAAACAAAACAAAACAAAGAGACAAAGAACAAGAAACAGCCATTACTGGCCACAGGACAGTTCTTGACCAAGGCTATTCTTAACCTAGAGGCTTACAATATGTTTCTCTCACCTGAACAGCATCCAGGAAAGAACAGAGAAGGGTTAGAGACTGTCTTTGGCCTTATTGCCTTTTCAATGCACCACAAGTCTGGTTCAGTAGCCAACCAATAGCTTTACCACATATTTAGCAGACCAGAATCAGCTATAGATTGTCTGTACTCCAAATCAGGAAGCAGTGTCCTCCTATGACATAGCATCATGCCTTTCCAGAAGAAAAGTTCCCCATTCTCTTCTATAAGGGCTTCCAACAAGAAGAATTAGTTGCCCCATGTTCAACGGTTGGAGTTGCATGGACCAGGCTTCATTACATTAGGAAATGCAAGAGTCCTAAATGATTTCTAAAAGTAGAAGATACAGATGGATACCCTAAATATTTGTTATTCTCTGATCCGGATACATGAACTGCTAAAGTGTTTGATGTTTCTATTACAGTACAAGAAATATGCCAAAATTATATGATATAATAGTGATCTGCATCATGGAAATAATGTGTCTATTAAATGGTTTAAGGAACTGGAAAAAAAAATGCAGCAAAATAGAATATCAGAGTTGAAAGCAGAGCTCTTATAACCCAAACAATAACTGGAGGCTACTACATATGGGTGAGTGGATTAAGAGGTAAGTTCATAATAAGGAAGTCCGGAAGTCTAATCTAACCTCAGGTACTCATGGATTGTGCAATTCTTGGACAGTCTATATAACTTTCATTTGACTCAGATTTCTCATTTGGAAAAAAAAAACCAAAAAACAGAAAGAAAGGTTAGATTGAATGGGCTCTAAACCTATAATCCTGTGAAGCAAGGTTCCACTCTATAGATCTTCTAACATCTAGTCTATTTAAAGACTTCCAGTGACAGAAACTTCATCATCTTCTAAATGTGTCTGATTCATATTTGGACAATGTCAATAATTTTAGTAGATTTTGTTTATTTTTTGTTTTGTTTTTACACTGCCTAGATTCTTTTCTCCCCCCTTCTTGAGAGTGTTAAAAAAAAAGGGAAATGAAGAAAAGAAGAAACAAAGAGAGAAAGAAAGAAAGAAAGAAAGAATAGAAAAAAGAAGCAAAGAAAGAATAAAAGGAGAGAAAAAAGAAAAAGAAAGGAAGAAGGAAGGGAAGTGAAGTAATAGATGTGGGAAACAGCAAAACTGATCAATGAAATGAAAAAAAGACATCGCACAGTTATATAGAATATTCCATAAAATTCATGTGCCACATTGTTTAGTCATTCTTTCCTTTCCTAACTTAGGGCCCTCTCCTTTGTTTCCAGCTATTTGCTACCACAAAAGTGTTACTACAAACATTATGGTATATATAGACCCTTTATTTTTATTTCATTACTTTGTTCACGTGGCAATTCTTTAAATATTTGAAGACAGCTCCCATGCCTTCATATGGTAGTTTTCTCTTCTCTACTTCTAATATTCATAGCCTATGCAAATGAAATTGGCATTGATTTTTGAGTTTTTTAATACTCATTGTCTTCCTCTGACCCCCTCCACAGCATAGATAAAACCACAGAATATTCCGTATTAAAATCATAGCACCATAAATCTAGAGTTGGGAGAAGCCTCAGAACCAAACTGCCCTGAAAGGAAACTTAGAGCTTATACAATCCAAGGATTCTTAATTTTTTTTTTTTTTTTGTGGCATTGAACATTTGTTCAGACTGGCAAAATCTATGAAACCCTTCTCAGAATAAAGCTGTAAAATGTAAAACATAAAGGATTACAAAAGAATGGAAATATATTAAAATATAATTGACAAATACTAGAAAAAAATACAGATCTCGTAAAATGGATAATGTGGAAGTTTGTGGACACGGTGAGAAACTCTGATACAGTCCAACTTTCATTTTACAGATAAATAAACAGAGGCCTGCAGAGGGGGAGTGGATTGTCCAAAATTTCAAAAGGCAAATGACTGAAGTTAGATCCCAGGTAATCAGACCCCAAAAGTAGAATTTTAAAAAAAAGCATAATGCAAAAAAAGTGAATGAAATTAAAGCATTATATCCTCAGCCTCCACAAAGCAAATTAACACGCCCACTAATCCCTATATACAAATTTTATTTTATTTATTTATTTGGGAGGAATAAAAGCAAAAGCCACATTAGGAAACACTTTTCAGGCTTTGTTTTCAATACTTGCAAGGAGTTTAAATAGCTGGCACCCTGGGAGTGGGACCCTAGAGAGGAAGTCTGTGAGTATATTTGCATGACAAAAAGGGGATCTCTTCCAGCTTGGAACTCTCTGGAGGGATTTGTGGGGGATTTCATTCACAAACTCCTTAGACACGAAGGTGAGCACAAAGAGAATGCCATGCAGCATAATGAGGTGCTTCTGAAAGCCCATCAGCCCGCCATCCCTGTCTCCAAAGCTTCTGCCAACACAGCTGCCTGAGGAAGCTGCCAGGGAGAGGGAGAATGAAAGAGGAAGAGAGTGCTATTGGGGAAAAAGATTTCACACATCTTGGCACCTCCTGCCAGTCTTTTAATCTGCTTTCAGCAAGAAGGGGAATTGAATGAGACAGTGCACAATGACAAGGGGAATGACAGCCAACTTCTCCCCCTACCTCCACTGCCACCCCACCCATGTAATCATTAAAATATACCAAACATGTTTTATTAAAAATATAATGAGTCTAATGAGTTAGTGAAGAACATTCCAAGAAAGATTTGGACAATAGGCTGTAAATACATCTAGTGATGCTTCTTTCCTTGGACTGGTGGCAGCCCTGCAGTGTATTAATTTTTGTTACTTGGAAGGATGGCCTGGAAATCAGTAACTCTAGATTGTAATACCACCTCTGCTGATTACTAGCTGTGTGACCTTAGATAAATCATATAACCTTCCTGGACCTAAATGGCCTTCATTGAGGAATAAAGGGGTTGGATTAGATGACCTCTAACAGAATCTCCACCTGAATTTTGATGGAAAAACAGGTATATTATTCAAACCCTGACTATACTCTCTTTTCTCCCTCAACCTCTTAAAATCCCTATTTGTCATCAAAGCAAAGCCCAAGTGCTAAATTCTATAAGGAACATTCCCTGGTCTTTCCAAATGTTATCTTCCTCTCCCTACAAAAGTGTGTGTGTGTGTGTGTGTGTGTGTGTGTGTGTGTGTGTGTGTGTGTGTGTGTGTGTTTGCTATGTCATTTAAATCATAAATTTAGAGCTGGAAAGGATTTTGGAGACTACCTAGTATAAAACCTCCATTTCCCAATGAACAAACTGAGTGGTTATCTGAAGGGGACCAGGGGAGAAGGGGAGGATTTTAACACTGAGACTTTGAATCAAAGCCAGTAATCTTTTTTTCTTTCTCAACACAGATCCTGTAACGTACTTGACATTCAAGAAATGTTTGTTCATCAACTGAAGAGTCCTGGAATTTTGGGGGCAGTGGTAGGAGAGTAGTGGTATATAATTTATCTTTACTGAATCTTTGTTGGGGGAGAACTCCTACAAAATAAATGGAATTCTAAAATCTATCTCCTTCAGTTAATGCAGCCCTTAGACTGGAAACAGTTTATGGAGAAATCCCCAGTTAAGTATTTGTGGGGTCCCTCGACAAACCTACCTCATTCCAGTCTCAGTCTCATACTTAATCCTTTCCTAATTCCCACAGCAATCAAGCAGTCTATATTGAAATTTACATTTATAAAAGAGGGTTTTTTTTTTCTTTTGATTAAATCATGCCAGTGGTTTGCCATCTAAGTATCTTATGCACATGAATGACTCACTTTCCTGGTTCTTGGATTTTTAATGGTTATCTTATCATTAGACCAAGTTTTATTTTCACAATAAGTGAAAATTCTAATTGAATGAACAAGGACAGTAATATTTGTTGAGAACTCGGCATTATGTTAAAAATATAGAGAGAAAATAAAAAATTGGATCCAATCCAACAAATATAAGTTACATGTTTATGAAGAGGAAGTCCAGTGCTGGGTAATGGGCATATAAATATGATACAAGAAAAACACCTTTTCTTCAAAGCGCTTTATCAAATGGAAAGGCTAAGATATTTACACAAATAAACATATTGAAAATAAAATTATAAATAAGAAGAGGTTCAAAGGAAAACAATTTGAGAAATCTGAGGAAGAAGAGCTCCTGTGCAGAACATGAGGTCAGTATGGAAGCAGAAGTAAAGTAAGTTGAATGAGCAAAGTTCTAGGGATGGGAGATATCTGATGTAGGATATTCCTGATTTAGAATTAGAGGACATTTGTTGGAATATTACTTTTGATGCTTGGCAGTTGTGACCCTGGAAAAATCATTATTTATCTATTTTTATATTCTAGTTATCAATTTTCTCATTTATAAATGAAAGGCACTTAATAGGTGGTTGCTTAGATCACTTAAACTCTGAAGTCTCTGATTCTAAGATACTACATTCCCCCATTTGGACTGAATCAAGCAAACATTTAAAAGAACTGATTGATCAATTTTTAAAAACTGATCAAGCACTTAGTGAAGCACTGTGAATATCAAGATGAAATGGAAATAGTCCTGCCTTCAAGAAGCTTATGCACTATCAGTGGAAACAAACCTGAATTGAATTAATATATGCAAAATTCATGTCAGATAAATGCAAGGCACAATTTATTGGTATTAGTAGCTGAAGGGATTAGGAAAGTCTTCATTTGGAATAGGTATTTGAATTGACTTATAAGTGGACAAGCGGTTCTAAGAAAATTTGAAGAGAGTTCATTTCAGAATACACTACAGTCAGTGCAAATGTATGGAAATGAAAAATGTGGACTTCATGTGAGAAATATCAAGAAAGACATTTTGGCTAGAAGGTAGAACAGGTAAGGTAAGTAACGTAGAAGTATGTCTGAAAAGATAGCTTGGAGTCAACATGTAAAGGGTTTTAACTGTCAAACAGAGAATATCGTATTTGATCCTAGAGAAAATGTTGAACCTGGAAAATCACTTTTGCTGTTGTCTGAAGCATGAATTAGAGAGGGGAGAGATGAGGTAGGAAGACAAATTAGGGGGTTATTTCAGTAGTTTAGATCAGAGATGATGAGAGACTGAATTTTGTTGGTGGTTGTATAAAAGAAATGGATGCATTCCTTAGATATTGTGGATGGTCACCTCACCCAACCCTTCATTTGTAGATGATGGCACTGTGGCCCCAAGATGTTAAATGGCTTAACATCACATAGATAGTAAGTGGAAAAACTGAGATTTGAAATCAGGTCCCTTGGGCCTCCAAGGTCAGAATTCTTGACTTGAGAACATTCTGCCACAAAAATTAATAATGATCATAAGCTTTTAACTCCATTATAGATATCCTACCTTTCCTTATGATGGCATGGGATGGCATGCATTTCAAAGACTATGAACAGGAGTGAAAAAGTTCTGGCATATAAGTTCAAAGACTCTACCTATAGGCCTATTGATGAACTGTTTCTCAAGACCATACAAAGTCTGATTTCCATTCAAACCATCTGTAGACTAGACAAAATACACACTGAGAAATATTACCTTTGACTTGGCTAACAAGATTAACAAGGCTAACTTCTACTATGGAAAGAAGGAAATATCATAGTCACAGAATTTAGATCTGGAAGGAGCCTTAGAGATCATTGAATTCATTCTCCTTATTGGAAAAATAAAACAATCTATTTCAGAGAGGGAATGCTGG
The DNA here is from genome assembly GCF_028372415.1 of Notamacropus eugenii. Classification (NCBI taxonomy): domain Eukaryota; kingdom Metazoa; phylum Chordata; class Mammalia; order Diprotodontia; family Macropodidae; genus Notamacropus; species Notamacropus eugenii. The sequence continues at coordinate 684,706,842 of NC_092872.1, forward strand.
AAATGAAGTTACTAAAGCCAGGTTCGAATCCTGGCTGTTCTACCAAATAGTAGTGATGACTCTGGGAAAATCCTTTAACTTTTCAAGGCTATATGTTCCTCATATACCAAAGGAGATGAGTAAACTAGTGCCCTGTACATAATAAGCAGTTGCTAAATGTGTTTTGCATTGCAGAACACTGAATTGATTTTTTTTAGATGTGACATTGAATTGGACTAGATAATATTTAAGTCATCTTTTGGCTATAAAGTTAAACCATCTAAGGCAAACCACACTGATAAACTCATCAACCTTTTGAAGTTCTAATATATTCTCTTTTCTGGAAGAACTATGAAAGTGAATTGCTGTATTATATTGTGCATTGCCTAGGACATTTTAGGGCTGCCCTTTTGTGATAGTCAACATCAGGGTCAATTCATAAACAGACAGATTCCTGTGGATTTTCTGGTGTGGGCATGCTCTGACTCACTACGCACTTCCTTGAGCAAAGATTCTTGTCACTTGGGATTTCTATAGCTGAGACAGAATTAGGCTGTCTTCCATGGTTGAGTGGAAGAAGTGACATTCAACTGGTTGTTTACTCTGGTGGGCTGTATGGAGTCATATTTAAGCTCAAATCAATGCCCCCTATACAAAAATAGAGGAACAATTGTTGAATGAAACTGGCTACTTAAAAAAAATTAAAATACGTGTGTATATGTATATGTATATATATATATATATACATATACATATATTTGGAAATAAATTCTTATTCTTACAGAAAAGGAGGGTTTGACCAGATTTACTTCTACATTTAAATATATTATATTCCACCTCTGATGAACTTTTGTGGAAGAAATAACCTAAATCCTATATCGGACCCTCTGTTACAATGAATTAAGGGAACTTTTGCAATATGTTACATAATTAATTACAAACATGCAAACATGATATCTCATAGCATCAGGATTCTTACCCATTTACAACAGAGATCCCTTGAGCTCTCATGTGACAAGGTTGAGTTATTCTGCCCCAATTTTAAAGCAATTCTATTGTCAATTTTAAAATGACAAAAGAATTTTTTCTTCTTTAGATTTTCAATCTAATTGATTTATTCATAATATTTAAATATTTCATCAACTTCCTCAATGTCTCATTTAAAAAATCTTTGGCTTCATAAAACTTGACTGCTATAAAATTAGGGCTAGTATTTATTCTTTTTAATGCGTGTGATGTGCTGAAAATACACAGCAAAGTTGATAAGAATAGACCACAAGTTCACCTTTTGTTTGATCATAAAATAATTTCACCTAAAAAGGAAAAGAAAAAGAAAACAACTCTATGTTGTTTGGAATAGTTAATTGGTTATGTCATCAGCTGTCAAATTAGTACATTCTATGCTGCTTTTATCTTGATTAAATTTTGCTTCTGAAGATAATTAAAACTTCATTCCCAGCATCTTTGTTGTAATGAATAATCCAACCCAAACCTACAAAAACATCTTGAAACATGTCGAGTTTGATTGGCTTGCTTTGTTTATTAAATGCCACAAAGCCTTCATCTAGAGTGGGTTAAAGCTTGCATGTACGCTTTATTACCAAGGCCTTCACAAGGTAATCAAGTTGCAGAAATGTGCAAAGATAAGTTTTATTTTTCTTTTTTTTAGTGCCAGCCTCTAAAAAATGACTTAGGTATTCCAGAAAATTCATGATTTCATCAGCATTATTCCTTTCTATATTGTTGGAGTTTTCATTAAAAGAATAACTTGGCATTGGAGTTCTGGATGGGGAAAAGGGAAGACCTTAGGTTTGATTCTCACCCTAGTTATAAAATTAGCTGAGTGACCCTGGGCAACTCACTCACACTCTCAGTCTATTTCCTGATTGTAAAATGAGGATCACAGCCAGGAGTATTCTAGGAATGGAACCTATTCTAGCCAAACAAAAAGCAAAAAACAAAACAAATAAATAACTCTACTAATAAAAGTACACAGCACACACATAAACATATATACAAACATATGTGCGTATTCTATGTATATGTATATATATTCACAAGAATATTTTAAGGTTTTATATGAACTATTGATATTTTCCATCATTTTTAAGTCTGGGTAATCAATAAAATGATAGCCGAAGACTTCAATCTCTAATGTCCTGGATACTCACACTGAAAATTTAACAATCACCTCTCATAAGCAGCTAAAAACTACCTCCAGCACCCGTCTGATGATAATTCAAGTAAGATGATCAATCAACCAGTACTTATTAAGTATTTATTATGGCTCTGATGGTTAACATTTATATAGCACATTGATGTTTGTGATGTACTTTACAAACATTATATCATTGATCCATACAACAACCCTGAAAAGTAGGCATCATTAACCCCATTTTTAAAATGAGGAAACTGAAACTTTCAGAGGTCAAGTGATTTGCCAGGGTCACGTAGGATTTGCTTTTAAGTCAAGTCTTCCTGACTCTAGACTCAGCATCCTAGCCACAGAGAAACCTAAGTGATTTGTACCTGGAACTGTGCTAACTTCTAGAAATTGAAAAGAGAAAATCAGATAGAAAGAGAAAATAAAAATGATAGCCTCTCTCCTAAAGAAACATATTCTAACAGGTAAAACTATGTCTATGTATTTAAATAGACATAAGCATCTCAGTGGCTACATTGCTAATATGCCAACCATAATGAGTTGTCTTGCATTGTATTTTTAAAATAACCTGTACACAGGAAAAAATTTTTGTGAAGGTAGACCAGATGAGAATGAGGCTTGGTAGAACATAAGTTTATAGAAGCTTATAAGCTCCTTGATATGAGAGACTACTTCTTTTTAGCTTAATATTTAATATGTGCTTATGAAAAATGAATTAACAAACATTTATTAAGCACCTACTGCATTAAAGTTGCTGTACTAGGCATGAGATAAGAATACAAAGATCAAAACAATCCCTAGCGGTTGGAAGGGAACCAGGAAAAAAACCTTATGTAGAACATAATGCTTGAGTTGTATCTTAAGAGAATTCTAGGAGGTAGAAGTGGACCTCTCCCAAATCATTTTACATTTTTATCTACCTTGAAGTCCTGTGGTTACCAGCAAGTGACTAAGCAGCAGGTGCAGACACACAGGGAACTGCAGTCACAACCCTGCAAACAGGTGGGCCAGGTCATAGGGTTTTCTTCTTACCAGAATAAAGCAGCAGTGGGATTTGGCAACCCTCTGGGTATCTGAGTACCATTTTTGAAGGACTATGCTAGCTTACCTCCTGGAAAGAGGAAGAGGCTAGAAACAATAACCTAAATTTTTTCTGTATCACCTAACCTAACCCTGGCCTGCTTCCTGTGGCAGGGGGGTGGGGTGGGGGTGGGAATCCTACCCTGTAGTCAAAATACACACCATTTGTGCAATACAGTAGACCTGAAAGACAAATAGCTCTTCTGAGGGAACTCAGCAGATACTGAATTTAGTCACAGCTCTGAGTGAAACAAGGTCAGCAAAATAAGGTCAATTTACAGAAGTCAGAGCTGATATACATTTTTTTCTGGATTGGTCACAGTGAAGAGGGCCATAGAGAAGCAGATATAGGTTTAGCAATCAAAACCGATCTAGTCAACAATCAAGCTTGTATGCTGATGAAAAGGAATGAATGACAGACTCATGACAATGAGATTGCCACTTGCAGGAAAGTGTGAGGCCGCCATCATCAGTGGGTATGTTCCCATCATGAAGAACATTGAAGAGGTCAAAAAAAAGTTTTATAAAGAACTGGAGATCCTCATTGTCAATGTACCAAAAGAGAAAAAGCTTGTAATTCTAGGTGACTTTAATGCCAGAGTTGGTTAGTTACTGTCCTTCATTCTCAGAGGACTAAAATTACACCACCATGATAAAGTGAAATTTCAGTGTGTCCAACTGTGGTTGATCAGACCAATATGAGCTCAGAATGTTCTACCACAGGTTGGGCACAGATAGTCCACATGACTATTTGGGGTGGATACTCCAAATTTACACATCTTATGTTTACTTTGTGCTGTCTCAATTCTGCTTTGCTCAAAGAGCACAGCACCCTTTTTTATGTGGGCATGCCATGCTGTTTGATCCTGTGCCATTGTCTCCCATGTTGCACAGTTAAATCCAAAGTTCTTGAGAGAGACCTTGAGAGTGTCCTTGTATCACTTCTTCTGACTACCTTGTGATTGCCTGCCCCATGTGAGTTCTCCATAAAAGTCTTTTTGACAAGTGTACATTTTGCCTTCAAATAATGTGGCCAGTCCATTGGAGTCGTGCTCTCTGACACATAGTTTGAATGCCTGGCAGCTCAGCTTAAGCAAGGACTTCAGTGTCTGGTGCTTTATCCTGCCAAGTGATCCTCAGAATCTTCCTAAGAGTTCAAATAGAAGGAATTCAGCTTCTTGGCATGAAACTGGTAGATTGTTCATGTTTCATAGACATACAACAATGAGGTCAGCACAACAGCTCTGTAGACTTTCAGTTTGGTAGTCAGCCTAATACCTCTTCTCCCCCAAAGTTGTCTTTGGAGCCTCCCAAACACTGAGTTAGCTCTGGCAGTGCATGTGTCAACCACATTGTCAGTGTGTCCATCCCTGAAAAATACACTACCAAGGTAAGTGAACTTATCCACCACATTCTGAAGGACTGGAGAGATACAAGTTTGCAGGTCTATGAATAATAAACTTCCTTGTTTGTGATCCTGTAAGCACTTATACACCTTCTTGGAACATCACCCAAGTTCTCATCATAATACCCCTTGAATTAAGCCCAAATATAATAAGGTGTTTCCTTTCATTGGTTTTTATTTAGCTCTATCTGCTGACTTTAGGTCAAGGTCTCCCAGTGCATCCTGGGTCATCTCCAGTCATCCTGATGAATAGCTGTTCACTGGATTCAGATGGCTCTAGGGGAGAAGTGATGCTGTTGACTTTACACAGCCCCCAATCAAGTGCAAGTCATATCATCATTTCTCATCTTCAGCAATGAAGGATAAATACAGCAACAATTTTGTCTTGTCTATTAATGTGTGCATGTTCCATGTGCTGATGGTGAGTGGAATCATCTTTACAGATGTTTTTATACATTTTGTATAGTTTTTTGTGCTTCGACCACATGGTGGGATTCCCTGTCTGCCGTGGTAATCAGGCCAGGGTTGGGAAAGTAAACAATGTTTAGGGCATCTTTTCTAGCCCCTTTCTCACACCAGGAGGTGAGCAGTGCTATTCTTAAAAGGCTACTCAGACACCCAGGGGGCTGCCAAGTCCCACTGTTGCTTCCATTAAGAAATGACCCTATGACCTGTGCGGCCTTTGTGCAGGGATGTGACTACAACTCCCAGTGTATCTGCACTTGCTGCTTCATCACAAGACTATGAGGCATAATAGTAAAATGGTATAGCTGAAGTCTTTTAATTTGTCCTTAAATTGCATTTAAGGGAGGCAGAGTTGCACGAAGTTCTCAGCTTCACTCTCTCCTCCAGTCATCATAGTCCAGTGGCAGGACAGAGTCAAGAGTCAAGGATGCAGTGGATGACCTTGGTGTCTTCAGTGTCTAACCAAACTCTAAGCACTCCACATTGCCTGCTTCAGCTGTCTTCATGGCCATTGGAACAAATTGTCCTCATTCACCCATTCCAGCAGAGGAAGTCTTCACGTGGTTGGGGTAGACACTTACTAACTCACCAATGGTTTGAGATCCCTTGGTTACCCTCCACCTTGTTTGTCCCATCTCCCGAAATGGTTTACCAGGGTGTGGCCACTGCGCAAGCTGCCCCTTCTTGGAGCCACAGGTGAGAGTTAGGTGAACACCAAAGTTGGAAAGAGCCCTGAAAAGGCCTCGGCTGACATCACACCAAAGGTACTGTTCCTCCTTGAACACACCCTACACCCCAATATCAGAGTAGGCGTAGGCTATCAGATATGGTAGGGAGTCCTTGGAAGGAACAGAGTTGGAAATAAGAAAAACAATGGTTACTTACTATTGATGGTTTGTGCATCCCATGACTTCCTCCCCACCAACAGTCTTCCATTTATCTAAACACAAGAAAACTTTGTGGATGCATCCGTACAGCAAATGTTGGTATTTGATAGGCATTGCTATTGTAAGGAGAAGAGATAGAATATGACAAAGGTGATGTATGGTATAGAGTACTGGATTGATCATAGACATATCCTTTCCAAGATAAACATTGCATTCAGCAAAACTGGAGGCTGTAAAGCAAGATGACTATCAAAAGACTTTATGTCAACAGATTAAAACACTTCTCTGAGTATGAACAGTTTATTGCTAACTTGGAAGGTGAGCAAAAATATACTTGGCAATAATGGAGCAGAAAAAGAGTGAGCACCTTTCAGAGATTTGATATACACCACCACCTTTATTTATTTGGCCAGAATACTCAGAAACATCAAGATTGGTTTGTTGAAAATGATAAGGAAATTCAGAAGCTGCTAAATGAAAAATAAGAACTCCACAGGTTTTAGTAGGAGGATAGTTTGTCCCTCCCTAACAAGGCAACATTTAACTCCTTCAAAAGTAAAGTTCAAATGAAAGTTAGAGAGATTCAGGATTCTTGGTTCAGGAAAGAGGCAGATGAGATTCAGTTTTACAATGATAATAACAATCCAAAGTACATTTACGATAGCCTGAAGGCTATTTATGGGCCAGTGATCTATAGTGCATCCCAGTTGATGGAGCCATGTGACAAGGACATGATCTTGGAGAGAGAGACTGAACAATTCCATAGTGACCTCAATATACCATCATCAATGAATCCATTGAATATATAACTCAGATTGAAGTCAATTCCTCTCTAGTCAACTTTCAAATTAAGAGAGGTTTTCATTGACGTTAGGCCCCTCTCATCTGACAAAGTGCCAGTTGCTGAGGCTATTTCAGCTAAAATTTACAGGACACTGGATTCACTGTTCACACAAAAGCTGACTGAATTTTTCTTTGTCATGTGGCAAGAGGAGGTTATCCCCCAGTAGTTGAAGAATGCCTCCATTTTCTATTTCTATAAAGGAAAACAAAATGGGCTGTCCAGTGACAATCACAAGTGGGTCTATACTGCAAGATTCTTGCCATAGTCTTTTCTTAATAGGCTGATTTTTTATTGGTAAGATGGTCATCTACCTGACAGACAGTGTGACTTCAGGAAAGGCTAAATAATAGTTGATATGGTGTTTGCTACCTGACAACTACATGCAAAATGCCAGGAGAACAGAGTTCTATACACAATGTTCATAGATCTGACTAAGATCTTTAACACTGTCAGTTGTGAGGGCTTGTGGAAGATTATGACAAAGTCTGGTTGCCAAGAAAGTTCATCAGTATTTTATACCAGCTTAATGATGTCATGCTTACATGGGTTTTGGATAATGGATGATGCTCTTGTGCTTTCCCAGTCACAAAAGGAATGAAACAAGGATATGTGCTATGTTTTTAGCATGATGCTTTCAGCGATATTGTAGGATGCCTTCAATGAAGATAAAAATGGCACTGTAATGATGGTAAATTATTTAACTTTGAAAGGCTACAAGTCAAGACTAAATTGGAGAGAGAGTTACTACATAACTTTTTGTTCACAGATGATTGTACACTCAATATGTTCTCTGAAATTGTGATGCAATATGTGTGGATTCAATTCTCTACTGCTTGTACTAATTTTGACCTAAAAATATCACCAAGAAAACAGAGATTCTCTACCAGCTAGCCCCATACTATTCATACATGGAACTATCAGTTACAATAAATGGAGAAATTTTGAATGCTGTGGATAAGTTTACTTATCTTGGCAGTATACATTCCGGGGATGTACACATAGATGATGAGATTGACACATGTATTGCCATAGCTAGCTCAGTGTTTGCGAGGCTCTGAAGGAAAGTGTGGGAGAAAAGAGGTATTAGGCTGCCTACTAAACTAAAGGTCTGCTGAGTCATTATGTTGACCTCATTGTTGTATATGCCTGTGAAAGCTAGTAAATATATAGTGCCATGCCAGGAAACTGAATTGCTTTCATTTGAATTATTTTAGGAAAATTCTGAAGATCAGCAGGCAAGAAAGATAAGGTACCAGACAATGAAGTCCTTTCTTGAGCTGAACTGCCAAGCATTCAAACTCTATTGAAGAGAGCACAGCTGTAATGGTCTGCCCATGTTTTTCAAATGGCTTAATATATGTTTGCTTAAAAGACTATTTTACAGAGAACTTACAGAAGGCAAATCTTCACATCATGGTCAGAAGAATCGATACATGGGCATTCTCAATGTCTACCTGAAGAACTTTGGAATCAGTTTTGAGACATGGGAGACACTGGCACAGGATTGCCCAGCACGTGCCTGAATCAAAGACACACTATGCTCTATGAGCAAAACAGAATTACAGTAGCTCAAAAGAAGTAGAATTTGTACAAATTTAGGGACATTTTCACTCCAAATGTTCATATGAACTCTTTGTGCCTAACCCATGGTAAAACCTTCTGAGTTCATATTTCTCTGATCAGCAACAGTCAAGTCAACACATTGTACCTTGATCCTGATATAGTGTTGTCATTTTGGTTCTCATCAACCATGAAGGACAACAACCAAGAATCTACTATTCAAGTCACTATGGTAGGCACTAGAGATATAAGTACAAAGGCAGAAATAATCTCTGCTAGAAGGAAATTTATATTCTAACAGGCTAGACAAGAATATACATAAAGGTGTATAACATAAATGGAAAGAGAATAAATACAAATATATACAACATGTTTAAATACAAGATCGTTTCAGAGGGAGGAACCTTGAGACTGGGAGGGAATCAGGGAAGATTGTATGCAGAACATGGTACTTGAGCTGCATCTTGAAAGAAGAGAAGACTAGAAATATATAGGAGATTGGAGGTGGTGTGTTATATGCAAGGAAAAGGGAGAAGGCCAATTTGATTGGATCTCAGAGTGCAGGGAGTTGTAGACATTGGAGAAAAGTAATCTCCAATGGTTCCTGAAAAGATAGCTTGGGGGCCATTATGAAAAACATTAAAAATTGAAAAAAAGAATTTATGTTTTATCCAAGAACCAGTTAAAAGTCATTGGGACTGACTACCTATGAGCTAACATTTCACTATAATTTCTAGGATGGACTAAAGTGGTAAAAAACATTAGTCCAGATCATGCTTTCAGAGGTCACAACAATAATGCAAGTGGGAGGTGATGAGAGGCTGAACTGATCTGGTAGCTTTGTGAATTGGATTCAAGAAATATTTGAAAGTTGATATGACAATTGATTGAGTGCACTTGCTATGGTCACCTAGTACTTATTTGAGATAAGACTTGAAACGTTATTTCTAGATTTTAAGGTTGACTTACTATCTACCACTTCGCCCTGCCTTTCACCCTTTTCAACCGCTGATCACTCCTTCCCCCCAGGAGGACTCTATGCTTTTTGTACACACTTTGGAGTAGGAGAGGGAGAATTATCTGTCCCTAATCACACATGACCTAGGTGTGAAGAACTAGGAATATGGACATTTAGAGGCAGCAATTAATATTAGGCAGAGTTAGAGGATTTGCTTGTTGAGAGTAAAACATGGTCATTAGAGCAATAAGAATTTTGAGAAATATTTGTGATTAATTAATATAACGCTGAAGATTTAGAAAGTATTTTATAAACCTTATCTGATTTGTTCTTCACAACACCCTTGTGAGGTAGATAGTGCATTTATTATTATCCCCAGTTTACAAGTGAGAAAACTGAGGAACAGAGTTTTGGAATCTCTTAGCTTAAACTCATATCTTTCAAAGCCCAGTCTAGCTCTTTTTGTTATCTAAGCTAAATTGTCTCCAGTTGCATGCCATCTTATAGGATTAAATTTCTTTTTTTTTTTTTAATAGTTATTTACCTCTAGCTCCCTGGGTCTGGGAATTGGTTGAACTTTGAATTAGCTTATTAGTGATTGTGTGTGTGTGTGTGTGTGTGTGTGTTTGTGTGCGTGTGTTTTCCCATTTCTCCCTAACAGACTTCATTCTTGAAATCACAGCCACTTTTTTTTTTCTGACTTACCTCCAAGTTCAACTTCTCCTCTTCAATTTGTGGCTCATTATAAAATAGCCTTCTGAGCCTTTCCAAGTTCCCCATTTATCATAGCCTTGCTCTGTGCCAGCCAGCCTTTCAGAGCACCTTTGAATATGTTCTCTAATGCATGGCACAAACATCACTTTTCTAGGAAGGGAGAGAAAATCCCTCGCAGTCTTTAGATGAAGGCATTAGGCAAATACCTTGGCTCCTCCTTCCTCTAAGTATAGAAATTTATCAAAGTGTATAACACAGGAATCCACTGACTGTAAACTGTATCATTGTCACTAGCTGAAGTGAAAGCCTAAGTTCTTCTAACAGAAACAATAAATCTGAAATCAAAAGGGAAGGATTAAGACCTGTCATCAGAAAAGAATTTGGGTAGATTCAATCCCTTCAAACCACAGAGAGTTATTGAGCATCTGCAAAATATACAGAATTGTGTAAGACATTGTGGAGGAAAGAAAGAAATATAAAACAGGCATAGAATCAGCGTTATACATGATGTGGTAAAATGAGAAGAGAGTCACAGAATGTGGGGGAAGGAAGAAATCTTAGAACACTTAGGATGTCAAAGTTGCATGAAAATTTAGAACACTTAACATTAGAGTTGTAGTAGTTCCCTTTATTTAACAATGAAAGACAATGAGGACCAGGGTTCAAGTCTCAACTCCACTCCAGACTCATTTTGCAACCATGGACAAGTCCCTTAACCTGACCTAATAAAAGGAAGACAATAATATTTATGCCATTTTGTGCAATTGTTATCAAGATCATATGAGACCAATAATGAAAAGCATTATAGAGAATGAGAACAAGCATTTATTATTAAATATCTAAGTGTCAAGCAGTGTAGTAAGTGCCTTACAGATACTACTTCACTTGGTCTCTAGAAATATGATGCAGTGCCTGTTTTCACCAAGCAAATTAGTAGTAAAATGGAAGTTGAATAAAGATCTCCTCTTTCCCCCAAATGGAAAATATTCTTATCCCAATAATGACATGTATCATTTGGCCTGTATTTAAATTAAATAAAAGCACTCATTCAAGTGAAACAAGAACTAGAGAATTGCCTTGTCTGGTCTTTCTAAACATTCTAAAGTACACCATTACTGTATAAGTTATTGTGGTAAAATATCAATAATCTGTGAACCAAAATTTGTATATATATTATATTTACATATATAATATTATTATTGGTGTGACTTATTATTGTTGTTTTTGTTGTTATAAATGATGACTGAACCAATGGAGAGTCATTTTTTGATATTCACCCCAGGGGAAAGGGCCATTCCTTAATCTCAGTTGTAATTGTATTTTATGTATTTCATACTAAAATATTATTCAGATATAGTATATAATTTGGGGTATACCCTAAATTAACAGCAATCTAATTATGGATACATCCTTTGTATGAAGGCAATTTCTCACTTCCACAGTTATTTAATTGTTCTTTGAACAGTTCTGGCAGCTGGCTCATTATGTATTCCCCTCACTATATTTTATTTTTATTATACAAAGTCACATTGAAATGAAGTGGATACATGCACCATTGATTTTAATAGGATTTTGCATAGTAAGAATAATATGCAGGTACATTGTATTGCATAGAAATAACTTGTGGGGTAAGAATAACAGGATTATTGTGGAATTCCTAAGTAATAAAACTCAACAGGCAGTTGTTTCTGCTGGTTTATAGCACTCTTTAGGTAGTGGTATGAAACCGAAGGATGAATAACTTCCACAATATCAAATACAAATATTCACTAGCACTATTGAAGGTGCTGCCCAAAATCTTTTGCTATTGTTATAAAATAAGATTTATAGCAAATTTGTTTACCTTGAAATTTGGAAGATCTATAATTGCCTTGGGTTAAAGTTGCTCTTTCTACCAGCATTCACCTCAGACTTTCCAAGCCTCTCAATTGTCTTCATGGGTTGCCATGGCCAAAAGAAAATTTTCCTCTAGAAGCCTGTACACTGTTGATGAGTCTTTCCCCACATATAGTTAGGCTGATCACCCATAAATTGATATTGAATCTGCGGACAGGAAAAATCTGTAAGCCTTTCCAGTGTGGTGGGACCTCCTGATATGTGAATTTTGCTAAAATATTCTTTGATAGGTCTCATCACCTCCACATCATGATGAAGGACTAGAAGGAGATCTGTAATGGAGAATACAATGTATATGTAATATGAAAACCGAAACATACATATTACGCTCTGTAACCCTCCCAACACCATACTCATGTCATCTCTCAAGATCACAATTCCATTCTTCTCATCTTTTCTTATGAACTTTAGGTTGAAATAATCCTGGTATAAATCAATTTCCTTCTATTTTTCTTTTATATTTAATTATCCATGTACAATTTCACAGATGGATGATAAAATTGCTTTTTTTTTTAGTTGGAGAAAATATTCTTATAAAACCTCTATCTCTAGAGTCTCACTAAAAGCAGCCTCAAAATCATACCCATTCACAAGCAGAACAACAGTAATGATGTGTATTCTCATCCTCTGTAAACCTTAAAGTGTTATATAAATTCTACCATATCCTATTCCACAGCTGATTTGATCTCCTTGGCTAGGCTTCTATATTTGGAAAGATTTCATTCTGTATAAGGTGGGGATTTTAAGTATCTAGTAAGGAACATCTATTGAAAATCTTGCTCTTAAATTTTTATCAATTAATGAACAAGCAATTTTTAATTGCTTACTCTATGCCAGGTACTGTTTTAGATGATTAGAAAAAAAATACAAAGAATGAAACAATCATTCTTATGCATGAAGATTTCATCTACATGATTGGGGGCAATAGCTTTGCTTGTAATAATGGTAGGTTCCAATGAAGTTAATAGGTTGAGATAGTCAGGTTATTTTGAAATCTGTATTTGAATTATGGAGATTTGTCATTTGTCAATCCATTAAAGACATTGAGCTTCTGATACACAATTTTAGCTAGTCACCAGATCTTGGCTTGCTAGATATTCAATAGATGTTAAATAATTATAGCCAGAAATAATGGTACCCCATTTCCTTGGATAATCTGCATTGATCATTATGTCCAAATGCCCCTCTGTTATAAATATGTGTGTGTGTGTGTGTTTGTATTCCTTACAACTACCATTAAAACTCCCCAGATATTCCAAATCAATCCCCATACATCAAGTCATTTTTTAATGTATATTTTGACACTATTATTTTTATTTTTTGTAATTGATATTACCACCACCATTACTATGACTGATTTCTCATTTATGAAAAAATGGCTAAAAATAGATTTATCTTTGTGTAGTATGCTCAAATAACCACAGATAAAGTGTATAGCTAGCAAGTGTATGAACCATTATTTCATGCAACCTTTCTTTTTTCAGTTGATGAAACTACAATCCAGAGAAATTTAACTTCGTCCAACTCATACAGCCTTATTTGACTTACAGCAAGTTGATTGGAAGAGATGGGAATTGAACCAACGTCTCTGACTCCAAGTTTAGCGCTCTCTCTGCTACAACACTTAGATGTCTTAACAATATACAATGTCTTAACAATATACAGGGGAGAATTCTGGGAAGATCACAGAGTATATCAGAAATCATGATTTCTTGTCACAAAAGATAAAATAGCACCTGAGGGCGAACAAAGTGTAGATAAAATAAATAAGACTAGGGGCAAAAAAGAGGTCTTTCTGGGACAATTTAAGAAGATCAAAAGAAAAATGCCAGGATGAGGTTTGGTCCCTGTGAAGAGTAAACATCTCCAGGCTAGGATCATGTTAACAAGTGGCAAGCTATGAATTAATTGGTTTGGGAGGCAGCCTTAGCCCCAGTCACAGGAACTTTTTCCCAGTGGGATAGTGAGGGGAGTTGGGTGTCTGAGCCCAGGAAGATCAAGGACACCTCTGCTGACAAGTAATGCCAGACCCAGCTGTGCTATGAAAAGTGTCTGGGTGAGGAGAAAAGAGAATACAGCCAGTGAGTATAGAAGCAGTTAGGCAGAAAGCTTCTAGCTGTGGAGACTTACAGGAGCTTGGACTTTTGGCTTTGGTTCTAGGCTAGAGGGCAAAACTGAAGATCTGGGGTAAGAGGCACCACCTCCTATACGCCAAGCCCAGAGATGACTACAAAAAATAAGCAGCAAAGGAGGAAGAATTCAACCACAGAAAGCTATTATGGAAATGGAGTAGGCAGGGTTCATGTTAAGCAAAGGATATTGAAGCAAAGAAACCCTCTTAAACCCCAAAAAGTAATGTCAAATGGTCACCTATCCCCCCAAAAAATTCATTGAAGATATTTTAAAAGACTTCAAAAACCAAATGATAGAAATGAAGAAAAACTAAAAAAAAACAATAATCCAAGAAAAATGAGATTATGAAAGAAAAGTCAGCCAATTAGAAAAAGAGATCTAGAATCATAAGGAGGAAAATGACACCCTGAAAATCAGAACTGGGCAAGGTGAAGCCAGGGAAATTATAAGAGATCAAGAAATAATTTAAAAAAGTATCAAAAATGAAAACATAGAAGAGAAAGTGAAATATAAGAAAAACAAAAAATCTGGAGAATAGATCAAGAAGAGAAAACATAAAAACAATCAGACTACCTGAAAGCTATGATTGAAGAAGAAAAGAATCTTGATACAATAATACAAGAAATAATTAAAGAAAATTATCCTGAAGCATTAGAACAAGGGGAGGAGGGAGTAGAAACAGGAAAAAAAAATCCATTGATCACCATTTAAAAGAGATCCTATGAGGAAAACTCATACGAATATCGTAGTCAAGTTTAGAAACCCCCAGCTCAGGGATAAAATATTAAGAGCAACAAGAATGAAACAATTCAAGTATAATTGTGCCATAAGTAGAATCATACATGATCTAGCAGCAGACATTTAAAAGATCACAGGTCTTGGAAAGCTATATATGTATCAAAGAGCAAAAGAACTGGGGCTTCAGCTGAAAATGCCATACACAGCAAAGTTAAGCATTACCTAAATGGAGAAAAAAATGGACATTTCATCAATTGTCAGTCTTTCAAGACTGTGTTAAAAATAAAAAAAGCTTGAACTTAAAGGAAGATTTGACATGCAAAAGAAACATAAGGGACCAAAGACTGATTACAAGGGATTCAGTAAGGATAGACCATTTACTTTTTATATATGTAAAATACAACATGTGTGTCTAGATTCTTATTAATAACTGGATAGCTCATAAGAAAGATTTGTGTAAACCTGAGTATGGTATGAATTTAAAAAGTAAAACCACTTATAAATAGCTAAAAAGAGTACAAATGAGGTACAGAGGAATTAGATGAAGGGGAAGGACTTTCATCAGGAATAGATTTAAGAACAAACAATACATATATATTTAGAAGAGTATAAAAGTCTGCTAAATCCAGAAGAAACAAAACCTTATGAGGATAGGGATGGGGAGCAGACAAGGGAGGGATTTCCAGAAGAAAGGGTGAGGGAATAGTTTACTGAAGGCTATAGAAGAGTGTTTAGATTTATGGGAATGGGAGGATAGAGGAAGGATTCTTGGAGGGGAGTAGGCAAAGTATCAGGAGAGAAAGTGTAATAGCAGTTTAAATGGGAAGATCTGCCACATTCATTAACAGATCCATGCAAATACATGTGGTGTGAGGAGCTTGCTAAACAGGTGGAACAGGAAGAGACAGAACTGGAGCAAAGGTGAAAGGAAATTGCTCAGAGTAGTCAAAACTGAGAGAGGAGAGAGAAACTCTCCAGGCAATTGGTTAGCATAAGCAAGAGAGCTTGTTTGTGATTTTGTTTAAAGGAGCCTATCTTTGATTTGTTTAAAGGATACTGCTTGTGATTTGTTTAAAGGATTTGGTTTGTGGGAAGCCTAACAGAGGAAAGTCTTGGAGATGGTGTTGCCCTCTGAATTGCGATTGTGTACAGATTTCTTAGTTACTATGATAGATTTGGCTTTATGGTATTGGGATTTGGTGCTTTGGTGTCTGAATAAATGTTTTGGTTCTGTCTTGCATGTGGAGAGTCTATTGTATTTTGTGATTCAGAATTGTGCCAACCTATTCATTGAATCTGTAGGCATTGTGAATATTATGTTGGTACTAAAAACAGTGACAAGTTTGGAATCATGAAATATCAGACCTCTATGTGGAGATAGAAAGGCTTTAGAGAAAGAAATGGATATCACAGGATGGGAGGAATTACTTTATTCCTCCCTAGCAAGAAAATGGGCTAAAAGCACAAGGTTCTGTGAAAACTGGAAACTGAGGCTACAGAAAGGAGGATCCCAAGATTGAGAAAGCTGTTTAAAAGGAATACTACTAGAACCAGGGAAAGAACTGGCATGGGTATGTAGGAGAGGTTGGAATTTGTTAAGAAGTTATGGACTTATGTGTGAAAGCAGAGAGAAGCTGCTGGAAGAGAAACCTCAGATAGAAAGGGAGTAGACTAGTTTACATGAGAAGTTTTTCATGCTTCAGCATTCAAGCTCTTCTTTAGAAGAAGAAGCTAGAAAGTCTCAGGGGGAGAATAAAAGGCTGTTGCTAGTTAAGCTCACAAAAAGAAGCAAAAAAATGAACAAGAGGCTTGACTGGGACCCAAACACCTGCCAGAATGATGCATGGAAGTCTTTTTAGGCAGAAGCATGCTCAATACTAAGTCCAAAGCAGGAGAATCAGGGAGACCTCACAGTGTTTGGGGAAGTAATTGAGGATTTTACTCTGCAGAAGGTCACAGACATTTTGACTCAGTTCACCTAAAGCATGGAAGAATTGTTGATATCTTCAACGGTGAGAATCAGTGAAAAAGATAAAGTTTCTCAATAGATAAGAGTAAATAGCCAGCAGATTCAAAAGATTGACAAGAAAAGAATTGCTTACTGCTCTATTGAGAGTAGGGGTAGATTTTATAAAAGAATAGATGGCATTCCAACTAATGAAATATACAAAATGGATTGAGAAAAGGAGATTGATATTAGACTGAGCTGGTAGATGAGAACTGCCCTTGCAGATCCTTCTGAAACATTACACCCAACTTCATCACACCTGCAGGGACAATAGAGAATTGACAAGATCCCAGCTCAGATTAAAGAAAGCATACTTCTCGTCAGAATGGTGAGCCCCAAACTGCAGATTAGAAAACAGTAAACAAGAGTGAATGAGGCTATGATAACGGGTTCATGGACTGCAGAAGTATGGTTGACCTTATATCTACCTTGCTTCTTTTATTGTCTCCTTGCTTCTTTTTGGGTTTTTGTCAGATTTGTTTTCTGTAGGCTTAATACCATCGACCTGCAGATGCCTGATCACTTAAGCTGTATGTCATCTCCTGTCCATGACTCTGATGTGTTACTCCTGGACGTGTAGTCAATCAAGTTCTGGATGCCAACTGAAAAACTGACCTCTCAAATGGGACTTCTTGGGGCAAGGACAGCTGTACATCTAATCTCATCAGAAAGTAGCTGTGGGAGAAGAGACCTTCACCCCTTACCACAAAATTTGGGGCCCCATTCATTCGAGGAGGAAATGATGGAGAGCTTGTGCTCAAGCCCCACATTGATATATGGCTTTATGTGCTTATTTTCTGTTATTCATGTTAAAGTTCTCTTGATATCAGTTGCCCCCATCCCCACCCTATGTAATGAATACGAAAGATCTTGGGGACACATGTAATAATAATATAAATGGGAGCATCTTTTCCATTCATTAATAGGCCCATGTAACCATGTAGAGTGGGAGGAGCTTGCTGAATAGGTAGAACAGGAAGGTGTGGAGCAGCAAGGGTGGAACAGGCAGAGCTGGAGCAGAGCTGAGAGGAAATTGGTCAGAGTCATTATAACTGACTGGGTAGTGTGAGTGAGACAGCTTGCTTGTGATTTTGTTTAAGGGAGCTAGTTTGTGATTTGTTTCAGGGACACTGTGATTTTTTTTTAAGGGATCTGGTTTATAGGAAGCCTAATAGAGGGAAGGCACAGTGCATTGTTATTGTGTATAGATTTCTTTGTTATTGCGATGGATTTGACTTTGTGCTGTTGGGATTTGGCTTTCTAGTATCTGCAAAAATGTTTGAGTTCTGTCTTGCATGTGGAGAGTTTATTGTATTTTGTGATTCAGAATTGTGCCGACATATTCATAACTTCCCTAGGTGCTATGAATATTTCGTTGGTGCTACAGCAATGTAGCAAGTAGAAACAAGGTAGCAGGTAGAAGTAAAGTAGAGGAGGCAAGAGGGATAGGAATCAAGAGATATTCACAAATATAAAAAAAAATCTGGAGTAGAATGTGTTTGGGAAAGTATATATCTATGTGTATGTGTATGTATGTATATGGTACATATGTATATATACATATATACACACACACATATGTATATATATTTCCACATGTGTGTGTACATACATATGTACACACACATCCATATCTATTGAGAAATATATCCACACTTGATTGTAGCCTTCCAGGGACAGGGGAGAAAGTAAAAAAGTGTACAGCAGAACAAAAGAAAGCTTACAAGGAAGCAAAGAAAAAATGGACACCTCTCAACACAACAGGTAGTATTTATCATACAGGCTTTCTTGAAATGAAAATTTAAAGTTACAGATTTTGAAACCTCTCATGTCCTGCTATACAGGACATGCTGGGTTTTTTTTTTCCTTTCTTACTTTGTATTTATGTTCCAATATTTAAGTTTTGATATGTTTTTATTTCTTTTCTCTATTCTGTCTTTCTCTTCTGGAGTTTGAGTCTAAAATAAAATTTTAAAAAATATACAACACTGATAAAGGTTCAGTTACTTGTGAAAAATAGTAACTTCAAAGAAAGGATGAAAGTAAAAAGAATGTCTCCATTAAGAGACCAAATTTTCAGTAACTTTGAGACTTTGCAATAGTGGGCCTTATCATGTCCACCTACAGTGGACCAATTCCTCGGTCTCATATGAAGTCAGTGATCAAGTTTAGAGCATCTTTTATAGATTCTCATGTTTACCTCACACTTATATGAAAGTTATATTGAAGTTGAGTTCGTAAATTCAATTTAGCAAGCCTTTATTACTATGAACCATGATCATGCTAGATGCTGGAGACTGGATGGCAAAAGAGAAATAGACATTGCACACAGATACACACACACATACATGCATATAGGTGCATGTATATGTGTATGTGTACATATATGTATACACATGCACACACAATAGAGAGAGAGAGAAAAAGAGAGAGACAGAGACAGAGAGAGAGAGAGAGTTTTTTTGGGGAAAGAGAAGGACTGATTACTGGGGAAAAAAATGAAAGGCCTCTTGTAGGAAGCCGTAGCTGAGCTGACCATTAAAAGGTGACAAGGATTCTGCATGGTTTAGATAAGAAGGGAAAAATTCTGTGCACAGAGTTCTGAAAAAAGATGTAAATGTATAGAAAGTAACTTACTTGCCTCTTTGGCTAAAGCATAAAGTATATAAGGGGAAAGTAACATATGGCAAGTCTAGAAAAGTAGAGAGGAATCAGACTTTGTGGATATTTGTAGGACAAAGAATGTACTTTGTGCTTTATCTCAAAGGCAAAGAGCCACTGAATCTTTTTGAGCAGAGTGTTGGCATGGTTTGACCTGTGTTTAAGAAATATCCATTTGACCATTGTGTGGAAAATGGAACAAAAAGGAAAAGGATTCTAATTATGAGTCTTCTTCAATAGTCCAGGCAAGAGGGGATAAGGATATGAACTAAGGTGATGTTCGTGTGAGTAAAGAGAATAGAAAGGAAGATGGAGATATACAGAAAGAATTGACGAAACTGGCAGTTAATTAGATATGGGAGATAAGAGAGAGGGATGAGCTGAGGATAACTCGAAAATTACAACCTGAGTGACTGAAAAGATAGTGGGATCCTCATCAGAAACAGTATAGTTTGGAGGAAGGGTGTTTTTTAGGGAGAAAGTTAATGAATTTCATTTTGGATATCTTAAGATGCTTACCCCATGAGTCTTTCAGATGGAGCTTTTCTCCAGAAACTTGGCAATAAGATTCTCAATAGATATAGGTTAATCTTCACCCCCTATCAGCAATTGGCTAAAAATAGTGACTACATTTCCAATTAGTGCACAAACAGACCATAGTGGAAAAGCAACATAGCATAGTATAAATAGGACAGGCTAGTGCTGGCAGCCCCATGCACTGGAAACATGTTGATGAACATTTGACAGATTTAACTAGTTAGGGTGGTCTTTAGACAGTAGAGGTACAGCTTTATGTACACACTTTATCACTAATGTTATCTGTTTGTTATTGTTACTCTTTTTTTTTTTTTAATGAAATGGACAGGGATTTAGAATTAGAGTATCTTTTTCCTTTATGTAATTCAAATCATTTTATGGTAGTCAAGTAAGGATGAAACTTGATTTTAAGAGATTAATACAATTCAATTCAATAAATGTTGAAGTAAAATGAACAAAAATTCATTGAACCTCTTCATTGTGCAAGCAAGTTTGTATGCCCAGTGGGTCATTGCATGAACCATTTTCATGATGTTCCTCGTATATTATTAATTGATGCACATTCCAAGCTTCCACATGTTCATCCTATGTTGTAATACTCTAAATTCTAAGTTTTCTTTCAATTTTAACATTCTCTCATCTACTGTTCTATGTTCAGAGGTCTCTTGTAGCCTTCACATTCTTCTTTTTAAAGTCCTTTCCCACTCTGAAACTCTACATTCTAAAGAAGTTTGCAGTTTTCCATTTCTTCCACAAAGTAATGAGTACAAATCTCTTTCTATTGATGCATTCATTCATGATAATATATAGGAAAGGAAAAATTAAGATTCATGAAGAAGAAAAAAGAACAAATTTCATTTCTTAAATTTCTTGTTGTCCAGATATTTCTGTGATTCATCTATGACTGGGAATATAGACACCAGTTTTACAGGCTGCATATACATGGGAAAACATGGAACAGATTGTATGTTGATGCACGTTTAGTTTTTAAAAAATAAGGTGCAAAGAAAGAGTCATGTGGAAGTTGCCATGGAAACCAGGCATTGTTTTCTAAGGAGCAAAGTAAATAAGCACTTTTCACATAATACCCACAATTGACTTGACACAAGGACATTTTTTTCACCTAAAGAGTACCCTTAAATCAATGAAATGTTTCAGTCCCAACAAAGACAGTTTCAAGAACTATGTATTTTTTTTTGAGATATGAACCCAAGTAAAAAAAAAAAAAAGTGGAGCCGAAGACTAAATCCTCCTATCAGATTTCTATGTGCTTCATCTCTGAAGATTAGTACCAATGGAAAAGGTTTCTAAGATCAGGATGAATTTGTACACTATTTGTGTCCTTTCATATTTTTATGAATGAATAGGTAAATTTTTTGACAAGTTTTCTTCTGTTAACAAATTCACCATCCTATACTTGAGTTGTTCCTCTCTTCCTTTGACTTCCCTCCCCCACCTTTCTTCTATGACTTTGAACTAGGGGAAACATCATTGACTATCTAATTTAATCCCTTCATTTTTTTTCAGATGAGAAAACTCAAAGATCGATATTTTAATAGATTTACCCAAAACCACACAAGTAGTTGAGATTTACCTGAGATCAGATTTGAACCCAGGACTTCTGATTCCAAATACAGAATTTTTTCTCATACATCTCCTTCTCCCCTGACCCTGTCTCCCAAATATGGGGTGTATGTGTGTGTAGGAGACCAGGAATTTGTGGGAGACTATATAAAAAGGGTGAGAAAAGTTAAATGATCCCTTAGAAGCTACTCTCATTCTTATAAAACTACCCAAAATTTTGTGCCCTTATTCTCAAAGGAAATATTATGGCAAGAAAAAAAAAAAAAAAAAACAAAGGGACCTTTGTTACCGCTTCTGTTAAAAATCCTGGCCATGGACTGGCTTTTCTGTCTTTGCTGATTGAGTTTTGCTCCAAAAATTCCTAGCAGGTCTGAAGCTGAGATAGAAGAATGTTGGTATACTTGTACAGTAAGGAGACCTTACTATTTTTTTCTTTCTCACCATGTTGTCTTTCTAAGCCTCAGGGATCTGCTGGGGTGGCAGATAGATGCCAGTCACACCTGAAGAGATACGCTGCAGTGTCAAGCAGTGACTATACGTTTAAGAACAATTTCTATCTCCTAGCTGTTAAAACGTCATTCTCAGATTTCCCTACCAGTGGCTAGTGTCCACAGAGTCTTCAAGGAGCTAGGGTTTCCCCAGGTTACTGGAATTGTGAGCCATCAACAAAGTTCTTTTTGCTGTCTCATTTTAGTTCTCATGGTCCTACTGTACCACTCTTTATGAACTCTGGTATATATCAATCTACGAGTATGCATCTATACAGACATAGGATACACAGACATACACACAGATACATACATGTTTGTGCATATTCATACATACATTAATATATAATGTTCC
Source organism: Notamacropus eugenii (assembly GCF_028372415.1). NCBI lineage: Eukaryota > Metazoa > Chordata > Mammalia > Diprotodontia > Macropodidae > Notamacropus > Notamacropus eugenii. The sequence continues at coordinate 684,729,298 of NC_092872.1, forward strand.
TTTGTCTTTATGAGTATATTATTTAATAGTCTATATCCACACCTTGTCCCCTTACCTTTTGGTATTGTTATTTTCCTTTAGGTCCTAGTATAGTAATGATTTGAGGAGAATGAGATTGACTTAACCTGTTTCTGATGTTCCTGGAACATATGAGAGGATGATTGTCTTTCCCCATTAACTAGGAATCTTGAGGAAGCACACTCTTACAATAGAATGGAAACTATGTGGTCGCAGAGAAGGGTAAGAGATTGATTTGCTCAAGCCCAGGTTTGGATGCCTCTTCTTCTTCATACTGCCTTTGAGAGCCAGATTTTCTGATTATCATGCCGGAAGAAAAGTGTGAACCCTGGATTTTGATCTTCAAGGCACCAATGAGATGGCAACAAGGAGTGTGGCTACCAGACATCAGTTCTATGAAGTCAGGGATAATGCAGGAGCAGAAGTGGAGAATGGAAAATTAGAAGGGAAGATCTACAGTACCAAGTTTGGCATTTGCAGAAACTCCTATTAAATAAGTAAGCTGAAAGGCCAAACTGGTTTGCTCCCATCTCTTCCTTTTGCTTTTACATATTATAGCCTGGAATTCTAAGAAGGGTCTCAGACACATGTCCTTCCTTTATTCCTGCCTATGGTTTAGGCAAATAGGTGAAGCAGTAGATTGAGGGATAAGCCTGGAGACTTGAAGACTGGAGTTCAAATCTAGTTTCAGACTCTTGCTAGCAATGTGGCTCTGGGAAAGTCACTCAACTGCTGCCTGCCTCAGTTTCCTAAAAACACAAAATGTAATAAAAGCATTGAGAGTTTCATTGCACTGAGAACTTATTCTCTTTCCCTTCTCCATGAGATGGAGGAATCACTGGTCCAGAAATTTCCCTTGTCAAATATGAGAATTTGGAGGAGTAAGTAGAAGGAAGTTTAGGAGATGACTAGAGGCAGACTACTCCACGTCAAAATTCTTCCTTCTTTCCTTCATTTATTCCTTTCTTCTTCCCTCCCTCCTTTCTTCCTTCTCTTCCTCCTGTGCCCCTCTCTAAATAGATGTAGATATCTGGGTGTGTGTGGGAGCTAGCGCATGGGAAGGGGTAGAGATCATGACCAGAAAAAAAAGAATTCAGAGTAATGTTTCAGGGAATTATAGACACAGATACTGCCACTGAATTGTAGAATGTTAGAACTAAAATATACCATAAAGAAAATAAACTCTAACTCTAGCATTTGTCATATACATAGATATGTGTTTTATTTCTTAATTGTGATTGAAATTATAGGGATTAGAAAAGACCCAGGCTTGACTTTTTTTCTATCAATAACATATTATGTGACTTTGAACAAAAGCTTCATCTTCTCTGAAAAGAATTATTGAATTAGATAATTCCTAAGATCCTTCTACTTCCATATCTATGATTATATGGGTATTTGCATGTATATATACTATATACAACATGTAAATTTATTATATCTTCTGAATGTAGGCAGACAGATAGATAAATGGATAGATGGATAGAGAGATAGATATTTAAAGAAAACTGCACCAAAGGTCCAGCCAGGTCACTGAGTAAACATACACAGGTAGGTATATATTTGTATGTGCATAAATAAACACACATACATATACACACATATAAAACAAATCAGCCTGCTCTAAACATAGCTTCCTTTCAATACCAGTTACGTGTATGCCAGAAAACTGTACTCAAGAAAAATGACATGAATCAGCTTCATGCGATCACAGAGAGTACCTAGGGAATTTGGGGTCTTAAGGAGAAGTTAATTCAAGGTGCTCTGTAGGGACCATACTGATCCTCACAAATGATGAGTTTCTCTGGTGACATATGTCCACTGTTAATCAGCGCAGCACTTCCTCTGCAAATACTTTAGAGAACAATTGGAAAGAACAAGAATTTAGGGGGAGGCTCTATTTTCTTCTTTGATTCTTTAATGGATCCAAGATTTCAACTTTAAGGCTGATCTCAGAACCAAGAAGTTCCATTTAAAATAAATAAAGCCCTTCTTGAATGAAAAGTTGATGTGATGAGTAAACCTAATAAAATATGTCCTATCATGAAATAAAAATGTAAGCAAAACCTTTCCCTTTCCCTAAATTTCACTTTAGAAATTGTCTCTCAGTTTTCCTAATGGACTATATGGGCCAATGGAGTGAGTAGGAGAAATGGTGATAGTATAAAGGTATGAAGAAAGTGGCTAAAGATCTGGGATTGCCTCTTGATTCCATCATCGGGTGCCTCTGTGACCATGGGCTAGTCATCACTTCTCTCTCTGCATTTGTTTCCTCCTTTATAAGTTGAATGGGGTTAAATAAATATAAAAACTTCCTTCTGCTTCTGAAATTCTATGATTTCTCTTTAGCATATGCCTATAAATGTCACATAAATTTCATTAATTCTAGCAGTTGACTTAGCATTTTTACACACCCTAATTTTTCCTTCTGCTAAGGACATTGCTAATGAATTAATGGCATAATATGTGTGATGTGTTTACTAATCTGGCAGTTATTTGAAATTCACTGTTGTTTTTTTATGACTAATTACTATTTCAGTCCTTTAAACAATTTTCAAGGAATTTTAACTAGTTGCTGTAAATTAAACTATAAGGCCATGTCTTCCTAATTGAAGTGGAAATGCAAATAATCAAACTAAAACTGAAATGTCTCACATTCAAGTAAGGGCAAAGTGAGATTTCAAATCTAAGATGAGAAGTCAGTGAAAAAAAGTTTTCCAGAGGAATATGAATTCACATTACCTTAAAACCACAAAATAATGACAATGTAGTTTGTGAATTAGCAAAATGTCTTTTAAGGATTTTTTCAATATAATGACTTTGTGGGGGTAATTATGTGATGATGATAAGCCTCCATATGAAATCTTTCTCTGGCCTCAGGCAACTATAATGAACCATAAGAGTCATAAAACATCATCCATGGGTGACAGATACAAATTAATCATTTACTGAATCTGAGAATTTTTATCTAGTCCATCCTACCTTTCTTCCTTCCTTCTCTTCCTTCCTTCCTCCCTCCCTCTCTCCCTTCCTCCCTCTCTCCCTCCCTTCTTTCCTTCCTCCATCCCTCCCTCCCTCCCTCCCTCTCTCCCTCTCTCCCTCTCTCCCTTCCTTCCTTCCTTCCCTCCCTCCTTCCTTCCTTCCTTCCTTCCTTCCTTCCTTCCTTCCTTCCTTCCTTCCTTCCTTCCTTCCTTCCTTCCTTCCTTCCTTCCTTCCTTCCTTCCTTCCTTCTCTAAGTGACAGTGAGGAGAAAAACGGGATATAATACTGGACCTAAGAGTCATGAAGACCTAAATTTGAATCCTGTTTAGTCATTTTCTAGTGTTGTAACCTTGGACCAGTAACTCAAGCTCTCTTAATCTCACTTTCCTTATAGGTAAAAAAAAGAATAACAATTGTATCTACTTCAAGGGCTAGAGAAGATTAAATGAAATAAAAGGTCAAGGGCTTTGCAACCTTTGTAGCACTTGTAAATTCTAATTATGCTCATTGTTATTGCCACAGCCTCTGCTTCAGTCTTTAAATTATAGCAAGTTTTTTTTTTTTTTTGATCTATCACTTTATTAAGAATTCATTCTTAAATTCATTGCTTTCTCTTTGAATGCATTAATGTCCTGGCATAACTGGTAATTAGGTCTAAAAATCTATGCAATCTCATATAGACTTTCAGATAATGATTGTTGATGAAAGAAATGAATTGTTAACAAAATAACCAGAAGTCTTAGTGTTTGGTAGAAAAGGATGACATCTGGGCTACCTTTGTGCTAAAGTGCTTGAACAGGTATGTTTATGTGTATGATCTGAGGAGTATCTGTGTAAGGCTTCCTCGTCCCTCTTGACTTTCACAGAGCTTAATATTCCCACTAAACCTGGAAATCTTACTTTTCAAAACAGTAATTATCATATTAAGCCATTTTTAAAAAATATATGAGAACTTTAAAATGAACTATTTAATCAGAATACACAAACTGCCCTCTTGTCAGGGTCCTGAAGGAGCAGATGAAAAAAGAAAATTTGATATGGTGAATAAGGGGCAAGAATGGAGAGAGACAAGAGTAGAGTCTTTGAACATGGGTCACCTATTGAAGAGGGATGGGTGCACCAGGAATCAATGGGGACAGTATAAAAACAATGCTTTTGTGGGATGGGGGGGGGGGAATAACAAGAACAATAAATAACAATGGCTATGTTAATAATAGTTATCTAGCTTACACTAATATGGTGCCTAGTATGTGTCAGACAACTGTGCTAAGTGTTTACAAATATTATCTCATGGATGTTCACAAAAACCTTGGAGGTCGGTATTTGTGTAATTTCAATTTTTAAGTTAAGGAAACTGAGGCAGAGAGAGGCTAAATGATTTGCCCGGGTTCATATCACTAGTCTGGGGCCATACTAAATTTCAAGTACTCCTTGCTTCAGGTCCAGGGTTCTAGGCATTGCGCTACCTAGTTGCTTCAAGGAAGGAGCACAGGGTAACTAGAGACAAGCAGCCCACTTTCCAGTTTTCTCAAGGTCAGTCATACCGAGAGAATTCCTGGTAAAATTTCTGTTTTGTTTTGTTAGGAATATAGATTTAGAAGTGGAAGGAACCCAGGAAGCCATCTAATCCCTTCACAGGGATTGTTGTAAGGATCAAATGAGATTAGCATATATTAAGAAAGTACTCTGTAAATCTTAATCTACATTAAGACTTGCTACAATGAAAAGAGGACGAGGAGGATGATTCATGATGATAATAGTGATGATGATAGAGAGGAAGAGAAGGAAGATGAGGAAGAGGAAAAGAAGGAAGAGAAGGAGGAGGAGAATATTGAGGTCCAGAGTTCACTGACTAACCCAGATTACACAATAGAAGGTGAGAGAGAGAGAGAGAGAGAGAGAGAGAGAGAGAGAGAGAGAGGATTAAAACCTAAAACATCTAATTCCAAATCCAGTTTTCTTTATACTGTGTCCTGTTGTCTCTCTTGCCAGAGGGAAACAATTTTTTGTAAAGGGAAACAAAATTTAAAAAATATATATGTATTTGTCAGAAGGTTAATGGGTAGCATCTATTGAACCAAAAACGTATTTCTTAAAAAAAAAAAAAAAAAGGTACTTTCAATCATTTTCTAAATTGATGTTTTTGGTATAATGCATTGGGATATATGATTAAAAATTTGAAGATTTCAGATTACCATTAATATAAAAATATTTCTGATGTGTTTGCTGAATAAATGGGAAAACGGAATAAGAAATTCTAATAAATAGACTCAGTATTTTGTTTTTCTGTGAATAAAGCATTTTTTTGGTAATCACTTTAAACACACTTGCAAATTATCACTGTTGATGGCACTTTCTGATAGATTAGTACATATTGATCATATTTCACCACCAAGAACATTCAAACCACAAATACATACAGGGAAAATGTATACCCATTTGGAAAGGAAATACTCAGTGGCCAGAAGCACTTCACTTGACTGATGGTGTTAATAAATCTGCCTTCTGTTTCTTCAGTTTGTGTCTAGTAATAAATTGAATTTAAATACCATTGAAAACAACAATGTGAGAAACAGATACAGTTCAAATCACTGAGGTGTTTATGAATGGTTTTTACTACCATGAAACAATGATTCCCACTATGATCGACTCAGATTTCTACCAGTTAAGAGAAAATTTGTTCTCTCCATTAGAATTCATTACTGTGCCATCTCTAAATATTCACTTGTACATATACAATCCTTTTGGAATGTTTACTTAAATTTACACTTATTTGAGCCCATTTGATATAAATTCATCATTGGCTTTTAACGCCTCTAGAGTATATATAGAGTTATGTTTGAGGCAAGTCTATTGTAATATTCTAAATTAGCTTCATTTCTTGGGATATACCTTAAGGATGAAAATTGAAGCCATTTTTGTGAAACTTTGGAGGGAGATACATGTAGCAGTGATTTAATAAAGGTAATATAGATGCAACAAAAGAAGAGAGTGGTTGTTCTCAAGGAGTTTACACTGTAAGTTGTGAATGAGGGTAGGAGAGAGGTGGCAAAGTTGTCCATTGTCAAGGGATGAGTTCAATTTTTAGTAAGCATAAAGAGTTTGGAATGTGATGCATAAACAGTTTTAATTCTGTGTAATTAGTCATTTTGTTAATCATGCTAGTGAATAATTAATAAAAGGGGTGAGTGGAGTTCTCAGATGCCAAAGATCCCTCCTGGAACTCATTCTGTTTGTATGCCCTTGTAAAATGAGTATGTCTGAAGGTGACAATCAACACTAATTGGTCAACAAGTAATGAGAGAAATAATCTTATAATGAGAGGCTGGGGGATTTGACTGATTATGTCACTCATGGACCAAGAGAGACTATCTCAGGTCAGACCATTCAAAGTCTTGGGCAATCTAGACAAATGATCTAATATCTTTCCTCCCCAGCCCTCCCCCAGCCCCCAACAGTGTGAAATACATCTAGCTACAGCAGAGGTGGGCTGAGCTATATTTAGAGGGAGAGATATATTCAGAAAGAATGACAGATGCATAGATCAAGGGAAGAGGAACTTGTGACCTTTGCAGTCCTTGGGTGAGATCTTTTCACTTAGTCTAAATTTTGCAAAATAAATTCTTTTATTAAGGGGATTTGTTCTGTGAAGTTTTAGTCAAAGGGCTCCATTTGAGGACTTAGAAGGCCACATGTAGCCTCAAAGCCATAGGTTCCTACCCCTGGCATAGACATATACACAAAAGCACTGTTGCTACTGCTGTTCATGGTGGTGGTGGTGGTGTCATCTCTAAATGTGAGCCTCTGGGCAAGTCACTTCCACTATCTTTCTGAAACTAAATCTCTTCACCTACACAAATGACTTCTAAAATCTTTTTCATCTCTTAAATTCTTTGAGTCTGGAACACTGAAGATTTTAGGTCCAAAATTCCTTCAGTAATTTCATGCCAGGAGTCTAATACTCTATATTCTATTACTCTGCAATGCTACTTAGGAAAGATCCTTCATTAAGAACACTATTGTTCGAGCCTGTGAATTAAAATTGGACAGTAGTGTGACAGACTAACCAAAGTCTTAAAGGAAGATATGACCAGAAACTCCCAGTGCTAATAATGCCATAAAAATATCAATAGCTGATACAAACATCTCTTTCTAAAAAAAGAAAGAAAGTAGGAAAAAACCCTGCATTTTGTTTCTAAGACCATTTTCCCTATAATTTATGAAGGCATAATTAAGTCTAGTCCATCTTCACATCACACTTCTAGTGTGCCCTCCTAAACTCTTAGTCTATGGAGTTCTAGCATAATTCAACCTAATCTCCCCTTTGTACCCTGTGTACATTAAGTCCTTATGTAATCAGAGGATCCGTGATGTCATGAAAAAAGTTATGGACTTAGAGTGAGATAATCTCAATTCAAATGCCATCTCTGACATTTTAAGCACTGGATGGCTTTTGTCTAGTCATTTGTTATCATGGAGCCATACAGTTCATACTCTATTACTTAAATTTTGTAACTCTTGAACTTGCTGTAAAAGAAGTATTTTGTGGGACATAGTCAGGGATAGCTCATCATTGGCATTATCATTATCATCACAGTCATTAGAGTCAGAATATCTGGATTCAAATCTTCTGACATGTACTAATATATGTGACTGAGACAATATCATTAAGTTAATCAATGGCAGAGCTGGCATGTGAATCCATGTCCTCAGACTCCAACTGTGAGACCATGTTATTACTGTTTTCTTAGATTCACATCCTAATGAAAATGGCATTACTCTCTGGCTAATAGTCAGCCTGTGATTGAATTATGATCATGGTTTTATCTGGGGAAGTGGGCCAAGAGCTGTACAGAGAGATATGCTTTTAGACAACAGAAAGAAATAACTGAAAATGAACTTCAACCTCTGTTAACAAACAAAACCTTGTTATACTAACAGAGGCATTTTTCTGGTTTTTTTGCCCCCATTTGTCAACACAATATTTTCTATTGATGGAACCCTCCAGTCTATCTGATCAACAGTGCAATATTTCTATGACATCCACATGTCTCAGTCAGGACTAAGCATGAATTTAGTCAGCAAGGAATCTTACTACATAAAGAACATAGCTCTTATAGACAGAGACCTTGTTAATTAGTTGTAATGGGAAATAAATATGGAATGATTTTGGCAAAAATTGTATGTTTCTGGAGACACTCCAGTGAGTCTCATGTTATTTGTCAGGGAATGTTCTAATACACATATTTAGTATTTGTGCCTTGGGGCATTCTATTTCAGTATGTGTGTGTCTGTGTGTGTGTGTGTGTGTGTGTGTGTGTGTTATTTTTAAGGGATAGGAGGGAGCTGCAAAGACTTCAATTATTACCCTAGCAACACTTACCACCAGCAGACTGGCCACCATAATGACAAATGCTTCGATCACATAGACTTTTGAAACAAACGAAATATATACAATGAACCCAAATTCTGTGCATCCCCCTTCTAAGTCTGTATCAATGGCAGCAGAGTAATGGGAAAGGGGAACAGAAGGAATTAATTGCAGGAGGAAATATCAGAGGATAGGCAGGCATGAACATGTGATCAACAACATTGGAAGGAGCAGCCTCAATAATGAGATCACACATGTAGGTATTTTGATTATAAAGAAGATAATAGATGCATAATATTCATGTGCATGACAAAAACTCATCGTACTTCAAATATTCTCCAAGCAGTTCATTGTCTTAGTCATTCTCAAACATTTCTGGAATAATAATAAATTATGAAGGATAATTTATTATTTATTTCTCAAGTCTTTGAGATAAATTCTAGCTCCAAAGCAAATGGTTGGTGTAGATTAGAAGAAACTACTGTTTTGTACAAATCTCCCTGAGGAATTGTTCTGCTATGCAGAGGTAAGGGAGTATTGGTATGGAATATTTTATGTATTGTTAGACTCAGTTCAAGTGAAGTTGGGTTTGTTTGTTTTTTAATGTTTGATTTTATTTTATGTATCTTGTATTAAGGGATGAATCAGGGAGGAGGAGGGAAAAAAGAAGGCTATGTTTGGGAATGAAGTGAATGTGAAAACAATAGTATGGTAACATTTTTTTAAATAAAGTTGAAAGGGCTTCTGGTATCTATATATGTATGTATATGCATATGTATATATTTTTGCATATACATATACATTCAAATATATACATACCTACACATTTTTCCCATTGACATTGTATATAATTGTGGGAAGCTGTGTGCCAGGATCTTTGGGCAAACATTTTGCGTCAACTATTCTTATTATATCATTTTTAAGTCTTATCTAATTACTAATGTAGTCTACTGGCCAATTATTAATTATATCATGGAAAAACCTTTGCCTAGAGTTGTAGGAGTAATTATCTACAGACTTATCTCTAGAAGCCAAGGTAGCAGCTACCTCCTGGGCTTGGCTGCAATTTGGGGTATAACCTAGAAGGGATGCCATGATGATATTATTCCTCAGTGCCAGAGAAAGGCAGGCTAGGATAGCCAACTGTGAACTACAGTTCTTAGAATCTAGGACTGAGGGTGAATACATGCAAATGTCTTTGCCTCCTAATTCTGTGCATCACTGCTATAAACTTTATCAAAATTCTCTCATTCCCCCCAAAGAGACCCATATAGAGATGAGAGACAAAGAGTATTTTCCCAGCCCTCACTCAAAAAGGAGGGACTTGGCAACTTAAAATGTACAAAAGGAGATGAAACACCCTCTCATAGGTGTCTAGGTAAAATGGAACAGAATTTGCAGGTCATGAGAGGTTCCAGTGCCTAATGTGACCAATTTCATTTCAGGCTGAGAAATCAGATATATTGAGCAACAAGACTGAGAAAAAACAGCATACAGCATTTGTGGGTTTAGCTAGGTAAAGGGGAAACTGTTTTAAGCCACCATAGTAAAGAATCCTTTAAAGCAGCGTTCTATCAAGAACCAAGCTGGGGAGAGAGAGTTTGAATTTTAACAGGTTTCCCTCCAATGAATGGAAAGGCAAAGATCAAGTTAAGTAATTCCTGACAATTGTGACAAACACAAAAGTATCAGCACCAGAAGATCAACCATAATTAATTTCTTTCCTTCCTTTCATTCTTTCCCTTCCTTCCTTTCTGCTTTTCTCTTTCTCTCTGTCTCTCTCTGTCTCTCTGTCTGTCTCTCTCTCTGTGTGTCTCTCTCTTTCTCTCTTTCTCTCCTTCTCTCTCTCTTTGTCTCTCTCAGCATGAAATACACTAAGACTCTTATGATACCTTTGAAGAATCCAGCATCTAAAAATCTCTTGAAATGGAAAATATAAAATTGTGAAACTTAATCTTTGACTTCAATCAATAGATACAGGCAAGAAAGCATAACATAGTGTAAGCAAAGTGATTTGGAACATTTTTCTTTCTTTGGATGAAAAAGGAGAAAAAAGAGGGAGAGGGAGAGGGGATTTGTTTATTGCTTTTCTCTGCAATAAATAGATTTTAAAATTCAAGAAATTTCCCCCCTTTCCAGTGTAAATGAATCATCAGGGCATCAATGTTTCCCTGTCCCTTCCACGCAGATAAAAACCAAAGTTGTCTTGATTTTTGTGAAATCTGTTGAATTTAATTTCGTACATTTTCTATTTCTCAAATTTAGGACAACGATATCCTTCCTTATTTAGCTATGAAAGACTCAACATCACAGAATTTCTTAGGTCTAATTTCTTAGACCTCAGTAGTCAGTTTTTCAAACTATAGTGGGAGAAGGAATCCCCCTGACAACATTCCCAATGGTTAATAATTAAACCTCTAAATTAATAGGTGTTGAGGTGATCACTACTTCTAGTGGTAGCCCATTTCACCTTTACCGGATATAATTCTAGAGAAGTTCCTTATATTAACATGAAATCTACAAACTTTTAGCCTCTAACTATACGTTTTCATTGTTTTCTTAGAAGCCAAACAGAATGTTCCCAGTCTTCCTTCTACATATTACTACAAATATTTGAAGATAGATACTTCCCCCAGTAAATATTCTTCTCCCAATTGTATTCAAAGGCAAGACCTATATTGGCTCCATTGGATTAAAAGAAAAAAAAATGTGAAAAATCTTCTTTCAAGGAGTTTGAATTTTGTCATGGTGAAATATCACTTACATGATAAATTAAATTTAAAAAAATCCAACTTGAAAATATTCTCTGTGATGTATAGGGAGGATGTTGTTACAAGGGATAAACTTGCTATATATTAGGAGTTCTCGATGTGTTCATAGATTCCTATAGATTTCAGGGGGTACATAAAATTGGACAGGCATATAATTTTATTTTTATTTTCACCAATCTCTAACTGAAATTTAGCATTTTCTTCAAAAAATTAGCATTTTTTTTCTGAGACATGGTCAATAGGCTTTAACAGAATGCCAAAGGGACTCATGAAAAAAAAGTAAATATTCTTTCCATAAGTGATTATACCTGAGTTTTGAAGGAATGTCAAGGAGTCTATTATGTTGAGGCTAGGAGGGAGTTCATTCCAGACACTAAGGACTGACTGAGAAAAGAGACAAGAAGTATAATTAAATAAACTGAAGATAGTAGGCATACTCATTTACCTAGAATATAGAGGGTATAAGAAAGAGTTATATGCAATAAGTTTGGAAGAGGAGGATGAATTTAGGTTGTTAAAGAACTTTAAAAGACAGAGGAGTCAGAATTTTATCCTAGAAATAAGAAGCCATTGGAGCCATTTTTGAAGAGGGACATGATCAGTTCTTAAACCTATCAGCTAGTTCTGCTATGTATAGAGTCATGTATGGTTCAATTTCCCTGTACCATCCTAGTCATTCTTTTCTGAATGGGACAAGAGAGGGAGAGGGATATGGAGTGGAAGAGAGTGAGAGAGACAGAGAGAGTGACAGAGAGAGGGTGGGGTAGGGAGTGAATGGAGGGAAAGAGATCAATCTGTGCTGTCACAATCTCTGAACCTCAATTTCTTCATTTATAAAATTAACATAATAATCCATGCGTTGTCTACCTCCCAGAGTTGTTGTGAAAAAAGTACTTTCTAATATTGAAAAATAGTTTAAATTATATTAATAATGACAGTTATTATTATTAAAATTATTACAGTTCCTGAAGGTAGATGAATCTATCTCTGTTTACGGTTCATTAAAATGTGAAGTGGGAAATATGGATAAGGATTTCCTATCCACCACTTTTATCTACATCACTATTTGAGATTTGGGAAACCTTTTTTTTTTTTTTGGAATAGGTATGTTAATTATTGTGCAATGATCAGCTATAAATGACTTAGTTGTTCTGATCAATTCAATGAGCCAAGACAGTTCAAAGGACTTAAGATGAAAAATGTTATCCATCTCCCAAGAAAGACCTGACAGAATCTAAGTGAGCGCTAAACATGATTTTTCATTTTATTTTTATTTATTTTTTTGCAGCCTCACTAGTGTGGAAATACGTTTGCATCATTTTACATGCATAATTGAATTTACATTTCTTGTCTTTTCAGTGGGTGGGGACAGAAGGAAAAAAAGAGAATTTAGAACTAATGATTTTTTAAAAGGATGTTAAAAATAAATGAATAATATGCTTTTAAAATAATATGCTTTTACAAGAAAGAAAACAAAAATGAAAAAAGTGTTATATAGACATACATACATATGTAATGTTATATAATCTGACCACTTATAATACTTGTCAACTCCCTAAAGTTTTGAATGTGAGACATGTATCAGAGATTTTTTATTCATTTTCCCACCCTCCAATTTCTCTGCTTCATTAAATTACATTTATTACTGCAAACTCTTCTTATTATTTTATGTAATTAAACTTCTCTGCTATATCAAATGGGTATGTTGACAAGATTTTCTGGGTACCTTATGGTACAGGCTTTAGAATTCATTGTAAAATATCAGAATTTTCTTCATAGAACAAAGCACTGCAAAAGTAGCCTCCTGCAATTCTTTGGGCTCCTTGACAAAGAACCAAATCATTGTTCTGTTCAGTATATCAGACACGGTGTTAATCACCAGGGATACAAAGTTCATGCAGAACTCTGCCCTTGTTCTTGAGGAGCTTGCAATCAAATATGGGACAATTGCCACATACACAAATAATGATTGCTTTAGCATAATAGAGGAAAATGAAAGATTCAAAAAAATTTAATAGGTCAAGATGACAAGGCATAGCCTACATTAATGTTCTTCCTCCTCACTGTCTTCTCCTTACTGTTGCTCCCTTCCCTTTTCCTTTCCCCTTCCCCTTCCCCTCCTCCTTAACCTCCTTCTTTTTTCCTCTTCCTCCTCCTCCTTATTCTTCTCTTTCTTCTTCTCCTTCTTCTTTACCTTCTTTTTCTTTTCTTCTCCTTTTTCTTTTCTTCCTCTCCTTCTTCTTCATCTTGTTCTTCTTTATCTTCTTCTCCTCTTCATCTCTTCCTTCTTTTCCTTCTCCTTCTTCTGCTTCTTCTTCCACATATGTGTATACAATCTTTAGATATGTTCTCTGAATTAAGCCTCTCAACAATGTTCTAAGGTAGATAGTACAAGTTATATCATCCCCATATCACAAAGGAAGAAAGGGACACAAAGAAGTTAATTCACTTGCTCTTGGTGATGTAGATAGTCTCAAGGGTAGAATTTGAATGTAAATCTTGCTGATTCCAACCCAGCATTCTTTCCGTTGCCTCACTCTGCCTTTCTGAAGCATATTATGTGGAACTGTGGTATTCTGAACAATGTAACTATTATCCCATAGGGAAAAATGGTGCCAGGGATATTTGTCCCTCTAACATATTTAATGGGAAATTATGCAAAATAGTGTTATGTGGCAGAATGAGCTTTGAAGCTGGAGTAATAAGACTTCAATCTGAATACTAGTTCTCCTTGACCCTGACATTTTGCAATGAAATCTAAAGCCAGTCTTTAAGGAATTCATTCAATTTATATGAGACTCAGTTTGCTCAAATGCAATACGAGCAGGGGGAGATTGGAACACAATGGCAAAGGTCACTCCCAGCCCTAGATCTATGATCTTATGTGTTTTTCAATAATGCTTATTATGTATGAGATTTTTGCTGTTGAAATATTTTTGTCTAAAACTTATCCAACTCCCACTTCATTGTATAGTTATTGTGTATTTATGTGTGTGTGTGTGTGACTAGTTTCCACAAATCAGCATTTATGAGTTTTGTCAAAATCTTTCCAGGTCAAATGTGCTTCAATGACAAATTGACATAAAATCATTTGAAGACTAGATGCTTACATGTACACACAGGCATGTACACACATAAACATGGGTGCATTATGTAACATGCATGTGTGTCCATGTGCATATGAATATTATTCAGGTATGCATATGTATATACAGATATGCTGATTTTAGTCTCGGTACTTTTTGGAGGACAAATGTATAATATGCCATTAGTAGTCTGAGACAACGGGAAATGAAATTCATGACTGTGGTATATGTTTAAAATTTAACATACACAAACCAAACATTCATCCTGTGGATGACTAAATATTAATAATTTCCAATCTAGAGAGAAGATCAAAGAAGCAAACAATTCTATTATGCAAATAGAGGTAATTTATTGTGCCGTTAGACAATCACAACCTCTAAAAATAAATGTTTATAACCAACTATCTCATGCATATAAGTGGATCAACACTTTCTCCTGTAGACCTGTGTTGTTTGCCAAGAGGCAGAAAGCAAAGATAAAAGATATCCTTGGCAAAAAACTTGGCCTTCATCCTGGCTTTCTTTTTTTCAGCTGTAATGTTTTTATTTAGATAACCCATATAGCTGAAGAGGGAAAATACATACTTAACTATTGTTTTTCATCATGGAGACTGATTCTGAAATCTTAAGAACTTAATCACTTAAAGATGAGGGAAATATTGATATAATCACATAATCTTATAGCAACAAAGCTTTTAGAGCTAGAAGGAAACTAGAAGTCACTTCAGCTAAGCTTTTACATTTAAGGAAACTGAGGCTCAGAGAAGTTAGGTAAATTGCCTGACATACAGCCAGTAAGTGGAAGAACCTTCATAGATATAAAACTCCCAAAAGGATTTGACAATGCACAGTAAGAGTAAATAAAATAAATGAGCTTTTTCACCTTAGGAGCTATCCTAAATGTTAATGGGGTGTCTCAGGACTTAATAGGTTAACCTTCACTCAAATCTTCTGGCATAAGCTGGAAGACAAAATGATATCCAAAAGGATATAATTTTAGGGATTGTGACTTATTGGTGTTGGCTGAGTCTGAATATCCAGGATCCATGGTAACATGGCAAGGCAAGATGTGCTATTAAGGCAGAAGACTCTAAAACCATGAAAGCCATGATTTAAACATACCTGGATAAAAAGGTACTTGAAAGATCAATATTCATATGCTGTTAAAGGTGGAACTAACCTTGGAGATCTGTCTTGATCTGCAGACTAGTGATTCTTTAGTTGGGAATACCATTTTATGAGGGGCTCAAGCTATGTTCACTTTAACCGCAGCTCAATCTATTCTGTAGAATAACACACACACACACACACACACACACACACACACACACACACACACACACACACCCCTTTCCATCTCTCTTTTATGTTTTGTTTGAACATAGGTTTCTCCAGATAAGAACTATATTATTTATTTATATCTATTCCCCCAATTCTTAGCACAATTCCTGGAACATAAGAAGAAACTAATTAATGGTCTATCTATCTATCTAGGCATAATCTCATGAGCTATCATGTATCTATATCTACCTATCCACCTATTCATCTATTATCTATACATTAGCTTAGCACAATGCCTGGGACATAGTAGACACTAGATGAATGCTTATGATTTGATATGTTTGTTTATTATCTATTTATCTATCTCATTTTACAGGTAAGCAAAGTTAGCCTGGTCAGCAGTGTGTTGGAGCAAACTTTTAACTGACTCACGAAAGTCAATTGTTAAAATTTCAATGGGAACCTTTATATTCAGATATCATCAAATGCTATAAATCAAAGTTTGCTTATTGTTTTTGTTATTGTCTGTATATAAGGAAGTGATAGAAGGAACATTAATAATGCAGATTAAACTTGAAACTGTGCCCCACATTCATTTTCACCTCAGAGGAACATTTGGACATGTACCAGCGCCATTCATTGATCCAATGGTTTGAAGTGTTCTCACACTCTTCAAATTTTCCCAGAATAGTTCATCTAGTTTCCATTCTGCCTCATGGCTCCCTATCTATTGCTATAGTGATCTTCATGTGTCTTGTACTCCTTTGGCCCACCCACCACTTTTCCTCTCTTTTCCCCATTCTTGTAAAAATGAAGTCTTATTTTTTATTTTGTTTGTTTTATATGTGATCTCTTTATCTCATTTTGGCAGGCAGTAAAGGGACAACTCACAGGCCCAGCCTCCCTACTTCTCATCCTGTTAGCTATAATCTACATTTTTTATGCTTGGATGAATTCAACGTGTTTTTTTTTATTTTATTTTTTCATTTTTAGCACAATTTGTAACTGATAGAACAATTCAAACTTTTGATCAGGTGATACTTCTTTTTAAAGCATTTACAATATGGACCACAAAAGAATTTTTTTTAAAACATTAACCAACTGAGACACAAATAATATTTATGTTGCTAACTTCACAAGCTCTTGACCTAATTGTCTCCACAGCATTGCTAAGAATTAAAGTACCCTAACTTATTGTTGTTGGTCTAAAGTCCTATGCCTAATAGCTTAATTTTAGACTTATCTTCGGATGTTTCCCTACCAATAATCTATAATTTAACGGATCTGGTATTAAGCTTACAAATCTTTTGACTATAGGAAATTGCCACCAAGAGTAGCGACATTGCAGGGATACAATATCTCCCCAACTTCATGTCACTTCCAGGCAGGATTAGATTGTCCACTTGCATTCAGTTAGGCTCAAAGTCTGCCAGGTGTCAATGGGGAAATTGAGTCAGGATAATCCTATCTCAGCCCAGGCTGAACAGCCACTCTCCCACCCTTCCCATGAGATCACCTTTTGCAGTTCATACCAGTATCATGGATTGGAGGCTCACACGGCCTTTCTTGCTATCCATACCTGGAGTTAGACTCAGAAGAACAGTCACTTAATAGTCCCATAGCATCTAAAAGTGGAAAGTTCCAATAACCAGGTTTCAAATATGTTTATAGTTTCATTTTGGCTAAGGAACATCTTTTGAGGCAAGTCTTAAGTGGCTTACATGCCTTTTTATACATGTTCTAGTCCCTGATTAAACAGCAATCATAAAATCAAATTTACTGTTAAAACTTTAACTTTTCCATCAATGCCAAATTTTACCCAAAGTTACCTTCCTCTAGGAAATTTAGACTAAAATTCTTTTCCCCAAACTAAAGATGTCATTGATTTATTCTCAGTTATTAATTCAGTCAATTGTTTTAATACTAGTTGCTTTTGCCTCACTTTGTAACATGTTCAATTTTTCTCCCCATCACTCCCCTCTCCCTGCTTCCTAATAACTTGCATTCTGATTGCTCCTTCCCTCAATGTACCCTCCCTTCTATCATACCCCACCCTTCCCTTATCCCCATCTTCTCTCTTTTTTGTAGGGCAAGATAAATTTCTCTACCCCATTCCTTGTATTTCTTATTTCCTGATTATATGCAATAAAAATTCTCAACATTCATTGCTAATACTTTGAATTTCAATTTCTCTCCCTCTCCCCTCTCCCCAGCCCTACTGAGAAGGCAAGCAATTCAACACAGACTAAATATGTGTTGTTTTGCAAAAGACTTCCATAATAATCATGTTGTGTAATACTAATTTTATTGCCCTCTGTCCTACTCTGTCCCCCCTTATTTTTTCCCCCATAATTGTCCTTGTCCCTTCTCAAAAGTGTTTATTTCTAGTGACTCCCTTCTCCCATTTGCCCTCCCTTCTAACATTCCCCTCACCCTACTTGTCTCCTCCCCTCCTACTTTCCTGTGGTGTGATATAAATTTTCATATCAAATTTAGTGAGCATATTATTCTCTCCTTCAGCCACATGTGGAGAGAGTAGCTTCACTATTCCACTCTCCCCTTCTCCATTTAACAAGATTTTTCTTATCTCTTTTATGAGTTATAGCCTGCCCTGTTCCATTTCTCCCTTTCTCTTCCCCGTATTTTCCTCCTTTACCCCTTAATTTTTATTTTATTTTATTTCATTTTTTTTGTGTGGATATCATCTCTTCTGATTCAACACTCCCTGTACTCTCTATCTATATATGTGTGTGTGTGTGTGTGTGTGTGTGTGTATGTATGTACACTCTCTCCATCTACCCACATACTGAGAAAACACTCAAGAGTTATAAATATTTTCTTTCCATGTAGTAATGTAAACAGTTCAGCTTTAGAGAGTCTTTTATGATTTTTCTTTCCTGTTTACCTTTTTATGCTTCTCTTGATTCTTATGTGGGGAAGTCAGATTTTCTATATCTGCTCTTTTCCTCAATATGAATGATTTAAAGTCCTCTATATCATTGAATGACCATTTATTCCCTTGAAATATTATACTCACATTTGCTTAGTAGGTGGTTCTTGGTTTCAATCCCAGTTCCTTTGACCTCTGAAATATCCCATTCTAAGCCCTTTGATCCCTTAATGTTGAAGCTGCTGGATCCTGTGTTATCCTGATTGTATTTCCACAATACTCAAATTGTTTCTTTCTAGCTGCTTGCAGTATTTTTTCCTTGATCTGGGAACTCTGAAATTTTGCCACAATATTCCTAGGAGTTTCTCTTCAGGTCTCTTTCAGGAGGTGATCGGCATATTCTTTCAATATTTATTTTGTCCTCTGATTCTAGAACATCAGGGCAGTTTTCCTTGATAATTTCATGGAAGATAATGTCTAGACTCTTTTTTGGATCATGGCTTTCAGGTAGTCCCATAATTTTTAAATTGTTTCTCCTGGATCTACTTTCCAGGTCAGTTGTTTTTCCAATGAGATGTTTCACATTTCTATTTTTTCAAATTTTTGTTTTTGTTTACTAACTGCTTGGTTTAACTCATAGTCATTCATTTCCCTGAACCCCATTCTCTCTTTCAATGAATTATTTTGTTCAGTGAGCTTTTGAACCTTCTCCTCCATTTGGTTAATTCTCCTTTTTAAAGCCTCCTTCTCCACATTGACTTTATGGACCTCTTTTTTTCAGTTGAGTTAAACTCTTTTTAAAGCTGTTATTTTTCTAAAAAAAATTTTGGTTCTTCTTTAGTAAGCTGCATATTTGTTTTTTAAGGTTGCCTGAGTTTTGCCTGAGCCCAGTTTAAGTTCCCTTGGGAGGCAGGGGCCTTGACTTCCTCTGACAGCATGCCTTGTCCTTCCTCATCTGAAAGGATATGGGGAGACACCTGTTCCTTAAGGTTTTTTTCCCTTATTTGGGCATTTTCCCAGCCAGTTACTTGACTTCTGAGTTTCCTCTCCACAAGCCCCTTGCCTCCAGTTCTGCCCAGCCAGCACTTGGGGCTGAGATTCAAATGAGCTGGGCTGCTATTCAGTGTGAGATTAAGATCAGCTGCTCAGGTGGGGGCAGGGCTGACACACAGGGCTCAGTTCCCTCAGGGGCTTTCTGATGAGACCTTCAACAATGGATGCTGGCTACTGCCTGCTTTGGGAGCCTTGTTTGCTCCTGCCTCTACTGCTGCCACCTGAGGAGGCCTGAGTTATGGGGACACCCCACTCCTCTCTCGACCAGCCAAAAAGACTCTCTCACTGACCTTTGGCTCCTGTGGGTTGAGGGATCTGCACTGTTGCTGGAGATTCTGTCCCTGAAGCCTGCTCAGATCTGCTCCTTTTGGTGCTGCTTGGCCAAGGATCAGTTGGGCTCTGCCCCGTGTCTGGTGCAACAGACTTTTCCCATCAGTCTTTCAGGTCACTCTGGAATAGAAATCTTCTCCACTCCCTTGTTCTGTGGCTTCTGCTGCTCTAAAATTTGTTGAGAGTTCTTCTTTACAGGTATTTTATGGGCTACTCCACCATCTTGGCTCCACTCACCTAAGTCCTGCTTTTATGGTTATGCCATTTTTATCTTTGTATCTCCAAAGTCTAGCCAAAGTATTGTGGACATGCATAATCAATGGTTGCTGAATCCTATTGCCTTCTAGAGATGGCACATCTAATAAGAGGAATAGCCCAAACTGAAACACTAGTCTAATAAGTCAGAAGTTAACATCCTTTCTGCTGCTCCATAGTGAGGCAAGAGACATAATACTATTCCTACATTTAATTAATAATTATGTGATCTTGAACAAATCACTTATTTCTCAATAGCAGTGTGAATACTCCCTGACATCCACAGTGGCTACAAGCATTAAATGAGATAATATAGTACTTAGTAAAAAGTTATAAAAATATGAATTATTGACAACTTCTTTTGATATGGTCATCGAACAAAATCATTTTGCATAGAATAACAACGAAAACACAATATTAACTGTCACGTCAGCTTTCATCCTCTTTCTTCTAAGAAAGATATTCTTGAAGTACACTTGCTTTCAATGTATAATGAAAAAGTAGATTGTTTACTAGGTGTGTGAAATGAAAAAAAAAGATCTCTTCATGCTTTAAATTGCTTTATGTGTTCAGCAAATTCAAGCTATTAATCTGATTGCTTTCTACATTGAAATAATTGTCTTGCGTACCTGTGCTATAAAGTTCTGTATTATTTGGTATTATTTCTTTTATTGTTGTTCATGAGATAAATAAATTCCCTAATATGTCATTAAATTTGTAATAGTTTTACCAAAATATCTAAAAATGAATGAACATTATGAAGAACTAAAGCCCTAGTCATTCTTCTGTGCTACACCAACTAAGTGAAATCAGATTTTCCCTCAAAAGAAGTCTCGGAAGTCTCCTCTGACTACGTATTCTTGTTGTAGTTGTTCGGTATAGAAAAATTCCAGTGTGGAAAGTACTTTCATCAATGTGGATTAGCATCTGTTCTGCAATTTATAACCTTAGAAATTAGCTTTAAAGTTTAAGAAGCTTTCTTAGGTTCACATAGTCTATATATAATTCTTTGCTGGAACTCTGTTCAGGTCATCCTGTATAACTGTAAGTTATCCCCCAAAACTCTAACTTATGCCTGTTTCTCTTCTTCCTCCATACTATTTCATTTGATGGTCTCATCAATTCCCATGCATTCAGTTGTCATCTCTATCTGGATGATTCCCATATTTGATTATCTATCCCTAACCCTGACAATCAGTCTTGAATCTCTAATTTATTATAAGACATGTCAAAATGGATCTCCTATTGATATTTTAACTAAACATACCCCAAACTGAATTGATCTTTTCCCCAAAACCTTTCTTGGTTTCCAACTTTCTTATTCTTATTTAAGGTACCTCAATTTTGCCAGTTACCCAAATCTTACAGATCACTTTCAACTCTCTCCCATTCCACAAAACCCATTTACTGTGAAATTCTATTTTGTCTTCATAATATCTCTTGTATACTCTCCATTCTCTCCTCTGACAATGTCAACATACTGATACAAGCCCTCATTGCCTCATTCTTTCTAGATGCTCTCCATGATTCAAGTCTCCTACTCTAGGACATTCTCTGCTTAGCTATCAAATTAATATTCCTAAACCACAGTTCTGATCATTTTACTCTCCAATAAATTCCATTGGTTCCCTACTTGCTTCCAAGATAAAATATGAAATAATCTTTTTGTCTGGTAAGCCTGTTCACAATTTTCCTTTTCTTTCTTTTCTACTCATTTTAAACCTTTGTTAACCCTGACCTATTCAACAATCCAGTGACTCTTGGTTCTTTATTGTTGTTTAGAAAAATAATCCATGGACAATAGTGAGACAACATACCAAATCTTATGGGATACTGCAAAAGCAGTTATTAGGGGAAGTTTTCTATCTTTGAATGCTTACATAAACAAAATAGAGAAAGAGGAGATCAATGACTTGGGCTTGCAGTTGAAAAAGCTAGAAAAAGAACAAATTGAAAATCCCCAAGTAAATACCAAATTAGAAATACTGAAAACCAAAGGAGAGATTAACAAAATTGAAATTAAGAAAACTATTGAATTACTAAATAAAACCAATAGTTGGTTTTATGAAAAAACTAATAAAATTGATAAACCTTTGGTCAATCTGATTTAAAAAAAGAAAGAAGAAAATCAAATTACTAATATTAAAAATGAAAGGGGTGAACTCACCTCCAGTGAGGAGGAAATTAAAACAATAATTAGAAACTACTTTGCCCAACTTTATGCCCACAAATTCGATAATCTAAATGAGATGGATGAATATTTTAAAAAATACAAATTGCCCAGATTAACAGAAGAGGAATTTGAATACTTAAACAACCCCATCTCAGAAAAAGAAATTGAACAAGCCATCAATGAACTCCCTAGGAAAAAATCTCCAGGGCCAGATGGATTCACAAGTGAATTCTATCAAACATTTAAAGAACAGTTAATTCCAATACTATATAGACTATTTTTGAAAATTGGGGAAGAAGGAGTCCTCCCAAATTCTTTCTATGATACAAATATGGTTTTGATACCCAAACCAGGAAGAGACAAAACAGAGAAATAAAATTATAGACCAATTTCCCTAATGAATATAGATGCAAAAATTTTAAATAAGATTTTAGCAAAACGAATACAGCATCTTATCACGAGATTAATACATTATGATCAGGTAGGATTCATACCAGGATTACAGGGCTGGTTCAATATTAGAAAAACTATTAGTATTATCGATCACATCAACAACAAAGCTAACAAAAACCACATGATTATCTCAATAGATGCAGAAAAAGCTTTTGACAAAATACAACACCCATTCCTACTAAAAACACTGGAGAACGTAGGAATAAAGGGAACTTTCTATAAAATAATAAGCAGTATCTATCTAAAACCTTCAGCAAGCATTATATGCAATGGGGATAAGCTAGATGCATTCCCAATAAGATCAGGGGTGAAACAAGGATGTCCATTATCACCACTGTTGTTCAATATGGTACTAGAAATGTTAGCTGTAGCAATTAGACAAGATAAAGATATTGAAGGAATAAGAATAGCCAAAGAAGAAACTAAGTTATCACTCTTTGCAGATGATATGATGATCTACTTAGAGAATCCCAGAGATTCAAGTAAAAAATTACTTGAAATAATAAACAACTTTGGCAAAGTTGCAGGTTACAAAATAAACCCACACAAATCTTCTGCGTTCCTATATATTAGCAACAAAGTCCAACAGCAAGAGATAGAAAGAGAAATCCCATTTAAAGCTAGGGTAGACAGTATAAAATACTTAGGAGTTTACCTGCCAAAACAAACCCAGGGTTTATATGAACACAATTACAAGACACTTTTTGCACAAATAAAGTCAGATTTAAGTAAGTGGAAAAACATTAGTTGCTCATGGGTAGGCCATGCTAATATAATAAAAATGACAATTCTACTTAAATTATTTACTTATTTAGTGCCATACCAATTAAACTATCAGACAATTATTTTCTAGAGCTGAATAAAATAATATCAAAATTCATTTGGAAAAACAAAAGATCCAGAATATCAAAGGAACTGATGAAAAGAAATGCTTGGGAAGGTGGCCTAGCGCTACCAGACCTCAAACTGTACTATAAGGCAGCAATTATCAAAACCACTTGGTATTGGCTAAGAAACAGAGAGGTAGACAAGTGAAATAGACTTGGCACTCAAGATGCAGTAGGCAAGGAATATAGCAACCTTCTGTTTGATAAACCAAAGGACCCCAGATTCTGGGATAAGAACTCATTGTTTGACAAAAATTGCTGGGAAAACTGGATAACACTGTGGCGGAAATTAGGCATAGACCCATACCTGACACCGTACACAAGAATAAAGTCCAAAGGGGTACATGGTTTAGGTATAAAGACTGATACCATGAATAAACTGGAGAAGCAAGGAATAATGTATTGCTCAGATTTATGGAGAAGGGAAGAATTTTTTACTAAAGAAGAGATAGAAAGCATTATGAAATGCAAAATGGATAATTGTGATTACATTAAACTGAGAAGTTTTTGCACAACCAAACCCAATGCAACCAAAATCCGGAGAGATGTAGTAAATTGGGAAAGAATTTTTCCAGCTAAGCTCGGGGATAAAGGCCTCATTTCTAGAATATATAGAGAACTGACCCAAATGTATAATCATACAAGTCATTCCCCAATTGATAAAAGGTCAAAGGATATGAACAGGCAATTTTCAGAAGAAGAAATTAAAGATATCTATAATCATATGAAAAAATGCTCTAAATCACTGTTGATTAGAGAGATGCAAATCAAAACAACTCTGAGGTACCACATCACACCCATAAGATTGGCAAACATCACAGAAGAAGAAAATGATAAATGCTGGAGAGGATGTGGGACAGTTGAAACACTAATTCATTGTTGGTGGAGCTGCAAGCGCATCCAACCATTCTGGAGAGCAATTTGGAACTATGCCCAAAGGGCTAAAAAAATGTGCATACCCTTTGCCCCAGCAATATCACTACTAGGACTGTATCCCCAAGAGATCATAAAAATGGGAAAGGGTCCCACATGTACAAAAATATTTATAGCAGCACTCTTTGTAGTTGCCAAAAACTGGAAGTCAAGGGGATGTCCATCAATTGGGGAATGGCTGAATAAATTATGGTATATGAATGTAATGGAGTACTATTGTGCCATAAGAAATGATGAACAAGAAGACTTCAGAGAGGCCTGGAAGGACTTATATGACCTGATGCTGAGTGAAAGGAGCAGAACCAGGAGAACTTTGTGCACAGCAACGACCACAGTGTGCGAGAGTTTTTTCTGGTAGACTTGGAATTTTGTAATAACGCAAGAACTTCTTAAAAAAAAAAAAATCCCAATGGTGGTTCTCAAGGCAAAATGCCTTGCACACTCAGAGAAAGAAATATGGAAGTCATTCACAAAATGTAGCGATCATGTTTGTGTATGTGTATGTTTTTGTGTATCATGTTTTGATTTGTTATGATTTCTTTCATTTATTTTAGTCTGACTACATAGCATAACTATAGTGAAAATATACTCAATAGGAAAGTATATGTAGAACCTATACAGAATTATATGCAGTCGTGGGGAGGGAGGGGGGTAGTGGGGGGTAGGTGTGGGGGGGATAAAATCTCAATTGTATGGCAGTGATTGTTAAACATTAAAAAAAAAAAAAAGAAAAGAAAAGAAAAATAGTCCATGTAAGACATCTTACATTTTGATTGACTTCCCTGGAATGTTTTCCTTCCTCACTTAGATGGTTCTGGCTTCTTTCAAGTCTAAGCTAAAATCCTACATAGTACAAGAGGCTTTCTTGACCCTCTCTGTTTTTTTTTTTTTTTCCCTAGTCCCTTCACAAAGAGATTGTTTACAGTTTCTTCAGTATATCAAAGAGTTGTTTGTAAACTTTCTCTCCATTAGATTATGATCTCCTTGAGGGTTCATTGATCAGTTGTGTTCTGTTCTTTATAACTTCATTTGGGGTTTTGTAGCAAACATACTGAAACGGTTTGTTTTCTCCATCTCCAGTTCATTTTGCAGATGAGGAAAATGAGTTAAATGGGGTTTTAAATGACTTGCCCAGGATCACATAGCTAGTAAATTTCTGAAACCAGATTTAAATTCAGGTCTTTCTTACTTGAGGCCCTGGACTCTATCCACTGTACCGCCTGGCTGCCCATTAGGCTCTAATTTTGTCTATCTTTGTATCTGTAGGATTTAGTAGAGACCTTGGCAAATAGTCAATAAATTCTGATTGACTTTTGATATGTTAAATGCTAGAAAAGAACTCAGTTTCTAATGGTCACATGAGCTCTTCACACGCTTATAAAGCCTCTTACTCCCTCAGTATCCACTGCACAGAATCATTGCCTTGTTTTGCACTTTTCAACACATATGAAAGTTGATGATATTTTCACAATTAGTTTTGATATGTGTTTTGGTGGGTTAATTTGTTTCTTAAATGTTCTTCTAATCAAATTAGATTACTTTATCCTTGTGGTTTAAGAGCAATGTTTCTCACTTTGAAAATGGGGATAAAAATTCTAGTACTCCTAAACTTAAAAAAGGTTTTGTAAAGAGACTGCTTTCTACAGTGTGATGAGAGGGAACCCTTAAACCACAATAAAAATGTGACTCTGGGAGTCTGTTTAATATTAACCACTTCACTTTTCTCATATTTCTTGTTCAGATAAAAATTGTCCTGAAACAAGATGCAATCTTGCTATCTTTTACATCTAAAGTTCTGTATCCTATTGCACAGGTAGATATACTTACTGTCTTTTATAATTTAATTTATAATTTACTTCAATTTATAATTTAGTTAAAATGCTAGTAAAATCCCTAAAAGAATATAGGAACAATTCCAGCGGCAGGTAAGGTGCCTGGGTAATATCTACTTCACTCTGTCCCCATGTGATTTTAATTTTGAAAGCCCTTTTTAAAATAAATTGTGTATTTCAGAGATATGGTGACATCTATTAATAATAGTGTTAATATTTTTTGTAAAAGTAATTATGGAAAATGCATCAGTGTGATAATTGTCTAATTATAATACAGCTTATTTATTGAGTCATCAAAGAGTTCTTGAGATTAATATTTGTAATATGGAGATTTTCCATTTATTAGTTTATTAAAAAAAGAGTGAACCTCTAATGTATAAACCTATTCACCAATGAATATTTAATTAAGTGTTTGGTAGATATTAAAATTTGAAGGCTTTTTCTTGGAACATTTTTTTGTAATCTTTCCTTGAAAAATCACTAGTGATCACTAATTCTGAGCTCCCAAAAAATAAACCTTATTTTACACCTACTGACAATACTTGGGATCTGAAATGCCATTAGTATACTATTCAATTATGTAAACAAATACATGACTCAGCTGTTTGTTAGATACTTTTTTATTGTTTATATGGCCATTTCTCCTGGAAGACATTTGATTTGATTCTTGGATATGAGCCAATTCAAAGGCTCCATTTCTAGATTAACTTCTTTCAGTGATATTTGATGAATCCAGTTTCATGTACTTTTATCAACCATTGTCAATGATGACTTGAATAGTGATAATTGCTTGTTCCCAAAGTGTTTTTTTAGGTTTTAAAATTTTTTATCATGAATTCTAACATCACCCATCAATTGTCTTTCTCCCTTGGTTAAAAAACTGTTAATTGTTTCAGTGCTGTCATAGGGTGATGAGACTTTTTTTTTTTAATGTTGTATGAATTTTTGTTGGGATGATATCCATTAAGGCTTAGGTCCAGTTTATAGTTCTAAAAGTGTATGTAAAACTTGAAGCTGCACAGTTGTTAATTGATTCAAAGTTTTAGTCGTTATTGTTTTTCCCATTGAGCTATAATTTCACCATATCAGTCAGTGTCTTGATATAGCAAACCATAACTTTCCCTTGGAAGACTTTATGGTTGGTATTTCTTTCCTGGAGGAATACATAAAAGTGTCACCTTTGGTCATTTGTTCAATTTTGCCTCTGAATTCAAGGTGGAACCCAGTTTCCATATTTCTTTAGAATACATTAAGAACTTTTTAACTATTCATCTCCAATTACATTTTGATGTATTTGGAGGACAATTCTATGAGGTGAAGAAATTATTGGATCTTTTGCTGCAACCTCCACCTTCACCTCAATGGAACTATTTAACTAGATGTCATCTCTTCATTAAGTAACTAATAATATGATTTATTACAATACTTCTTTAAACTGGAAGCCATACACAGTTCTATTTAGAAAAAAATAACAATGGATTTAAACTGAGGAATCATGAAGGGTTTCAATTGCTGCAAGATACAATGTTTATGCTATTGTGGCTTAGACTTAAAGGGGCCAGTGGTCTTCTTGTCTTCAAGTAATAAACAATGCACTCCACCCAATTATGAAAGGTGGAATTACATTTGTGAGTGAGGGAAAACTCACAAAGTTCTTTTTCTTTTGTACTCATGGTTTTCTGTTTGAAACACTTGTGATGGATTTTATCTGGACCCACTATTTTCTAGGTGTTTTTTTTTTTGAAAGTGAGAATTTCAGTTACTGCCTGTGACATACATATATGTATATATTTGTGTATTATATATATACCACACATACATAATATGCTCACATATGCATATAATACACATACATGTACATATATATGCATGCATACACATATCTGTATACATACAAGATGGATTAAATATGAAATGAAATTATTTGTAATAAAATTTATGTATATATGTATAAGGTACATGTGCATACACACAACTTAATTCAAATGTGATCCATTTTTTGTTTTTGTTGTATGGCACTTTTTGCGACTATATAGATGATCAGAAATTTTCCACATCTACCTTCTTTGGAAGTATGCTTCTTCCTTTGCTTCACTTGCTTTTCAAGTCTCTATAGTAAAGTTTTGCATTGCTATTGAATTGCTTATTTTTTTCTTTGTACATTTTTACTCCTCGTATTGCCTTAAACTTTTGACTTCTTCCTTCCTATTATTGACTAAATGAATGTTAAATTTTTTATATACACTTTTTTCCCTGACCTCCTGTCCACAATGTTCTTTTTGTTGAGTTTAAACAAGAAAATAGAACCTTTAACTTTTCTGCTCATATCAGCTGCAGTAGATATTGATACAATCTTCCCTAGCATTTATGCAGGTATTGAATAGATTTGTCAAGTTACTTTTGGCATGATGATGTCTGACTTCTGTCCTTAATTATATTTCTTGATTGCATCATCTTTCCTCCTATTGTTCTCTCTAAGATAATTATCACCACATATGCTATACAGGTCTGAAATATTTTGTATTCTGCACTGTATATTGCAAGATAACACACTTGTTCATTATGATTATTGCAATAGCTAATTTCTTTAAATTATTCTGTCTTGACATGAGTTAAGATTTTCCGCAAAACTTCAAAAAGAGTACTTTTTTTTCAAAATTCAGTATAAAGATGTCTGGCACTTCAAAACCATTTAAAACAACAGAATTATTTTGTAAGGCATTAGTAATTTGGTAGATCTTTAGAAGTTTGAATTAAAGATTTTGAATATTCCTTAGTTCTTTAATGTTTTTCATATTTCATATTTTAGTTGTTCCCTTATCTTCGTCTCTAACTTAATTTAATTAAAGCGATGACATTATTTCTCACCATCACCCTACATTAGTCTATAGTTCTTTTTGGTATGATTTGAAGCTAAGGGTACTCTTGCTAATAAGCATGCTACTTCTTTTGCCTATACCTGGTAAGATCCATAGCCAATGTTGTTGTGACTTAGACTTAGCTAATGCTGAAAACATTTATATTTTCAGTTCTTGTAATGCACATTTCTGGTTTGCCCCCTTAATTTTCCATCTATGCTGATGCATTTCCAACAAATAGGGTACTGGTGTTTATTTTTTCAATATATTTTTTTGGTACTAAAACATGAACAAGCACCACTTTTCCTCCTGTTTTCCACGTCAACCTGATTACTATGGTTACTTCAAGTTGGGCCAATTGTGAAGCTAACCTACCCATATTATTTCTTTGGTTCTTAAGCATATTTGGAAATAGGCTGTTAAGACTTAGGAACATTGACCAGAGTGCTGACCACATAAGTGGTATTGTAAAAATCCAAATCACTAACATTGCAGCATTTTTGTTAGGTCCTCATAGCTACGGTGGTAATCAATGGGCACCCAGTGTCTTCTCTATCCATTATCCTGTCTAGCACGAACTTACTTTACCATTCCTAAACATGGATAAAGGGTTGTGTTATAAGTGGGTTACTTTATTAATAATAGTATGCCTATGTCATTTTTTATTGAGTTCGAAAAGAATTAGTTCAAGGTCAAATACCTTTCCTGTCATTTCTTTATATTTAATATTCTACAGACAGCACAAAAGTGAGTAAAGGGATTGCTTTCATTTATTTATTTTCTGAGGGGAATTGAATAATACTATGGGCATACAATATGTAAGTTCCTCTTCTAGAGACTCATTGAAAGTAAGTTTGAGACAATTCCACTATCAAAAAAGGAAAACAGGGATGATTTGTACCTCTTTTTGTTGCCAAATGATTTAATTTCTTCCACTAGGTATCTACAATTTGAAATTGTTGAACTCCATATAGTTTGTAGATTATGAGTATTTGACATAGCAACATTTATTAAGGCTGTTTTCATTAAAATCTTATGAATTGCTATTATAACAACCAACAGTGAACAAACATTTTATGTAGATACATAATTTATTTATTCAACTCTAAGAATATTGGGGGCATCTTCATTTAAAATATGGGTACATCTGCTTTTTACAGAGGATAAAAAGTTTTCAGTATGTTATTGTAGATACTTGATCATGTTTTCATAGGTAGGTATATGGTAAATAGCAATTTTGTAACTTACAATCACTGTTTTCACCACGCCATTGTCCTTCTTATTATTTTTTTCATAATATTATTATAAAAGTTTCTTCTCATCTATTTTGGAGTTCAGATACAAATGAGTGAAAAAAATGACATCTATGATTATTTAATATTTTCAGTACTATTACACGTGTTTAAAATGTGTGCTTTGTTAATTGAATAAAAATTGGAGTGTGAGGCTAACCTTCTATGTTGTTGCTCGGCCTTTGTTTTTGAAGAGGAGAAATGACATCAGAGGGTGAAGACCTTTACATGATTTGGATTTAGGTGAAACAGAGTTGCACAAAGTCATCAGCCTCACTCTCTCTTCCAGAGTCATGAAAGTCCAGTGGCAGGAAAAAAGTCAAGATGACTGACTATGCCTCAGGATACAGTGGATAACCTTAGCATCTGTGATATCTGACCAAGCTCTAAGCAGTCTACAGCACCTGTGTCAGCCACTTTCATGACCATTGGAACAAATTGTTCTCATCCCCCCATTCCATGGGGGGCAGGAGGGGAAGCCTTCACATGCTATGGGTAGACATCCCCTTAACTCACTAATGGGTTTGAGGACTGTTACCCTCAATCTGATTTAGCAGTCTGCCTAGATGATTTAATGGGGATATGGCTGCTGAGCTAGCATGCTCAACTTCTTCGAGCCACAGGTAAGAGTTGGTAAACAGGTAACTCTCAAAGGGAGATAAATAGCCCTGGAAAAGATTCTGAAAAACTTGACACCACAGAGTCTAATCCTCCCTGAACACTCCATATACTACATTTTCTATAATCTATAGGATCAGTGGAACTTTTATAGCAGACAGAATGATCTACATGGTACTTTATCCTATTCCCATGTGGCTTTCCCAATGTATCACTCTTTCTCACTATATAGATAGAGATAGAGATAGAGATAGAGATAGATAGGTAGATAGGTAGATATAGATATAGAGATAGGTAGATATAGATATATAGACAGACAGACAGACAGACAGATAGATAGATAGATAGATAGATAGATAGATAGATAGATAGATAGATAGATAGGTACATGGATAGATAGATAGACTGATTAATAGATAAATAGATATATAATCATACCATCATGGTAACCTTACACCCATTCCCTGTCTTTATATACTCTTCTTAACTGCCCTAATAATATAAAACTCTCAGAAGCTGCATATGTCACTTTCCCATACAGGAATGTAAACATTTTAGCCTTTAGAGATTCCCTCATTACTTCTCTTTCATGTTTACCATTTTATAGTTCACTTCAGTCTTGTATTTAAAAGTACAATTTTATATTTCACTCTAGTCTTTTCATCAGGAATCTTAAAACTCCTCTATCTCATTAAATATTCATTCCCACCTCCAGAAAGATTATACTAAGTTTTGTTGGAAAGGTTGTTCTTTAATGCAACCCTATTTTTTTTGTCTTCCAAATCTTCAAGTTCCAAGGCTACTTATGCTTTAGGACAGAAGCTGCTAATTCATGTGTTATCCTGATGCTGAGTCTACGATATTTAAATGATTTCCTTCTGGCTGCTTGCCATATTTTCTTCTCTACCTTGGAGTTCTGGAATTTGGTTATGATATTTCTGTGAGTTTTCATTTGGGGATTTTTATTTTCAGGATTTGACTGCCAAATTTTTTTTTTCAATTTCTATTTACCCTCTAGTTCTTGAATATCAGGGTGGTTTTTTCCTGTTAATTTCTTAAAGTATGATGTTACAATGGGAGTTAAATTGAGGGAGGCTTGAATCAGAGAGGCTTGTTTCCTATGAAATCTCACACTTTTCACTGATTGCTAAAGAGGCACTGGGTCCTGAGGGGTCATGACCTCCACTTCTGAAAAGACTATATATACTCTGAGGTGAGGTTTTGCTTTGGGGCTTAGTTTTTGGAAGAAGATTCATATGTCAAATGAGACTCTGAGTAGCCATGTTAAGAAACTTCCTAGTTTTGAAAACCCAGATGTTGGTGCTTATTTCTCTGGTAATGATGTATGTATGTATTGTCTATGGTCAAAAAGTTGGAAGTCCTTTCTGTTGGCCCTGCTTGTATTTTCTCTATTGGTATATGTGTTTGATTGAAGTGATTGTTGAACCGTCAGAAGTTGTTTTCCTTTTAGAAAAGCAGATCTAAAAATCTATGCAGCAGGCCCTCCTATGTATGCCAGGATGCTTACTGCTATAGATGCTTAAGCTCTCTTCTTTCATTGTGACTTTCAGGCAGTCCAAAAATTCTTAAATTATCTCTTCTTAATCTCTTTTCCAATTTAATTGTTTTATCCAATGAGATCATTCCCTTTTTTAAATTTACCTTTAATTTGTTTGGTATTATTTCATTGTTTCTTGGTGTTTTATGAAGTCATTAACTTCCACTTGGTCACCTCCTATTTTACAGAAATATTTGCTTCAATGAGCTTTTATATCTATTTTTTAAAATGTGCATAATTCTATCTCTTAAGGAGTTTCCACGGTGAATTTTTTTTAAATCAATTTTCCATTTGACCAATTCTGCTGTTTGAGGCATTTTTCTTTTCATGCATTTATATATCTCCTTTACCATTTCCCATTTTTAAGTAGTTATTTTCTTCACTATTTTTGTAACTTTAAATTTTTCATGTCAAATTTTATTCTTCCAAATTACATGTGAAAACAATTTTTAAATTTTTTTTAAAGTTTTGATTTAAAATGATATCCCTCTCTCCTCTAATCCTCCCTGAGGCAGTAAGTAATCCAATGAAGTTTATACATGAGCAAACATGAAAATATTTCCATATTAGTAATTTTTTACAAGAAGATGATTGCTTCTGTACAACATTCTCCTGGTTTTGCTCATTTCACATTGCATCAGTTCATGTAAGGCTTTTCAGATTTGTTTTCTTTCTGAAATCATCCTGCTTGTTATTTTTTAAAATGCAATAATATTTCATCACAATCCTATACCACTGCTTGTTTAGCCATTCCCCAATTGATGAGCATCCTCTCCATTTTCAGTTCTTAGCCACCACACACAAACATGTGTATATGAATATATACACATGCATATGCACACACATATATGTGCACATATGTGTATGGGTATATATGTGTATACATGTGTGTATGTGTGTATCCACACATATACATATATATGTGTGTGTATATACACACACATATATATGTATATATACAAAATATTTACAATTGGGTACTTTTCCCTTTGTTCTGATCGATTTGAGATATAGACCTAGGAGTGGTATTGTTGGATCAAAGGGTATGTACAGTTTTATAACTCTTTGGGCATAATTTTTAACTACTTTTCTCAGCATGTGGAAGCCATATGAGTTAGTGCATATTTTGCAGATTTTTTACCAAGATATTGCCCCTCTTTTCATAATTTTCTTGTATCACTCTCATTTTTCTCCAATTTTTTTTCTGCTTTTTAAATTTGATTTTAAAAATTGTTTTTGAGGTCTTTCAGAAATTCTTTCTGAGATTGTATCCAATTGACATTCTTCTTTTTGCCTTTGATTATAGCTGCTTTGACATTGTTCTCATCTGGGTTTTAACCTTCATCTTCCCTTCCACCATAGTAACTTGTTTTGGTCAGGTTCTTGTTGTTTACTCATTTTTCTACCCTATTTCTTGAATTTTAACTCTACATTAAATTTGATCTCTGCTCCTAGTGTGGAAAGCATTTTCACATTAATCATGTTGCATAGAAGAATTAAAATGAATGGGAAAAACAATGAGAAAAATAAAATATAACAAAAGAGAAAGTAGTCTGCTTTATTCTGCATTTGAACTCCATAGTTCTTTCTCTGGGCGAGGATGGCATTTTGCATCATGAGTCCTTTTGAAATGTTTTAGGTCCTTGCATTGCTTTGAAGGTTGAAGTCTATCAAAAATAGTCCTCTCACACTGTAGCTATTACTGTGTATAACAGTCTCCTGGTTCTGCTCCCTTCCCTCAACATCAATTCACATAAGTCTTTCCAGGGTTTTCTGAAGTCTGCCTGTTCTTCATTTCTTCTAGCACAACAGTGTTCCATTACATTTATATACCACAACTTCTTCAGCCATTCCCCAGTTGATGGGTATCCTCTCAATTTACAGTTCTTGGTCATCACGAAAAGAACTGCTATAAATATTTTTGTATATATGCAGGATGAATGAGTGATCACAAGCACTTCTCTTCTCTCTGGAACCACACACGTGGCCCTTGCTTCAATGAGCCAGCAAGTACATTAGATCTTTTTGTCTCTTTTACTGCAAACTGGAACTATGATTAGACAATTCACCAGGGTCCTAAACCATTACTAGCAAAGGCTCCCTTGAAATCTCTGACAAGTTGTTCAAGCACTGCCTCATCCCTATCCTCACACAACATACTTGTGCTAAGAACTATGGAACCTACTGCTGCCATCAATACAACTGTCTCCAAGGCTTGCTGATGGCACCATAGAACAGTCTATGTTGTTTGATACAAACTGTGCACCAGGCTCAACCACCACGCCAGTGAGACAGAGTTTTCCTGCCAAACTCTTAAGTTCTCTTGGGATGAAAAGTATTTCACTCAATATTTTCTTGGTTTTATTGCTTTAGAACTTTATTTGCGGTATCATTTTAAAGTTGTTTGGAGGAATATATGGAAAAATTCAGATGGGTGATTCTCTACCATCTTGTAATTTGATCTTCAAAACAATCTTACAATGTAGGTGCCATTATAATCACATTTTAGAGTTGAAAAAACTGAGGCAAATAAAGGTTAAATAACTTGCTCAGGGTCACACAGTATATGAGGTTGGTATGTACTTGGGTTCTTGCTGATTGCAGACTTAGTGCTTTATGAACTTCACCATCAACCACCTTTAGAAAGGCAGTTGTGAGAACCCTTGTTTTCTCCAACCTAGTATTGAATTATGTTTCTTTTAAGCACCAGCCAAGTTAACTTAAAGCAGGGTTATCACAGTTAAAGGATTCAGTATTGTTTTATTCTTTTCTGCTTTTCAATGCCATATAATAAATTATATAAAAATGAGGATTTGAGTCAATGAATGGAATGATCATTTTGACAAAATTATAGATCTTTGAAAATGGATGTCTGTATGGAGATGTGGAAACATCCTAGAGGAAATGAGAATGAATGGATTTATAAATGGCTTATGTAATAAAAATAGGACATATTTAATGTTAGAGACAGAGATTAACCCCATGTTCTGTTGTTCAAATTCTAATAAAAACAACAAAAACCCAATACTCCGATATAATGACTTGTAGACTAGATTTTGAGTCAGAGGAACTTTGTTCTAATTACAGATATGACATTTACTGTTGTGTGACATTAGACCAGTAACTTAACTTCTCTGACCTTTACCTTCCTCAGCCATAGAACAACAGCATTGGACTAAATGATCTTTAAAGTGACATAAGCTCTGTTCTTTAATTTTTTTTCATTATGATCCCTAGTGTAAAGGAGTTGTCTGAGTTAAAGTCTTTCATCTTTTCTTTATATTAGCATGGGAAAAAATAAAAGAATTAGCTAGTAGAAAAAGTTCTGGTTTTGGAATCAGAAGAATGGATTTTTAACAATTATTTGGAGATAAGTATATATGCATATATATGTGTATACATACATATATATAATTGGAGATAAGTGTATAAATATATATATAGTTTTGAGGATCAAATGAGAAAATGAATAACAACATTTTATAGATCAAATCAAGTCAACAGATGTTTATTTAAGGCCTGTTTTTATTATATTAAAAGCTCTATTGTATGCATGGATTATATAAAGAAAACCAAAAAGAAAGTTCCTGTTCTCAAGGAGATCACATTATATATGTATATATATATATATATATATATATATATATATATATATATATATATACACACACATATATATATATATATATACATACATATAAATATATATATATATATATATATATATATATATATATATATATATATATATATATATACAATTTTATATACAGGATAGATTGGAAATAACAAATAGAGAGAGAAGATTCCATTAAGGAAAGTAGGTAAAAGTTTCATGCTGAAAATGAGATTTTGTCTAGGACTTGTAGGAAGCACAGGAGATAGCCAGGGAAAATTCATGGAGTTGGGAAATGAAGTGTCTTGTTTGAGGAATGACAAGGATGTTCATATCATTGGATCATAGCATGGGGGTAAGCTTTTAGAAGAAGAGAAAGATGTGTGTGTAAAGAAAGGGGAAGGTTAAGAAAGGATTTGAATATCAAACAATGCATTTTATATTGGGTTCTGGAAGTAACTGGAACACACTGAAGTTTATTGAACGGAAAGTGATATGGTCAGGTTTATGCCTTAGGAAGATCAGTTTGACACCTGGGTGAAGGATGTATTAGAGTGGAGAATCTTGAGGCAAGATCAACATGCAGAGTATCAAATAGTTCATTTGTGAAGTAATAAGAGCTTATAGCAGGGTTGAGAGAGTGACAGATCAGAGAAGAGAGCATATAGAAAATATATTATAAAAAAGAAAATGAGAGAAGTTGGCAAAGGATTCAGAATGGTGGAATTGAGTAAAATACAATGAAGCGTAGAAGAGGAGACCAAAGTTGTGAGATAAGGTAACTAGAAAAATCATCATTATCTCAACAGGAATGCAGATATTTAGAAGAGGAAGGATTTGGAAGGAAACAGAGAGATCAGTTTCAGGAATATTGTATTGAAGATGTCTATGGCAAATCCATCTAGAAATACCTAACAGTCAACTGGAAATGCATTACTGGAGGTTAGGAGAGTGGATAGCACTAAATAAAGTAGAATCATCAGTACAGAGATAATAATTGAGTCTATGGAAGCTGATAAATGTACAGGTAGAGCTTGAAGAAAGCTTAGAGATTTTGTAGTTAATTTTTCTTTTTCATTTTACAAATGATGAAACTGAGGTCTATCATGCAAAGTCAGTTAACCATGACCATGAATTTGAATCTATTATATTGGAGAGATTGAGACTCAATGCAAACTGTTATAACACTTTAAATCCAAAACATTTTTCCACTATTCTAAATTATCAACTATTGTGATTTGACGTATGGAATGCCAAAGACCACAAAAGTCAAATACTTAATTACCTTCCTCTAGATGGTTTCTGTCAGTAAGCAACATAAGTTCTTAAATGCAGAGATGAGTTGGATATTAGAGAGTCTGTAGCTGACCTTCTCATTTTATAGATGAAAATATTGAGTCCTGTAAGGCTATGAGATGGTAAGCAGCAGAGGTGAGATTTGAACTCCTTCAAGTATAAGACTGTATCTGCCATGGTAGATTACCTTATATGATTCACATAGTTCTCAAGGCAAGGAAATGCCATATGTCCCACAGAAACTGATAGTTATTGTTGAAAAAAAGAAACTGATCAGGAAGATTTTTCCTTAAATTTATTATTTGCTATAAAAGCTTGATGTCCAAAATCATCAAAGAGCGATAAATTAAAAAATGAACTAAGGTCTCAAAGTTTTTACTTCAAGAAAATAATAAAGGTGAAAAAACAGACATGAGTGAATATCAAAAACTAAAGAGGAGGCAGAAAGGATGAGGAATATAAAATATCTTTACCCAGATATTTCCAACCTCTTTAGGAACGTGTCAAGTAATTCAGAAAGCTATAGTTTGCCCACTAAGGTCCCCTGAAATTTATTAAGTCATACATTCATTTTATGAGGCTCTAGTGGCCTGAATAAAGGAATGTGATGTCCAGAAGCCTCTCACATATGCCCCCTGTGCAGCTTAAGGACTGGGAGAAGTTGGCTCATTGACCAAGATAAGAAAACCAGGGCATAGCCCATTTCAGTTTTTTAAATTGCTTTGAGCTTGGCCAGAAAACAGTGCAAGATGTTTTAATGAGAATATGATAGGGGTATAGAAAATACATACCACAAGAGAAAAATTCACCAAGGTGGGAGTGAGATGAGAACCTGGCGAAGTTTATAAAGAAAATGAAATGAAGATGGCATCTATGCGTGTAAACTCTATTTTCTTTCTGTTTAAAGTAAACATAATAATAATAGTATTAATAATAAGAATTACCATAATAATGGCACTTCTATGGTTCTTTAAAGTTGTCAAAGTTCTTTACAAATATCTCATTTCATCTCACTTAGCATATGAAGACATAACTGGAAAAAATGATGGAGATAGCTTGGAGGTAATAAAGAAAATCCTAATGAGTAGAGTCTTCCACAAAGCATTTAACTATTTCTGCAAATAGTCAATTCCATATAACTGGAAAACCAAATAAGATGGGATGACAACATGTAAATAACCCTGTTAGGAGGATCTATACTTCAGGTTCAAGAGAGACTTGATGATCCATCCAAATTAGGATTATGTAAAATCAGGATCATAAATATATGCTAATAATTATGGGTGTGTGTGTGTGTGTGTGTGTGTGTGTGTGTGTGTGTGTGTGTGTGTGTGCGCACGTGCATGCACATGGGTACATGATGGGAAAGGAGTAAAAGAGGTTGGAAGAAATGTTTAAACAAACAAAAAATAAAAAATTGGATGCTAAGTCACTAGTTACTAACTTGTTGTTTAACTGAATCCAATTCCACCTCCTCCCCACCCCCCAACAATCTGCTTGGGTAGTTAGAGCTTCAGGCAGATTCAGTGGAAGAACATGGCCTCTCTTCCTCCCTTACTCCATATCCATTAAGACAGGAACTATTAAAATAAAACCTCACATCCTCAGGGACATTATCTGATTCAAAGCAAAAGATTTATGTCATCCAGAATCAACACTGGAGCCAAGCTTTATCGAATCAAAAGTGAGGATTATCATCCAATTGAAATAACTGAGAAGTGGTTTTTCACTTCTCTCCAGCTAGTTATTATTTTTGTTTGGTACGTGGGCCTAGAGATTTGGCACAGAGCACATTTTATAAATACAATTAAATAAATAATTATGGGGAAAACGATTTCTCTGGGAAAATGACAATCTGTTTTCCATGGGCCATATGTTCCCGGAGCTTGGCTGCCATGGTGGAAGGGAGGATGGCAAAAGATTAATACAAACGAACAAGGGGAAGAAAAATACCTTCTCCAGGATGACATTTTTGGACCATTCCATTTTCTTGCTTTGAAGACAAAAATGGGTCTATCCTGTCTATGCCCCAAGGATACTGAAGCAGAGAATGTGGTTGGTAGGGAAGAGGGAGAGGTCATGTTGGCACAGCTTAATGCCATCTGCTCTTTTCTGACTCCACAGATGTTACATACCAAAGAAGCATGTAAGTTAAGGCTTAACTTGCTCCTTACACCCCGTGAAACCCACCAGGCACAGAAAATCTGAAGGTAATCAATGGGAAGACAGCAAGACAAGCCAGCTACCCTACCAGGTCTTATACAGAGGAAGCTTCATGTTCAAGCCAGGAAGCAGGAGTTATCAAATTTCTTTCTCATCAGGCAAAGGATGGTTCTGAATTAGTTCAACATTGAAGTGAATTTGTATGAGAGAGAGAGAGACAGAAACAGAGACAGAGACAGAGACAGAGACAGAGAGACAGAGAGAGACATAGAGACAGAGAGAGAGAGACAGAGAGAGAGAGAAAGCACTGGACAAAGAAACCAAATACTCTGGCTTCTCTTTCTGGCTGTTTCAGTAACATCCAATGTGACCTTGAGAAGGTCTCCTCACCAGTCTATGCTTTGACTCCTGCTTTTACTTTCTGAAAGGCACCAATTTTGTTAAGCATTGATAACTTTATGAGATGGTATCAGTACAGGATATATTAAAACTTGCTAGCCTCTTCTACACACAGCTTAGCTTGAAGATCTCATACAGCATTCCAGGAAATGATCACATACCCAGGAGAACAGATGTTGGACAGTCTGTTATAGAACCTTGTACTCTTTTATTTCTGTGCCTGTGAGGAGGTCTTCTCATATTATCTTTGGATTTACTGAATAAAAATTTATAATCAGCAAACATAGGCTCACTCAGTATAAGTCTTCTTTATACTTCTCAGGGTGCGGTCTTCAGTAGAAGGTCATATGTGAAAGTATTCCTGTTTACATATTCTATGGTTAAAAAAGAAACATTGCTACTTTGGAGGATCTGCTGCAGTTGGATAACTTTCCTAAAGATTTTATAATGAAGACAAAGTAAACATAATAGATACTAACAGATTCCTGCTCACCCCTGTAGTCTCCCTTTTATGAGCGGAATGGGGTTGTAAAACAAATTTTCCTTTTACGTTTTTTTTGACTCTTTCCATCTTGAGTTATATTACTTTAAAATTTATTCCATGGCCAGGGATACTGAGGCTGGGTGAATTTCTTGAGCTTGAAATTTCTGAGTTACAATTGACTAAAGCAACTCATGTCTACACTGAGACTGGCATTTATAAAGTGAGCCAGCCCCTAGTAGCCAAATGGGGAGGAAGCATCAAGTTTTCCAAGGAGGAGAGAAACAGTTCAGATCAAAAATGGAGGAGGTAAATGCTCTTATACCAAATTGGGTATATGAGTAGCCCCTACAACCAGTAACCAAGATGAGATAGGGAAATTCAGTATGGCAGATTAGAGAGAGAGAGAGGGAGAGAGAGACAGAGAGACAGAGAGAGAGAGAGAGAGAGTCATATAAATGTATATAGTGACTGATTTATAAATGAATGAATGAATACACAAATAAATAAATAAAGACTGATCCCATGTTTGCCTTTAAAATTGTGTGCTTCTATTCCACATTTCTTCCATGTATAATTCACCAAGTTCAGTTTCTTGTTTTCATGTCTTCTTCTTAAGTGTTCTTTGCTGTACCATCATGGAACACCAGGTTCTTAGGTAGTTGAATACCAAAATACAGAGGTTCTGTTATCTCCAGAGGTAAGAATGGGCACCCAACCCCAAGATACTCTTGGTTCTGTGTCATCTCACATCATTTTGCTATTCCTAATTGACTTGAAAATGACTTTAGAATGTTTTTGTCTAAACTAAAAGCCTCTGAAAACTGCTTTCCTTCTGAATTGTTTCATTGTTTTGTAAAGTAACAATTCATGGGATGCTCTAACATGAAGTCTGTTATTTGCTTAAAAATACGAATTGCT
Source organism: Notamacropus eugenii (assembly GCF_028372415.1). Lineage (NCBI taxonomy): Eukaryota > Metazoa > Chordata > Mammalia > Diprotodontia > Macropodidae > Notamacropus > Notamacropus eugenii. The sequence continues at coordinate 684,770,815 of NC_092872.1, forward strand.
GAAAAAAAAGAAGTCTATTAAAAACTGGAAAACTTCAGCAAAGTTTTAGAAGGAAAAAGTATGGTTTGAAAATTAAAAGTCCTGAGAATGCAAAAATGCAATTTTATGTGCATCTAGTAATTAGAAGAGGCTAACTGACTGGCATTTTAAATGGAAAATCACATTTTCATGTGACTAGAGGGGAAATTGTATGCCGTTAGTGAATGGGATACAATGGCGATAAAGAGAGGTTGCCATGATCTTTGAACATCTGATCTCACTACAATACAAGGTTCAGTGTAGGTCTGATTTGCTTTTTCTTTTAAAGCTAATTAGATTCACAGCATAAAGCAACACTGTGTTAAAACTAAGGAAACTATTAAGAAAACATCATGGTAGAGTTGAAGCAGAGTAAGTTTGTACACTTTTGTACATTGTTCATTCAAACACACTATGCCCACTGCTCCCATGATGGCATCTTGCGAAGAAATAATAGGTGAAATTGAGGAGATCTCATGCTGTGTGACTGAATATATGTACAAAGAACCCTGGTCTAGCACTCAAAACACCTGGCTTTGAGTCCCCAATCTGTGACTCACTTAGTCTGTGATTTCTAATAAGTCTCTTCATGTCTCAGAGCCTACATATGAGTAGCAGTGGAAAAAACAGCAGTAACAGCAAAAACAACATATTTTAAGGCTAATCTAGGCATATGCAAAATGTGTGTGTGTGTGTGTATGTGTGTGTGTTCATCATTGCTGAAGAAGACCATGCCATCAGAGAAATGATGACATGACTTGCACTTCACTTTGTTTTGAGTGAAGGAGGGCTGTGCAAGTCACCAGCCTCCTTTCTCCTCCAGAGCCATCTCAATCCAGTGACCAGATATTCATCAGGATGACTGGAGATGACCCAGGATGAGGCATTTGGGGTTAAGCAACTTGCCCAAGGTCACACAGCTAGTGAGTGTCAAGTGTCTGAAGTGAGATTTGTACTCAGGTCCTCCTGACTCCTGCACTGGTGCTGTATCCACTGCACCACCTAGCTGCCCCTATATGCAAAATAATAACAGAAGGAAAGGAATTATAATATGAGATTGGACCTTACCTTGATGAGGGTTCATTTAAAGAATTGTTTTCTGTACTATGTCCTACATTTTAGTAAAGGCTACTTTCATTCAGCATTACCAATGAAAACTATACTCTCTCCTCCAATGCATTCTTTGTTTCTATGCAAATTGGCTGTACTGGTCATCAGGTTTCACAAATTAAGGAGTCTCTTTTGGATGTAAGAAAATGACATTGCAACACAAAAGGTTTCTCAGTTTGTGAATTGTGGGGAATTTTGTGAAATTTGTAATTTGTAAATCTGCCTCAATACTTCTGAGAAGGGAGTCACCAACCACTGCTTCCTTCACTGATAATCATTGCAGTCTCTGGTACCATAGCATTAACATTCTTCCAAGCATACAATACTGGTTTCTCCTTTTCCCTCTATGACAAGTGTCTCTTTTATAAATTACTTTGCCTCAAGAATTGTGTGAATTTTCTTCTTTCTCCATCAGATCACATTCTTTTAATACCAATATCCTTGAAACATTTAAGATTTCTTTTATTGCTTCCTCAGATTCTTTGTTTTCATTGTATTTACCTTGAAAATCTTCTTTCATTAAAAATAAAAACCTTTTCTTCCTTTATAATCTGGAGTGTGAAGAAGTATTCCTCTAAGCTTTTTAAACTTTGACTTCTAGGAGGGAAATTACCCCAAGCAATGTGCACACATAACATCTATTTGCCAATTAACTAAACAAACTAAAAAGCTCTGCGCAAGTCCCTATAAAAGTACTCATGCCCTGTATATTTGCTGTGGACAAGATCCTCAGTTCTTACTTGTTCTTGTTAGTTCTTGTGGCTAGTTACTATGGTGATCTGTTAATAGAACCTCTTTGGCCATGCCTGTTCTCCTTCTTGGATCCTCAGCCAATAGGAGCTCCAACAACAAGGATACGTGATTCTGCCACTAATGGTATTTGTCTAACACATAAAAAAAATTACATTGGCTCACCCAAAGCTACAAACCCAGAAAATGACAGAAAGAACATTTAAGTCAGTCCTTCCAGAATCCAAACCTAGCAGTCTGTACACTAATCAGGTTGCATAGACAAGCAAGTTTAAGGCAAATGGAAACAAATTTTATTCATTTGTAGAAGCTGCCTCTGTTTGGGTCCAAAGGGTGGAGGTGATGAGATGTTTGCCAAGAATATTCATTGGAAATTAGTACCTTCTTCACAAAAGTTCGTTTAATGGTTTAATTATCCAACTCATTGGCTTGACCTCAGTATTTTATGCAGAAAAGGAATCAGGTTGAATCAGTATTGATTTTGTGCATCTTTACAATTCACTTTGCAAGGACTGTCCTGGGATTTTTTTCTTTTGAGACTTAATCTGAATTGCATCTTTATCAGAAGGATGGGTAAGATAAGTAGAAACTCAGACTGACTTTTTACAATATTTGTTTTACACTTTCTCCAAAATCTACTTGGAATTTAGTCATTAAAATAAAATAAGAATTATGGATTTAGAGGGGTCCTTTCAAATCATCTTGTTCACTATAACCAAAATTTAAATGAGATGTCTCCCATCAGTGGTTCTTCATCATGTTTAAAGCTACACAGTGTTAGAGAACTCCCTAGATACCATAATATTTGAATTCCACTTGAATTCCTTCCTTGATCAGCTCTAATTGTTAAAAAGTGGGGATATTTCCCCTTTACATTGAATTTAACACATCTTCATTGTAATTTCCATTTGTTGGCTCTAATTTTGCCCTCCACAGCCAAGTGTGAAAAATATGAATAGTTTAATCCCTTTTTCAAATGACTGCTTTTCAAGTATTTCATAGGATAACAGAATCTCAGAATCATGTATTAAGAGAATATTAGAATTAACAGACACTTTGGAAATTCAACACTTTGGAAATTCAACTTAATTCAACAAATATTTATTAAATACTTACAATGTGGAATGCCCTAGGGGAGATAATGAAGCTACAGAGAGGAAAAAGAAAAAAATGAGTTATTGCTCTCAGAAACTTACTTCCCTCCAGGGTTTAATGTTCCTGATCTTGAAATAGCTTTGTAAGGATTTTGCATATACTTATTTGGACACTTTATCCTTTTCCCATAATATTTATATTCCTTGCAAGTAGAGACTACCTCAATTTAGTTGCATGTATTTTGGCAGAGAATAGATACATAAAATTTATTTCTTAAATTGAATCAAACAAGACTCCAAAAAGGCTTTGCACAGGAGAGTAAACTGAGCTAAGATCTGAAGGAAGTAAGGGATCATAAGAAGTAAATTTTTTAGTCATTTTCAGTCATGTTTGACTCTTCATGATTCTTTTTAGGGTTTTGTTGGCAAAGATTCTGGAATGATTCATCATTTCATTTTTCCAGATTATTTTATAAATGAATAAACTGAGACAAATAGGGTTAATTGACTTATTCAGGGTCTCATAGCTAGTAGGTACCTGAGGCCAAATTTGAACTAAGGTCTTTTTGACTTTAGGCCTAGAATTCTATCCACTACACTCCCTAACTGCCTTATGTGATCACAATATTTTATCATTCTATCTTCCCTTACTCCTCTTAAACCTGTTCATCTACCTCACTATGATTCCCATTCCTTCCACTCCTAAGGAATTTCCCAAGTTATCACCACTAGCTGTATTTATTTCCTTTCCTGTTTTGATCTCTTAGTTACCCATTCACCTCTATACTATCCTCTATTTGCAAATATCTTGCTCCCCTATCCTAGTGCTTCATATACATTGTGAAACTTCAGCCCCGGGATACTTTGTGAATCTTCTTTCTCCACCCCTATTCTCTTGACTAAGTGCAGATGGAGGAAGTCATTACCTCCGTGATGATTTTTTCTACTAAAATGTGTATTATGTAATACCTCATTGAAAAAAAAATGACTAATCTCTTTGAATTCTTTTGAATCACAATTTCATCCAAGATAGGAAGCTTTTCCCAATGCCTTAGTTCTAATACCTTCTTTCTATTTCCTATTAATCTATGTAACTCTATGTAACTTCCTTTGTATGTGTTTGCATTTTTTCTCCCCTAATAAACTGAAATCTACTTGAAGGCAGGGACTGTCTTTTGCTTCCTTTTGAATCCCCTCAACTTAGCACCATTATTGACATGATGTAGGCACTTTAAATATGTTTGTTAATTGATTTATTAAACAAAGCAATGTCTTTTTATTAAAAGACATTACACTGGTTATGCCCCATTCCTCTCATGCTCTCCCTCATCAGCTCCAATTCTTGGAATATCAAGTTTTTTTTTTCTAAATGTTTAATAAACAAACCATCTTACAGGTGAAGGGTCAGTCTACTAAGGAGGAGACTGGCAAGAATGTTTACAGCAGTGAGTAAGACAAGAATCCCCCCTTCCCCATGATTGTCACAGAACAATCTATTTACTTTACCTTCATAGAGATGGATAATGGAGGCATCCTTGAACTCATAGGGGATAACCTCATCTTTGTCATTTAACCAGGAAAATTTCATTCAGCTTTAGCATCAACAGTGGACCCATCACCTTGTAAATATCAGATGGAATAGAATCAGCACCAGGTGCTTTGCCACAGGAGGAGAGCATAATGACATTCAAAATCTCTTCTTCCTTTGGAAATTTGGCTAGAGAGGGATTGAATCTGACTTCAGGTATATAGCTAATGGCTTCATCATTGATTGATGAGAGTTTGTTGAGAATGTTATGGAAGTGATTTGTCCATCTCTCCAATATCATATCCTTATTATTATCACTGTGGCTCTATGTGCACTACATCATAGCTCTTTGGCCCATAAGTAGCCTTCAGGACATTGCAAAACTCCTCTGTATTGTTATTATCAGTGTAAAACTGAATTTCATCAGCCTTCTTCCTGAGCCAAGAATTATGCATCTTTTTAAGCTTCAATTATACTTTACTTTTACTGCTTTCTTAGAGATGGATGAAATATCCTGCTGGTAAACCCTAGAGAGTTTTCGTTTTTCCTTTGACAGATTCTGAATGTCCTCATCACTTTTTGTCAAATTAGTCTTAATGTTTGTGAGTGTTCTGTCCCAAATGAATAATTGCAGTGCCATACACTATGTCCCTGAAAGCTGCCTACTCCTTTTCTAATCCATTATTGCCAACCATGTGTTGATTCAGTTTTTCTTCCAAGTCTGCAACAAACTATTCCCACTGGGAGAAGTCCTCTAATCTGTTGACACAAATTCTTCTGGTAACTGTTTTGCCTTGGGGCCATCACTTTTGATGAATGTAAATATTTAGGTTGAAGATGTTAAATCTATGACCAGTCCAACACTCTGTCCCAGACACTGCCTTTTTCTCTCTCACATTCAGTATGTTTCTTTTCCTTATAATGGTGTAGTCTACCAAATGTCAATGTTTGCTAAAAGGGTACATTGACAAAGTTTTATTGTGTTCTGGTAAATGAAGACAGTGGTAGTGATGGAAAAGTCATGAGATGAACAAGTCTTCAGCAGTAAGTGACTGTTAGTTACTGTTTCTGACTCCACTGCTTTGAATTCCTTGTCATGTCTGGTAGTCTCTGCCTACTCTTGCATTAAAGTCACCCATAATTATAAAATTGTCTTCTTTCAGCATATTAATAATGAGCATCTCCAGGTCTTCATAATTTTTTTCCTTTGACTTCATCAGAAGTTATGGTGTGAGTATAGGCACTGATGATGGTGGGGTGGCACTTTACTGCAAGTGGGAATGCACTGTCATTAACTATTTTAGGAGACATACAAACTTGTTGACTAGATTAGTTTCCTTGCAAACTTCACTGTGATCTCCTTTGCTGTGGTAACTCCAGAGAAACATATATCAATCTCTGACTTCACTAAACTGGTCTTCATTTGCCAACCTTATTTCACTCACAGCTGCCCTTTGGATATGATATATGCTGAGTTCTCTTGCAATAAGAGCTATTCATGATTCAAGTTTATAGGACTTCTTTTTGTCCATGAGTGTGCCTATATTCTACGTACTGATAGTGAGTGAAATTGTTATTGTAAAAGTTTATATACAAGTGTGTGTGTGTGAGTGTGTGTGTGTTTGTGTATGTGTGTACTACAGGATGAGTACCACAGTAAGCAGACCAGGGATGGCTGATGCAGACAATTTTAGGGCACTTTTTCTAGTCCCTTTCTTTCACCAAGAGGTGAAAAGTGTGATCTTTAAAAAGTGTTGATTTGTCAGAATTGAGTGAGAGAGAAGCACAGTCCAGGACAGGGCACACCATATAGTCCTGGACTAGCAAACTAGCTACAGGTCCTGGGAGTGACTGAATCATCAGAAGCACCAGCAGTAGGGGTATTTGCTGCTCCCGGAGCTATCAGCACACAGACAGCATGTGAGAAATTCACCTATTTCAACTTCTGGCTGCCAAGGTGACAGAGTAAGCAGTAAATTGCTATCACCTTTCTGTATTGACCTTGGAAAACCCAGAGAATATTGTACCAAGAAAAGTCATGAAGTAATGGAACCAACAGAAAGAAAAGCTTGGGAGGCTAAGGATATTAAGGGAAAGGTTCTTCTTGCTGTGACTGAAGGAGATTGATACAAGACAGTATATGTCCCAGAAAATCAGCAACAATCTCCACCTCAGCAAACCAGGGGTAGATCCTGAGCCACCGAAGGTGGAGCAGGCAAGCACCAACACCAGGCACATACGAGTCATACCACCAGCTCCACCTCAACACCAGGTAAACTTCCAGCCTCTAGCTGCCAGTACCTGAGGCCGTAGCACAGAAAATCAGTAACCAGACTTCTAGTTCTCAGAACAAAAAGGCTTGGGCAGTGCATCCTGTGCCTCAGAAGCAGAGATCAACTTTAAAAGTCAGAAAAAAGACAAACAACATGAGCAAATTGCAACAACAGCAAAAAACCAAACAAAAAAGAGAAGAATTTGGTGACAGGGAAGATTAAAACATAAATTCAGAAGAGGAAAACAATGTCAATATACTCACATACAAAAACACAAAGGATAATATGAACTGGTCTCAAGTCCAAAAACCCTTCTTGGAAGAGCTCAAGAAGAATTTTTAAAGTAAAATAAGAGAGATTGGAGAAAATATAAATAGAATTGACAAAATGGGGGGGGAGGAGTACACTGAAGAAAACAACTCATAAAAAGTAGAATTAGTCAAATGGAAAAAGTGGTACAAAAGCTAACTGAAGAAAACAAGCAATTAACAATTAGAATTGGGAAAACAGAAGCAAATGACTAAGAGACATCAAAAATCAGTCAAAAAAAATCAAAAGAATGAACAAAATGGAATAAAATGTAAAATATCTCATTGGAAAAAGAACTGACCAGAAAATAGATACAGGAAAGATAATTTAAAAATTATTGCTCTACTTGACAGTCATGATAAAAGAAAGATACTGGAAAGCATCTTTCAAGAAAGCATCAAAGAAAACTGTCATGAGGTCCTAGAAACACAGAATGAAATAGTCATTGACAGAATCCACCAATCAACTCCTGAAAGAGATCCCAAATTGAAAATACCAAGGAATATCATAGGAAAATTCTTGAATAATAAGATCAAAGAGAAAATGCTGCAAGCAACCAGAAAGAAACAGTTCAAATATCTTAGAACCACAGTCAGGATTATACAAGAACTTGCAGCTTCTACCTTAAAAAAAAGATCAGAAGTTGTAGAAACTAAAGAATTTGGATTACAAGAAAGGATCAACTACTCAGAGAAATTGAGCATAATGTTTTAGGGGAGGAAATGGATATTTAATGAAATAGGGTATGTCCTGATAAAAAGACTACAGCCTGGTGGAAAATTTGATCTTCAAATACAAGACTCAAGTGAAACGCAAAAAAAATAAACAGAAAGGAAAAACAAAAAACAAGGATATGTTATCAATAGGGGCAAACTATTTACAACCCTATCTGGGAAGACGACCCTTATAACTCTTGATAACTGTATCTTTCTCATGACATGTAGAAAGGATATTCATAGACAGAGGAGATGAGAAGGTGACTTTAATGCGATGATAAAAACAAACTATTTAGTGAAAGGTACTGTAATGTAAGAAGAGGGAAGGAGGAGGCAGGAAAGGGTAAATTACATGATGTGAAGAGGGACAAAGACATATTACAGGAGAGATAAAGAATGGAGGGATATGAACATTGTTTGAAACTTGATCTCATTGTCTTTGGCTCAAAGAAGGAAAAACACACTCAGATATAGAAATCTAACTTGCCCTATAAACAGTAGGAGGGGGAAGGACAAAGAAAGGGCAGGGGTGAATAGAAGGGAGGGAAGACTGAGGGAGGTGGTAGTCAAAATCAAAATTCTAGTGAGAAGGGAAAGGGAAAAAGGAGAAAGAAAAGCATAAATGGGAGAGGAGGGAATAGGAAGAAGAAAAAGATGCAAATAGTTTACTATCTGTAACTACAACTGGGAATGTGAATGGAACGAACTCTCCCAGAAAATGGAAGTAGATGGCAGAATAGATTAAAAATTATAATTCTACAATAAGCTCTTTGCAAGAAACACATTTCAAACAAAGGAATACTAAAAAGGTCTGAAGTAGAATATATTATGCTTCAGCAGAAGTAAAAAAATAAAAACCTGTGCCAGTAGAAATCATAATCCTACACAAAACAAAAGCACAACTAGATGTAATGAAAAGAGATAAGGAAGGAAACTACATTCTGCTAAAAGGCAGCATAGACAGTGAAATAATATCATTACTAAACATATAGGCACCAAGTGGTATAGCATCCAAGTTCTTAGAGGAAAAGTTTAGGGAGTTACAGGAACAACAGAGAAAAGAATCAACAGTAAAATTATACTAATGGGGGATCTCAACCGCCCCTCTCTGAACTAGATAAATCTAATCACAAAATAGACAAGAAAAAAGTTAAGGAGGTGAATAGAATTTTCAAAAACTTGGATATGGTAGAAAAATTGAAAGAGGATAACAAAGAAATATACCTTTTTCCCAGTGGTACATGGCACATATACAAAATTGACCATGGACTAGGGCACAAAAGTCTCATAATTCAATGCTGAAAGGCAGAAATATTAAATCCATCCTTTTTAGATCATGGCAAAAATTACATTTACTCAAGGGTCATGAAAAGATAGAATAAAAATCAATTGGAAACTGAATAATCTAATCCTAAAGAAAGAGCAAGTCAAACAACAATTCATAGAAACAATCAATAACTTTATCCAAGGGAATGACAATGATGAGACAACATACCAATACTTACGAGATGCAGTGAAAACAGTTCTTAGGGGCAGTTTTATATCTCTAAATACCTGTATGAATAAAATAGAGAAAGAGAAGATCAAGGAATTAGGCATTCAACTGAAAAAGCCAGAAAAAAAAAAACCTCCCCCTCCAATTAAATACCAAATTAGAAATTCTGAAAACCAAAGAAGAGATTAATAAAATTGAAAATAAGAAAACTATTGAACTATAAATAAAACTAAGAGCAAGTTTAATGAAAAAATAGATAAAGTTTTGGTTAATTTGATCTAAGAAACAAGATAGAAAAAGGTCAAATTACCAACATCAAAAATTAAAAGGATGAATTCAATACCAATGAAGAGGAAACTAAAACAATAATTAGCAACTATTCTGCCCAGTTGTATGCCAATAAATCTTATAAGTTTGGTGAAATAGATGAATATTTACAAAAATAAAAATTTCCCACTTTAGAAGAAAAGGAAGCAAAATGATGAAATAATCCCAATTCATAGAAAGAAATTGAACAAGCCATCAAAATGTACTCCCTAGGAAAAAATCTCCAGGACCAGATGGATTTACAAGTGAATTCTATCAACCATTTAAAGAACAATTAATTCCAATACTATATAGACTATTTGGGAAAATAGGTGGAGTCCTACGAAATTCTTTTCTATGATACAAATGTGTTACTGAAGCCTAAATCAGGAAGAGTCAAAAGAGAAAGAAAATTAGAGACCAATTTTCCTAATGAATCTAGATGCAAAATATTTAAATAAAATATTAAATCAGCCTAAGACAGAAGCCCAGTGGAAAGGAATGAGAGAGAAGCACAGGACCTCTGGTAACATCAGCAGCCCCTCCTGAGACTATCAACCTACAGACTAAATGTCTTTAAGTTACCTGCTTGAAGTTCAGGGAGCCAAGATGGTGGAGTGATCTGTAAATGCTTTACCGCTCCCTTTTTTGACCTGGAAGAAAACCAGGGAGTATTTCCCCAGGAAAAATCCTGGAATAGTGGGATCAGCCAAAGGGATAAACAATCTCTTAGCTCAAGAGGCCAAGAAAATTGTTAAGGAGAGACCTTCTTTCTGTGGCTGAAGGGAACCAGGATAGGAGAAGAGCTATATCAGACAATCCCACCTCAGTGAACCAGAGGGAGATCCTGAGCCCCAGGGGGGTGGAACACATAAGCACCAAATCTAGGACCCCAGACATGCCTTACCACTGCCAGGGGATTTGGGATGACACGAGCACAGACAGGGGTTCACCAGTCACTGAGCTTGCCTGTGCTCTTTCTCAGGAGAGGAGACCTACTGTGGTCAGATCACCCCTCTTCCACACCCCATGCAGGGTGTTCCAAGGTAGTTCAGGGGAAACTCAGAAAGACTTCATATGGCCTCTGCCTTGGCACACCAGCCAGCTCAGCACTGGGTAAGCTGCAACATTTTAGTTTCTAGCTGAAAGAACCAGAGGTCACAACACCCAAAGCCTCAAATTCTCAACACAAGAACCATGGGACAGAGCCCTCTGTGCCCCAGAAGCAGAGATCCACTTTAAAAGCCAAAAAAAAAGGCAATGAACATGAAGAAGAAGCAAACCAGAAAAGGAAAGGCCATAGAATCTTACTGTGGGGATAAAGATCAAAATACGAATACAGAAGAGGTCAACATTGAGACTGTATTCCCATATGAAACTTCAGAAGGGAATATGAACTGATCTCAAACCCAAAGAGCCAAATTAGAGAGGTAGAAGAAAAAATGGCAAACTCAAAGAAGAAATTATAAGGGAAATTTAACTGGGAAAATTGGAAAAATGGTAAAGGAAGTTTAAAAAAAAGCCTAACTGGAGAAAATAATTCATTAAAAAGAAAAATTAGACAAATAGAAAAGGAGAAGCAAAAGTTAACCAAAGAAAGTAATCTATTAAAAATTAGAATGGGGCAAGTGGAAACTAATGACGTTATGAGACATCAAGAATCAGTCAAACAGAATCTAAAGAATAAAAAAAAAATAGAAGAAAATATAAAATATCACATTGGTAAAACAACTGACCTGGAAAATAGATCCAGGAGAGAAAAATCTAAGAAGTATTATGCTACAAAAAACCATGATGAATAAAAGAGCCTGGACAATATCTTCCAAGAAATCATCAAGGAAACCTGCCCTGAGGTCCTACATCCAGAAGGCAAAATGCTCATTGAAAGAATACCCAATGACCTCATGAAAGAGATTACAAACTGAAAACATCAAGGAATACTGTTGCCAAATTCCAGAAATATCTAGTTAAGTAGAAAATACTGTAAGCAGCTGGAAAGAAACAATTCAAATATCAAGGAACTACAGTCAGGATCACACAAAACCTTGCAGCTTCTACATTAAAAAATCAGAGGTATTATTAGCATATCATATTTCTTAAGGTAAAGGAGCTTAGACTACAACCAAGGATCAATTAACCAGCAAAACTGAATATAATATTTGAGACAAGGAGATGGGCATTCAATGAAATAAGGAATTTGCAGACCTTCTTGATGAAAAGATCAGATCTCAATAGAAACTTAATCTTCAAATACAAGTCTCAAGAGAGGCATAAAAAGGTAAACAGGGGAAAAATTGTTATTTAATATGGGTAAACTGTTTATATCCCTATAAGGGAAGATGATACTTGTTAATCTTGAGAATTACATTTTTATTATGATATTTAAAAGGGATACACATAGATAGAGGGAGTGGGTATAAATTAACTGATGTGAAGATAAAAAATGTGATTCAGGTGTGAGAAGGGATTTTAACGGGAGATGTGAAAAGGAAGGAAGCAGAAACAAGTAGATTACATCACAGCAAGAGGCATGAAAATATGTAGAGGGAAAGAGGGAAGCACTGTTTGAGATTTACTCTTATCTGATTGGGTTCAAGGAGGGAACAACAAACTAAGTTAAGTACAGAAATCTAAATTGTCCTATTGGCAGTGGGAGAGGAACGGGAAAAGAAAAGGGAGGGAAGGCTAACAGGGAGGGAAGAAGTAGTGAGGAAAAAGGGGAATAAAAGGGAGGAGGGCCAATAAAAGGAATGGACAACTGAGAGAGGTGGTGGTCAAAAATTAAAACTCTATTGTGGAGGGGAAGGGAGAACTAAAAGCATAAAGGGGGGAATAGGATGGAGAAAAAGATACATATAGTAATCATAACTGTGAATGTGAATGGGATGAACTTTCCCATAAAATGGATGTGGATAAAAGAATGGACTAAAAACCATAATCCAACAATATGTTGTTAAGAGGAAACCCATTTGAAACAGGAGGATACACACAGGGTAAAGGTAAAAGGTTGAAGAAGAATATATTATGCTTCAGCTGATATGAAAAAAGCAGGGGAAGGAATTCTAATCTCAAACAAAGCAAAAGCAGAAATAGACCTAATCAAAAGAGATAAGGAAGGAAACCATATCCTGCTAAAAGGCACCATAGATAATGAATCAATGTCATTACTAAACATATATGCACCAAGTGGTATAGCATACAAGTTCTAAGAGGAGAAGTTATGGGAGTTACAGGAAGAAACAGACAACAAAACTATACTAGTGGGGGACCTCAACCTCTCTCTCTCTAAACTTGATAAATCTAACCTCAAAATAAACAATAATGAAGTTAAGGAAGTGAAAAGAACTCTGGATAAGGTAGATATGATAGATCTCTGGAGAAAATTAAATGAGGAAAGAAAGGAATATACCTTTTTCTGAATGATACATGGCATACATATGAAAATTGACCATGTACCAGGGCATAAAAACCTCACAATCCAAAGCTGAAAGACCAAGATAGCCAATGCATCCTTCTCAGATCATAATGCAATAGAAATTATATGTAACAAAAGGCCATGGAAAGAGAGACCAAAAATTAATTGGAAACTAAGTTATATAATCCTAAAGAATGAGTAAGTCAAACAACAAATCATAGAAATAATCCATAACTTCATTAAAGAGAATGACAATAAAGAGACAACCTGCCAAAACTAATGGGATGTAACAAAAGCAATTTTTAGGGGAAGTTTTATATCTTTGAATGCCTACATGAATAAAATAGAGAAAGAGGAGATCAACGAATTGGGCATGCAGCTGAAAAAGGTAGAAAAAGAACAAATTGAAAATCCCTAACTAAATACCAAGTTATAAATACTGAAAACCAAAGGATAGAGTAACAAAATTGAAATTAAGAATTGAACTAATAAAAAAAAAAACTGAGGGTTGGTTTCATGAAAAAAAAAATAAAATTGATAAACCTTTGGTACATTTGACTTTTTAAAAAAGAAGAAAACCAAATTATCAACATCAAAAAAGAAAAGGGTGAACTCATCTCCAATGAGAAGGAAATTAAAACAATAATTAGAAACTACTTTGCCCAACTGTATGCCCATAAATATGACAATCTAAGTGAGATGGATGAATATCTTTAATGTATATAGATTGGCCTGATTAACAGAAGAGGAAGTTAAATGCTTAAATAATCCCATCTGAGAAAAAAAAAAAAATTGAACAAACCATCAAAGAGCTCCATAGGAAAAAATTTCCAGGGTCAGATGGATTTACAAATGAATTCTATCAAACATTTAAAGAACTGTTAATTCTGATACTAAATAGAATATTTTGAAAATTGCTGAAGGAGTCCAATCAAGTTATTTTTATAATACAAATATGGTTCTGACACCTAAACCAGGAAGAACCAAACCAGAGAAAGAAAATTATAAACGAATTTCTGTCAAGAATATAGATGCAAAAATGTTAAATAACATATTAGCAAAAAGAATACAGCAAGTTATCATGAGAATAATACATTATGATCAGGTAGGATTTATAGTAGGAATGCAGGGCTGATTCAATATTAGAAAAACTATCGGGGGGGGGCGGAGCCAAGATGGCGGAGTGAAAGCAACGACTCACCTAAGCTCCTGGAAAAACTCCTCTGGATATATCTGGGGGGAGAGTCTGACCAGACTTTGGAGGTGTAGAATCCAGTGGGAGACGGACTTTGACAGATTCGGAGCCCAGGCTGGACTGGAAGGTCCACGGGAGGGATCTGTTCCGCGGGGGTAAGACCCCGGCGCACAGAGCAGCGCGGTCGGCACGGCAGGGCGGAGGGGACCAGAGGAGCCCGAGAGTGGCGGGCAAGACCAGCGGAGCAGGAGATAAGCCAGGCCGAGCCGGTGAGAGCCGCTGAGTGCCAGACATCAGCGCAGCAGTCCTTGAAATCTTCAGCCTGAAGACGGACTTCGGTGGGTCACTACTTGAACTTCCAGGAACTGGGATGGCAGAGTGATCAGTAAGTGCTCTCTCCTCCCCCCTGATGACCCTGAGGGAACCATAAAATTCTTCCCCAGATTAATCCTGGATCAGCAGGAAGAGCAGAAGGGGGCGGGTGGTCTCATAACACCAGAGGCTGGAGAGGTGGCAAAGGGGAATTCTTCCTACCGTGGTGGAGGCTATCTGGAGGGACAGACGACCCAGGGCAGAAAAAAATTCGCACTGAGACCCAAGCAAGCCTCAGCCCGGGAGATGAGCCCCAGGAGGGGAGGGAACACGCATTAGCCTCTAGGCGTGCCCCAGCCCTCCAGGGGAAAGGGAAGACAATAGGGAAGCTGGGATCAGCATCCCCGGACCTTGCCTTTGCCTCAGGCCAGCTGAGGAGATATCCTGAGACCAGACCACACCTCCCACACACCTATCAAGTTAAACCCAGGGTTGATCTGGGAAACAAACAAAAAAAAAAAAAGCCTGCTTTTAGCCTAGACAAACATCAACTCAACTTAAAAGATCTGTATCTTCTGACTGAAAGAACCAAAAGCTACAACACTCAGCCAACATCATGAATCGGAAAAAGCAGACGAAAAGTGAAAAAACCATAGAATCTTTCTATGGGGATAAGGACCAAAACACAAACACCAAAGAGGTCAGAGCTGAGACTGTACTTCCATCTGAAACCTCAGATGGGACTATGAATTTCTCGCAAGCACAACTAGATTACCTGGAACGTCTGAAGAAGGATATAAAAGAAAAACTGGCCAATGATTTTAAAACCATAAAAAAAGAATTCACTGATGAGAACATCAATCTGAAAAAGAAAATTGAAGAAATGGAAAAGGAAGTTCAAAAATTAACTGGAGAGAATAATTCCCTAAAAGGAAGAGTTAATCAAACGGAAAAGGAAACTCAAAACCTAATAGGGAAAATTGATCAGATGGAAAAGGAAACCCAAAACCTAACTGGGAAAATTGGTCGAATGGAAAAAGAAGTACAAAAATTAAATGGAGAAAATAGCTCCTTAAAGGGAAAAATTGGCCAGATGGAAAAGGAGATGCGAAAGCTAACTGAAGAAAACAATACGATCAAGATTAGAATTGGGCAAGTAGAAACTAATGACTCAATGAGGCAACAAGAATCAGTCAAACAAAATCTAAAGAACGAAAAGATAGAAGAAAATCTAAAATATTTAATTGGAAAAACAACTGACCTGGAAAATAGATCCAGGAGAGAAAATCTAAGAATTATTGGCCTGCCAGAAACCCATGATGAAGAAAAGAGTCTGGACAATATCTTCCAGGAAATCATCAAGGAAAACTGCCCAGAAGTACTAGACTCAGAGGGCAAAATAGTCATCGAAAGAATCCACCGTTCCCCACCGGAAAGGGATCCCAAACTCAAAACCCCAAGAAATATAGTTGCCAAATTCCAGAGCTATCAAGTGAAGGAGAAAATACTACAAGCAGCCAGAAAGAAACAATTTAAATATCAAGGTCACACAGTCAGGATCACACAGGACCTTGCAGCTTCTACATTAAAAGATCGAAAGAATTGGAACCCAATATTCCGTAAGGCAAAGGAGTTGGGACTCCAACCGAGGATCAACTACCCAGCAAAGTTCAGCATAACATTTCAGGCAAGGAGAAAGTCATTCAACGAAATAAGGGATTTCCAGAGCTTCCTGACCAAAACACCAGAACTCAATAGACAATTTGATCTTCAAATGCAGGTCTCCAGAGAATCATAAAAAGGTAAACAGAGGGGAAAAAACAAAAACAAAAACTTGCAACTCAATTAGGGCAATCTGTTTACCTCCCTGTAAGGGAAGATGATACCTGTTAATCTTGAGAACTGTGCAGCTATTATGATAAAAGGGATATATGTAGAGGGAACGGGCATAAAGTAAATGATGTCATGGCAAAAATATGATTTAAGTATGAGAAGGGAATGTAATAGGAGGTGTGGAAAGGGGGAAGCAGAAAATGGCAAATTATATCACAGGAAGAAGTACAAAACTATAGTAGAGGGAAGGAGGGGAGGGAGATGAGCATTGTTTGAGAGGTACTCTCATCTGATTTGTTCAAAGGAGGGAACAATAATCTTAAGTAGATAAGCCTAACTAGCTCTATAGGTAGTAGGAGGGGAAGGGGGAAGAAAGGGGAGGGTGGCTAAAAGGGAGGAAAGAAGCAATAAGAGTAAAGGGGACTAAAAGGGAGGGGGGCTAAAAGAAGGAGGGGAAGGCTGCAGGAGGAGGGGGAGAAAAGGAATACTATTGAGGAGGGGAAGGGAGACGGGAGAGTTAAAAGCACAAATGGTGGGAAAGAGGGTGGAGGGAAATACACAGATTGCAATCATAACTGTGAATGTGAATGGGATGAACTCTCCCATAAAACGGAGACGGATAGCAGAATGGATTAAAAGCCATAATCCAACAATATGCTGCTTACAAGAAACACATTTGAAACGGGGGGATACACATAGGATAAAGGTCAAAGGATGGAGCAGAATATATTGTGCTTCAGCTCATGTAAGAAAGGCAGGAGTAGCAATCCTAATCTCAGACAAAGCGAAAGCAGAAATAGATCTAATCAAAAGGGATAAGGATGGAAACTATATCCTGCTAAAAGGCACCATAGACAATGAAGCAATATCATTACTAAACATGTATGCTCCAAGTGGTACAGCATCCAGATTCTTAGAGGAGAGGTTGGGGGAGTTGAAGGAAGAAATTGATAGCAAAACTATACTAGTGGGGGACCTCAACCTCCCCCTCTCTGAACTAGATAAATCCAACCTTAAAATAAACAAGAAAGAGGTTAAGGAGGTAAATAAAACTCTGGATAAGGTAGATATGATAGATCTTTGGCGAAAATTAAATGGGAATAGAAAGGAATATACCTTTTTCTCAGCGGTACATGGAACATTTACAAAAATTGACCATGTACTAGGACATAAAAATCTCACAATCCAGTGCAGAAAGGTAGAGATAATCAATGCATCCTTTTCAGATCATAATGCATTAAAAATTACATGTAATAAAAGGCCATGGAAAGAGAAACCAAAAATCAATTGGAAACTAAATAATCTAATTCTAAAGAAGGATTGGGTTAAAGAAGAAATCATAGAAACAATCAACAACTTCATTCAAGAGAATGACAATAGTGAGACAACGTACCAAAACTTATGGGACACTGCAAAAGCAGTTATTAGGGGAAGTTTTATATCTCTGAATGCTTACATAAATAAAATAGAGAAAGAGGAGATCAATGACTTAGGCTTGCAGTTGAAAAAGCTAGAAAAAGAACAAATTGAAAATCCCCAAGTAAATACTAAATTAGAAATACTGAAAACCAAAGGAGAGATTAATAAAATTGAAATAAAGAAAACTATTGAATTAATAAATAAAACCAATAGTTGGTTTTATGAAAAAACTAATAAAATTGATAAACCTTTGGTTAATCTGATCAAAAAAAAGAAAGAAGAAAACCAAATTACTAACATTAAAAATGAAAGGGGTGAACTCACCTCCAATGAGGAGGAAATTAAAACAATAATTAGAAACTACTTTGCCCAACTTTATGCCCACAAATTCGACAATCTAAACGAGATGGATGAATATTTTAAAAAATACAAATTGCCCAGATTAACAGAAGAGGAAGTTGAATACTTAAACAACCCCATCTCAGAAAAAGAAATTGAACAAGCCATCAATGAACTCCCTAGGAAAAAATCTCCAGGGCCAGATGGATTCACAAGTGAATTCTATCAAACATTTAAAGAACAGTTAATTCCAATACTACATACACTATTCTTGAAAATTGGGGAAGGAGGAGTCCTCCCAAATTCTTTCTATGATACAAATATGGTTTTGATACCCAAACCAGGAAGAGACAAAACAGAGAAATAAAATTATAGACCAATTTCCCTAATGAATATAGATGCAAAAATTTTAAATAAGATTTTAGCAAAACGAATACAGCATCTTATCACGAGATTAATACATTATGATCAGGTAGGATTCATACCAGGACTACAGGGCTGGTTCAATATTAGGAAAACTATTAGCATTATCGATCACATCAACAACAAAGCTAACAAAAACCACATGATTATCTCAATAGATGCAGAAAAAGCTTTTGACAAAATACAACATCCATTCCTACTAAAAACATTGGAGAACATAGGAATAAAGGGAACTTTCCATAAAATAATAAGCAGTATCTATCTAAAACCTTCAGCAAGCATTATATGCAATGGGGATAAGCTAGATGCATTCCCAATAAGATCAGGGGTGAAACAAGGTTGTCCATTATCACCACTATTATTCAATATGGTACTAGAAATGTTAGCTGTAGCAATTAGACAAGATAAAGATATTCAAGGAATTAGAATAGCCAAAGAAGAAACTAAGTTATCACTCTTTGCAGATGATATGATGATTTACCTAGAGAATCCCAGAGATTCAAGTAAAAAATTACTTGAATTAATAAACAACTTTGGCAAAGTTGCAGGGTACAAAATAAACCCACACAAATCCTCTGCATTCCTATATATTAGCAACAAAGTTCAACAGCAAGAGATAGAAAGAGAAATCCCATTTAAAGTTAGGGTAGACAGTATAAAATACTTAGGAGTCTACCTGCCAAAACAAACCCAGGGACTATATGAACACAATTACAAGACACTTTTTGCACAAATAAAGTCAGATTTAAGTAAGTGGAAAAACATTAGTTGCTCATGGGTAGGCCGTGCTAATATAATAAAAATGACAATTCTACCCAAATTAATATACTTATTTAGTGCCATACCAATTAAACTATCAGACAATTACTTTCTAGAGCTGGATAAAATAATATCAAAATTCATTTGGAAAAACAAAAGGTCCAGAATATCAAAGGGACTAATGAAAAGAAATGCTTGGGAAGGTGGCCTAGCGCTACCAGACCTTAAACTGTACTATAAAGCAGCAATTATCAAAACCACTTGGTATTGGCTAAGAAACAGAGAGGTAGACAAGTGGAATAGACTTGGCACTCAAGATGCAGTAGGCAAGGAATATAGCAACCTTCTATTTGATAAACCCAAGGACCCCAGCTTCTGGGATAAGAACTCATTGTTTGACAAAAATTGCTGGGAAAACTGGATAACAGTGTGGCGGAAATTAGGCATAGACCCATACCTGACACCGTACACAAGAATAAAGTCCAAATGGGTACATGATTTAGGTATAAAGATTGATACCATGAATAAACTGGAGAAGCAAGGAATAGTGTATTTATCAGATCTATGGAGAAGGGAAGAATTCTTTACTAAAGGAGAGATAGAATGCATTATGTAATGCAAAATGGATAACTTTGAGTACATTAAACTGAGAAGTTTTTGCACAACCAAACCCAATGCAACCAAAATCCGGAGGGATGTAGTAAATTGGGAAAAAATTTTTACAGCTAAGCTCGGGGATAAAGGCCTCATTTCTAGAATATATAGAGAACTGACCCAAATGTATAATCATACAAGTCATTCCCCAATTGATAAATGGTCAAAGGATATGAACAGGCAATTTTCAGAGGAAGAAATTAAAGCTATCTATAATCATATGAAAAAATGCTCTAAATCACTATTGGTTAGAGAGATGCAAATCAAAACAACTCTGAGGTACCACATCACACCTATAAGATTGGCAAACATGACAGAACAAGAAAATGATAAATGCTGGAGAGGATGTGGGAGAGTTGGAACACTAATTCATTGTTGGTGGAGCTGCAAGCGCATCCAACCATTCTGGAGAGCAATTTGGAACTATGCCCAAAGGGCTAAAAAAATGTGCATACCCTTTGACCCAGCAATATCACTACTAGGACTGTATCCCCAAGAGATCATAAAAATGGGAAAGGGTCCCACATGTACAAAAATATTTATAGCAGCACTCTTTGTAGTTGCCAAAAACTGGAAGTCAAGGGGATGTCCATCAATTGGGGAATGGCTGAATAAATTATGGTATATGAATGTAGTGGAGTACTATTGTGCCATAAGAAATGATGAACAAGAAGACTTCAGAGAGGCCTGGAAGGACTTATATGACCTGATGCTGAGTGAAAGGAGCAGAACCAGGAGAACTTTATGCACAGCAACAACCACAGTGTGTGAGAGCTTTTTCTGGTAGACTTAGATTTTTGTAATAACACAAGAACTTTTGAAAAAAAAAAAAATCCCAATGGTGGACCTCAAGGCAAAATGCCTTCCACACTCAGAGAGAGAAATATGGAAGTCACTCACATAAAGTAGCAGATCATGTTTGTGTATGTGTATCTGTTTGTGTATCATGTTCTGATTTGTTATACGGATTCTTTCATTTATCTTAGTCTGACTACATAGCATGACTATAGTGAAAATATACTCAATAGGAAAGTATATGTGGAATCTATACAGAATTGTATGCAGTCTTGGGGAGGGAGGGAGGTAGTGGGGGGTGGGTGGGGAGGGATAAAATCGCAATTGTATGGCAGTGATTGTTAAACATTAAAAAAATAAAAAAATTAAAAAAAAAAAAAAGAACAAAAAAAAAAAAAAAAAGAAAAACTATTGGCATTACTGATCATATCAACAACAAAACTAACAGAAACCCTATGATTTTCTCAATAGAGGTAGAAAAAGCTTTTGACAAAATATAACACCCATTTCTATTGAAAGCACTGGAAAGCATAGGAATAAATGGAGCCTTCCTTATAATAATAAGCACTCTCTACATAAAGATGTCAGCAACACTATATGCAATGAGGATAAGCTAAATGCATTACCAGTAAAATCAGAGGTGAAACAAGGATGTCCATTACCACCATTGTCATTCATTATAAAATGTTAGCTTTATCAATAAGAGAAGAGAAACTGAAGGAATTAGAACAGGCAAAAAAGAAACTGTTATCATTCTTTGCAAATGAAATGATATATTTAGAGAATCACAGAGAATCAAGTAAAAAGCTGTTTGAAATAATAAACAATTCTGGCAAAGTTGCAGGATACAAAATAAACCCATATAAATCATTTGCATTTCAATATGTTACTAACAAAGTCCAACAACAACAGAAACCCCATTTAAAGCTAAGGTACACACTATAAAATATCTGGGAGTCTACCTGTGAAAACAAACCCAGGGACTATACAACTACAATTACAAAACACTTTTTGCACAAATAAGGTCAGAATGCAAGTAATTGAAAAAAACATAAGTTGCTCATGGGTAGGCTGAGCTAATATAATGACAATTCTACCTAAATTAATTTACTTTTCAGTGTCATCCAATCAAAGTGCCAGAAAATTGTTTTCTAGAGCTAGAAAAAATACTATCAAAATTCATCTTGAAGAACAAAATGTCCAGAATATGAAGGGAATTAATGAACAGAAATGCTTGGGAAAGTGACCTACCCCTGCCAGATCTCAAATTGTATTATAAAGCATCAATCATTAAACCTACTTCGTACTGACTAAGAAATAGTGGTGTATATCAATGGAAGAGGTTAAGTACTAAAGACACAGTAACCAGTGAATATAGCAATTTACTTGATAAGCCCAAAGACTTTATCTTTTGGGATAAGAACTCAATTTTTGACAAAAACTGCTGGGAAAACTGGATAACAGTGTGGTGGAAACTGGGCATAGACCAATGTTGACAATGTACACAAGAATAAAGTCCAAATGGATACATAATCTGGGTATAAGGGCTGATAATATAAACAAATTAGGGGAGCAAGGAATAGTCTATTTTTCAGATTTATGGAGAATGGAGAATCTTTTGACCAAACAAGAGATAGAGAACATTATGAAGTACAAAGTCAATAATTTTGATTACATTACCTTGAAAATTTTTGAACACACAAACCCAATGCAACCAAGATTAACAAGGAAATTGAAAACTAGGAAAAAAATTTTGCAATTAGTGTCTGTGATAAAGGCTTCATTTCTAAAGTATGTAGAGAACTGAGTCAACTTTACAAGAAGGCAAGTCATTCCTCAATTCATAAATGGTCAATGGATATGAGCAGGCAATTTCAGAGGAATAATATAAAGTTATCTGTAATCATATGGAAAATGCTCTAAATCATTATTAATTAGAAAAATACAAATCAAAACAACTCTGAGGTACCACATCACACCTATCAGAATGGCTAACATGACAAAGCAGGAAGATGATAAATACTGGAGAAGATGTGTGAGAGTTGAAACACTAATTCATTGTTAGTGAAGCTGTGAGCTGATCCTAACATTCTGGAGAGTAATTTGGAACGATGCCCAAAGGGCTACAAAACTGTGTCTACTCTTTGCTCTAGCAATATCATTTCTAGGACTGTATCCCAAAGTGGTCAGAAAAATGGGAAAGGGTCCTGTATGTACAAAAATATTTATAGCAGCTCTCTTTGTGGTGGCCAAGAACTGGAAATCAAGGGGATGCCCATCAATTGGGGAATGACTGAACAAGTTGTGGTATATGAATATAGTGGAATACAATTGCCGTATAAGAAATGATGAACAGGAAGCATACAGACAGGCCTGGAGGGATGTTTTATGAACTGATGCTGAGTGAAATGAGCAGAACCAGGAGAACATTGTACATGGTAACAATCACAGTGAGTGAGAAATTTTTCTGGTAGACTTAACCCTTTACAGCAATGCCAGGACTTAAAATATTCAAAAGGGACTCTTGAGGCAAAATGCCATCAACATCGAGAGAAAGAACTATGGAAGTGGAACACCGAATGAAGCAGAATATTTTCTCCTGTGTTATGTTTTGGTTTAGTTTGTTTTTTTTTCTCATGATCTTCCCCATTCATTTTAATTCCTCCGTGCAACATGACTAATGAGAAGATGTGCTTAATAAGAATGTATGTACAGAAACCACATAACATTGTATGCCATCTCTGGAAAGGAGGGGTAAGGAAGGGGTAGAAAATCTAAGACTTATGGAAGTGACTGTAGAAAACTAAAAACCAATAAATTAAAAAATATATATAATACTTAAAACAGAAATATTGCAAAAATATTACAGCAACTTATTACAAGAATAATACTCTATGACCAGGTAGGATTCATATGAGGAATGTGGGGCTGGTTCAATATTAGGAAAATTATCAGCATAATTGACACTGATAAATCTAAATGAAATAATTTGATTTTCTCAATAGATGCACAAAAAGCTTTTGACAAAGTATAGCACTCATTCCTACTAAAAACACTAGAGAGCATAAGAATAAATGGAGTCTTTCTTAAAATGATGAGTAATATTCCTTTAAAACCATCAATAGACATGTATAATGAGGATATGCTAGCAACCTTTCCAGTAAGAACAGGGGTGAAACAAGGATGTAAATTATAATAGTATAATATATAAAGATGCAATTATAAATATAATTATAATTTATGTTATATAGTATATTATATAATTATACAAAGATACTTATATAATCAATATAATTATAAATTATAATATGTAAGGATGTAAAATATAATAGAACTGATATTCAATATGGTACTAGAAATATTTGCTTTAATAATAAGAGAAGAAAAAATAATTGAAGGAATTAGAATAGGCAAAGAAGAAAAAAAGCCATCACTCTTAGCAGATGATATGATTATATAATTAGAGAATCCTATATAATTAAGCAAAAAAAAAACCCTACTAGAATTAATAAACAACTTTAGAAAGTTGCAGAATATAAAATAAACCCAAATAAATCATTGATATTTCTATATATTATTAACAACCCCTAATGGCAAAAGAGAGAAAGAGAAATTCTATTTAAATTTACTGTAGGCATTATAAAATATTTTGGAGTCTGCCTGCCAAAATAAATCCAGGAACTATATGAACAAAATTACAAAATGCTTTCCACAAAAATAAAATCAGATCTAAGTAATGGGGCTAAAAATCACTTGCTTATGGGTAGGCCAAGCTAATATAATAAAAAAGACAATTTTACCTAAATTAATTTCATTATTCAGTGCCATACCAATCAAACTGCAAAAAAAAAGAAAAAATAGATTTAGAGCTAGAAAAAATAGTAAATAAAATTAGTCTGGCAAGAACAAAAGGTCCGTAATATCAAGGGGAATTAATGAAAAGAAATGTAATGGAAGGTGCCATATAAGATCTTAAATTGTTAGCAGCAATTATCAGTAGTACATGGTTTTGACTAAGAAATAAAGTGGTAGATCAGTGGAATAGGTTAGGTACACAAGACACATTATTCATCAACTGTAGCAATCTATTATTTGATAAACTCAAAGACTCCAGCTTCTGGGAAAAGAACTCATTATTTGACAAAAGCTTCTGGGAAACTTGGAAAACAGTATCACAGAAAGTAGGCATAGACCAGCATCTTACAAAGTATATCACAATAAAGTCAAAATGGGTCGACAGTTTAGACATAAATGGTAATAAGGGCAATTAGGTGATGCAGTAGACAGAGCACCAGTGCAGGAGTCTGGAGGACCTGAGTTCAAATCTCACCTCAGTCACTTGATATTTCTAGCTATGTGACCTTGGGCAAGTCACTTAACTCTAGCTGCTTCATCCTGTGTTATCTCCAGTCATCCTAAAGAATATCTGGTCAGTAGATTCAGATAGCTCTGGAGGAGAAGTAAGACTGGTGACCTACACAGCCCTCCCTCACTCAGAACAAAGTGCAAGTCATGTCATTATTTCTCTGATGGCATGGTCTTCTTCAGCAATGAAGGATGAACACACACAGATAGTGATACCCTAAACTAATTAAGTGAGCAAGGAGTAGTTTACCTGTCAGATTTATGGAGGACAGGAAAATTTGTGACCAAACAAGAGACAGAGAACATTATAAAATGCAAAATGAATAATTTTGATTACATTAAATTGAAAAGATTTTGCACAAACAAAGGCAAAGCAACCAAGATTGGGAGGGAAGCAGAAAACTGGGAAAGAATTTTTATAACCAATGTCCCTGATAAAACCTTCATTTCTGAAGTCTATAGAAAATGGAATCAAATTTATAAAACTACAAGTCATCGCCCAATTGATAAATGGTCAAAATGTAGGAACAGACAGTATTCAGATGAAAAAATTAAAGCTTTGTATAGTCCTACAAAAATTCTCTAAATCACTATTGCTTAGAAAAAGGCAAATCAAAACAACTTTGAGGTACCACATCACACCCATTGGAGTTGCTAACATGAAAAAACAGCAAAATGATAAATGTTGGAGAAGATTTGGGGAAATTGGAACACTAATGCATTGTTGGTGGAGTTGTGAATTGATCCAACAGTTTTGGGAGACTGTAATAGTAATTTAAATGGGAAGATCTTTCCCATTCATTAATAGGCCCATGTGTCCTGTCTGGGTCACATGGTATTTGAGTCACATGGAGCCTGCAGTGGGAGGAGTTTGCTGAACAGGTGGACAAGGAAGGGTGGAGCAGAAAGGGTGCAACAAGAAGATGAGAGGAAATATGGTAATAGAGCAATCAAAGCTAGGAAGGATGAAGCCAAGCAGGCTGCTGGCTAGCATGAGTGAAAAAGATTGTTTGTGATTAAGACAGCCTGTTTGTGATTTGTTTAATGGATCTAGTTTGTGGGAAGCCTAGCAGGGGGATGGCTATAGTGCATAGATATTTGGAACTATGATGGATTTGGCTTTCTGCTATTTAAATAAATGTTTTGGTTCTATCTTCCATATAGAGAGTCTGTTGTAGTTTGTGAATCAGAATTGTGCCGGAATGTTCATGGAAGCTGTAGGTACTGTGAATATTTCATTGGAGTCACAGAGGGCAATTTAGAACTATGCCTAAAAGGCTATAAAATGTACATACCCTTTAACTCAGCAATATCATTTCTAGGACTGTATCCCAAGATCATACAAATGTGAAAAGGACCCACGTATACAAAAATATTTATAGCAGCTTTTTCTGTGGTGGCAAAGAATTGGAAATTGAAGACATGCCCATCAGGAGGGGAATGACTGAATAAGCTGTGGTGTATGAATGTAATAAAATACTGCTGTACTATAAGAAATGGTGAGTGGGTGGACTTCAGAAAAACCTTGAAAGACTTCCATGAACTATGAAGTGAACAGAACCAGGGAAACATTTTACACAGTAATAGTCACAATGTGTGATGACTAATTTTGATAGATTTATCTGTTTTTAGTAATGCAACAATCCCAGACAATCCTAATGGATTCATGATGGAAAAGGCTCTCCACATCCAGAAAAAGAACTAAGGAATACAGATTGAAGCATATTATTTGCTCTCTCTCTTTCTTTTTGTTTTTGTTTCTTCTTTCTTGTATTTTCTCCCAGTAGCTCTAATTCTTCTTTACAACATGGCTAATTTCAATATGAATGTATATGTAGATATGTAGAGTCTGTATCAAATTACATGCTTTCTTGGAGTAGGGTTAGAGGAGATGGGGAAATATCTGGAACTCGAAATCTTATGGAAGTGAATGTTGAATGTTGAAAACTAAATGTATATACACACCCACACATATATACATATATACAGACACAAATGCACATACATACATAAATGTGTGAATATATATGAATATGTATATATGTATGCATATACATGTATATACATATATATATATATATATATATATATATATATATATATATATATATATATATATATATATATATATATATATATATATATATATATATGAATATATAGCTGCCAAATCCCATTGTTGCTTCATTTCAGTCAGAAGATCATCCTGTGATGTGGGCAATCTGTGTACAGGGTCATGACTGCAGCTCCCAGTGTATCCCTGCACTCCCCCTGTCTCACTGCCATGTCACTTGTCTGTTGTCACAGTATATTGAGTTTTATTAAAATGGTAAAATAGTAGGGGCAATGTCTTGCTTTCAACATAAATTTGATTTAACTGAGGTGTAGTTGCTCTAAGTCATTAGCCTCTCTTCTAGAGTTATTGGAGTCCAGTGGCAAGGCAAAGTCTGGATGATTACTGATGGCTTGGGATGCAGTGAATGACACCTTCAATGTCTAACCAAGCTCTAAGCACTCTGCAGGATCTGCTTCAGCTCCCTTCATGACCATTGGAACAAAGTATTTTCATCCTCCCATCCCATTGGAGGCAGTCTTAATATGCTTGGGGTAGACATCTGCTAACTCAGCAATGGATTTGAGACCCTTTGGTTACCTTCTACCTGGTTTAGCCTTTCTGGGCACATTTTTACTGGGGTGTGGTCACTTCACATCCTGAAACTCCTTGGAACCACAAGTGAAAGTTGGGTGAATCATGTGGACCTCAAAGGTGGAAAGCAGCCTTGAAAATGACTCAGCAACCCTCACACCAGAGGCACTGTTCTCCCTGAACATACCTCACACCCTGCCTGCACAAAGTAAGTGCTGTATAAATGTTTATTCTCTTCCTCTGTCTTCCTTCTTCTCATATGTGCCTATATTTGTGTATGTCTCTATGTACATATGTATGTATATAGATAGAGAGGTCAATTAGAAAGCTATTTTAAAAAGACGAAGCCAGAGATAATTAGAATCTTGACCAAGGTGGCAGCTGTGTGAATTGAAAGAGGGCTTAAATTTTGTTTTAGAACTGACAAGATTTAGTAATCTACTATATAGAGGTAGAGTAAGGGAGACTGAGAAATCAAAGAGCACACTGAATTTGTGATAGCCTAGGTAACTGAATGCATGGTTGCACTTTCCCCTGGATATACTCCAGTTGTGAGTCATCCCACAATAAACACAATAATACAAATGTGGCCCAGCCAGCACAAATTTCAATGAAATCATTACCTTCCTTTGTCTGGGTAGGAAGCCTTTTTTAATGCAGCTTAATATTATATTTGCCTTTTTGACTCCCATGTAACATCATTGACTTATCTTCAGCTTTTAGTCAACTAATGCCCTCAGATTTTTTTTTTTACATAAACTTTTGCCCAGAAACCATTCCTTCAACGTATTTTAAAGCAAATGATTTTGAGAGTATAAGTTCAAATTTTACTCATAATTTATGAAAATCCATCTTCTTAGATTTGGCCATTTTTAAGCCTGTAGATAGCTTTAGGATATGATATTTCTGTCCCTTAACATAATATCTCTCCCAGAAGTTTATCATCTTACATTTGAATAAACATGACTTTTTTTTTACAGAGACCATATAAATATTGTTTTTTTCTAAATTTTCGTATTTAAAAATAATATAAACTAATTTTTACATAGGTGTAAGGCCCAGAATTCCCCTGGCTGGGGAACTTTGTACTTTCTTCCCAAATAGTGGGGCAAGTTTGATACTAACTGAAAAGGTGAAGAATCTCCAGATTGATTATAGGTAGTAATTTAACAGTTGGATACTTACATTGGGGCAGCATAATGGATCCCTGCCAAGATTTTGGTAGATATTCAGTCTGGTGAAACACCCAGACTACAAGTTGGATCGCTGGCAAAGATCTCCCCATATTTCCATGATAATGATCAAAATCAAAGGGAGGAGGAGCAATAGGATGCTTCACTGTGGGTTGGGAAATATTTTGGATTTTTTTCTGCTTTGTTAATGCTTTAACAAACATTTTAGTTTATAGTTAGTATTGAACTCAGTTCCTATTCATCCAGGAGTTTACCCAGTGCTGTTGAGTAAATGTCCAGGCACTCAAGGTTGAGTTTTGGTCACATATCGGTCACAGTATCTAAGTTACAAATCAGTAACTGAATTATGATTTTTAACAGGTCACCATGTCTGGGCTTCCACCTTTCACAGGGTATAAGTTAATGTTTTTTTCCTTACTGTGTATTGTGGCTTTCAACATTAAGGATCCCACAATAGTGTTTTAATGTGACAAACATTGCAAACATGTAGTTTCATTTTTTATTCTTTCACAACAACCCTGTGAAGTAAATGCTATTATTATTCCCATTTTACATGTGGGGAAACTGAGGCAGATATGAGTTTAGTCATTTCCCCAAGGTCCCACGGGTAGCAAATTGTATGAATTAGGATTTGAATTTACTTTTCCTGCATACAAATCTTACCCACTCACCAACTGACTTCCCAATCAATTAAGAATAATGCTACAAATCTCCTTTTGAGATGTTTAACAAAGGCACACTCTCAGGAGGGGCAAAGTTGCCAGGAAAAAGCAATGGGCAGAGGAAGATGAAGATTTGGCTTCTACAAAGGTAACATAAATGAGCAAAGAAAAATTTGGCAAGTTGCAAGGCTTCCTCTGAAGCCAACCTCCAAGATTTTAGAAATTGGAGGAATAGGAGATTGGTGGGTGAGATAAAGTCTCAGTTAAACTTCAGAAAGGAATTGTAGCCAGGGGGCATTGTAAGGGATTATGTATGCAAACAGATTTCCTCCTAACGGGGTAGATACTTGTAGGCAAGTGATCTTCCTCTTAAAAGGAGTTTTCTTGAAAAAGTGGAATGGTAACTAAGCAACAGTGCTTACTAAAAAGGGTGTAATTTGGGTTCAACACAGGTAGAATTAATCTGAATATTCCTTTCTTTGTGTAAGAGTTGAATTATAGGTTTCAAACTTTCACTAGAGGTTAAAAAGGTAAAGGGAGATAAATAGCTCAGTATAAGCCAAGAATACTCTGGGGGTGGGGGGGGGTGGGAAGCTACTAATTGTCTTAGAAACAATAACTTGTATTAACTTTTGTTTCAAGCAATTTGATAATTGAATTAAAAGTAAATTATTGAAATAATGTTTGTTAAATTCCCAGAAGGAAGATGATATTTAATAGTACTATTGTGTTTATTGTAGGTGCCTATACACCTTGCAGTATTGGAGAACATTGGAAGGCACATTGTTATTAAAAAAAAGAAAAAAAGAAAAAAACAAAGGAGAGAGAAGAAAAGATTAAAAGGGATAGAAAGATTGAAAGAGGATTGAGAGGAAAAAGGAAAAGAAGGAAAGAAGGAAGGCAGGGAGGGAGGGAAGGGCATAAAGGGGAAGGAAGGAAGGAAGGAAAAAAGAAAGGAAGGAAAAAAGGAAGGAAGGAAGGAAGGAAAGAAGGAAGAATGGAATCAGTCCACTTTATGGAAAACATGTTGGTGTAATCAGAATTAAATGAGAAATTTGAAGTTTTGAATGGGAGGAATTTGGGAAAAATAAAAATTGGGGTTTTGTGTTTTTCACTGACAGAGAGAGCATTTGTGAATAACCATACCTTCCTGTAGATTTGAATAGAGCTCTTCCCACATTCTCATTCTTTACTCTTATATAATCAAATTATGGCCTTCTAATCAGGGTTAAAATTTCTAAGGTGCCTTCCCTACTGAGAAGAGATCTTTTCACCTTATCAATGATGAAAATAACTTTATTCTATGATTAGTCTTGCATGATTGGAGATAGTATAAGCCCTTTCCTCCATGGTTAATATTTCCAGCACACCTTAGCTGTTGCATCTTCCTTGTTGTCCTTTTTCCCATGAATTTGATGTCTTTTTTTCCATTAACTTATTTACTCTTAGTTTTCAACATTCAACATTTCAGCCTTCTTCCACAAGATTTTGAATTCCAAATTTTCTTCCCAACTCTCCTCTCTGCCCACCTCAAGACATCATGCATTCTGACTTCCCCCAATCTGCTCTCCTTTCTATCTCACCTCTTCCTTCTCTCATCCCTTCCCTCTTATTTTCTTATAGGGGAAGATAGATTTTTATACCCCATTACCTGTATGTCTTATTTCACAGCTGCATATAAAAACAACTTTTAACATTTGTTTTTAAAACTTTGAGTTTCAACTTCTCTCCATTCCTCCCTCTCTACTCATCCTCACTGAGAAGACAAGCAATTCAATATAGGTTATACATGTGCAATCATGCAAAACACTTCCATAATAGTCATGTTGTGAAAGACCAACTATATTTCCCTCCATCCTTTCCTGCCCCTCATTTATTATATCCTTTCTTTTGATGCTGTTCCCTTACCTTCCTGTAATATAAAATAGATTTTCATACCAAATTAAGTGTGCATGTTATTTCCTCCTTAAGCCAAATGTGATGAGAATAAGGTTCATTCTTTCCCTCTCATCTCTTCCCTTTCCCCTCCATCGAAAAAGCTTTTCCTTGCCTCTTCTATTTGAGAGATATTTCACCCATTTCTATTTCTCCTTCTCCCAAAATATTCCTCTCTCTCCCATTAATTTTATTTTTTTAGATATCATCCCTTCATATTCAACTCACCCTGTGCCCTCCATCTATATGTATATAGTCCCTCCAACTACCCTAATACTGAGAAGTCTCAAGAGTTATAAATGTTACCTTTCCATGTCAGATTGTAAACAGTTCAACTTTAGTAAGTTTCTTATGATTTTTCCATTTACCTTTTCATGCTTCTCTTGATTCCTGTGTTTGAAAGTCAAATTTTCTATTCAGCTCTGGTCTTTTCATCAAGAATGTTTGAAAGTCATCTATTTCATTCAATGACCATTTTTTTCCCTGAAGTATTATATTCAGTTTCACTGGGTAGGTGATTCTTGGTTTTAATCCTAGCTCCTTTGACCACTGGAATATCCCTCTGATACCTTAATGTAGAAACTATAGATCTTGTGTTATCCTGACTGTTTTTCCACAGCACTTAAATTTCTTCATTTTGGCTACTTGCAATATTTTCTCCTTTACCTAGAAGCTCTGGAATTTGGCTAGGAGTTTTTCTTTGGGGATCTCTTTCAGGAGGCAATCAGTGGATTCTTTCAATATCTATTTTACCTCCTATTTCTAGAATATCAGGGCAGTTTTACTTAATGATTTCTTGAAAGATGTCTAGGCTCTATTTTTGATCATGGTTTTCAGGTAGTCCAATAATTTTAAATTGTCTCTCCTGGGTCTATTTTTCAAGACAGTTGTTTTTCTGAAGAGATATTTCACATTGTCTGCTATTTTTTCATTCCTTTGGTTTTGTTTTATATTTCTTGATTTTTCATAAAGTCATTAGCTTCCATCTGCTCTATTTTAATCTTTAAGGAATTGTTTTCTTCAGTGAGCTTTTAGACCTCATTTTCCACCTGGCCAGTTCTGCTTTTTAAGGCATTCTTCTCCTCATTGGTTTTTTGAATCTCTTTTGTCATTTGGGTTAGTCTACTTTTTTAAGATGCTATTTTCTTCCACATTTTTGAGTCCCCTTTAGCAAGCAATTGACTCATTTTCATGATTTTCTTGCATCATTCTCATTTCTATTCCCAATTTTCCCTCTACTTCTCTTACTTGATTTTCAAACTTCATTTTGAGCCCTTCCTTGGCACGAGCCCAATTCATATTTTTCTTGGAGGCTTTTGATGTAGGAACTTTGACTTTGTATATTCTTCTGTTTGTATATTTTGTTCTTCCTTGTCATCAAAGTAAGATTCTATAGTCAATCTTTTTGCAGTGTTTGCTCTTCTACTTGACTTTCGAGCTCTTTGTTAAGGTAGTCAGTTATCTGCTTCCACTGGGGGTGGGAGCATGTACTGTCAGCCATTCAATTCCCACCACAATCTGTGGATGTAGAGCTCCAGAAACAGCCACTGATCCTGCCCTTGCTGCTGCTGTGCTGCCACCCTGGGGCTGGGGCTGGACCACTCTACTCTCTCACACAAGTCAGACAGGTTTTTTCCACTGACCTTCCAATCTGTTCATGGCTTTTTGGGGCTGTGATGTCTGGCAATCATCATAGATTAATTTTCCCTGAAGCCTGCTCAGATCGTGCCTATGCCAGTGTGGCCCACACTGCTCTGTGCTCTGCTCCCAGGGTGGCACAATAGATGCTTCCTCTTTACCTTTCAGGTTATCTTGGGCTGGAGATTTGCTCAGTCCA
This sequence comes from Notamacropus eugenii, assembly GCF_028372415.1. Lineage (NCBI taxonomy): Eukaryota > Metazoa > Chordata > Mammalia > Diprotodontia > Macropodidae > Notamacropus > Notamacropus eugenii. The sequence goes on from NC_092872.1 coordinate 684,804,197, forward strand.
TCATTCTGTGAGTTCTGTAGTTCCAGAATTTGTTTAGAGTCATTTGTTTCAGGTATTTGGCTGGGTTTGGGAAGAGAGGTCTAGAAGTCTCTGTTTCTACTGGGCCTTCTTGACTCTGCACCCCAACCCCATTGTCTTTAAGAAGCCCCAGTCAGTAATGACTTTTCCCTATCCAACATGCCCTAACCCCCACTATCACAGTGCATTTCAAGGAGATCATCTCTGAACTATTTATCATGTTTTATTTTGCATGGTATTTGGATTAAAAGATTCTGAATGTCTCTGCTGTTTATTAACTCTGAGATCTTGGGCAATCACTTAAAATATAAGGGGCTAGACTAAATGACCTCTCTGGATACCTTTCTAGTTCCAATTCTAATATCTCTAACCCTAAATATATATAAAGTTATAAGGTTATATATATATAAGGTTATATATATAACTATAAGGTTAATGAAGATTGAGACTATGGCTTATATAAACTTTGCATTTTCCTCACAGGGCTTAATATGTTCTTTTGAATATAATAGCCATTTTAATTTTTAATATAAAATTACATAACTGAATTAATATATAATGGACTGCTAATGGGTGTTTCAAACCTGAAGAGAGTAAACTCTGGTATATAGAAAACTGGAATTCAATCTTGAGTCCGCCCCTGAATTTCAACTTCATCCTCCTTCTGTCCCCACCTCCACTACTTTCTTCTCATCAAACAATAAATCTAATGACCCCTACCATCAACAATCTGAATTAATAATAAAACACATGGAAGTATACACATATATATGCCTCCACTTAGATAAATTTTTCTAAGACTAAGATCATAGAAAGCAGAGAAATGAGTCATGAAAACATACTATAAAATCCTAAAATTGCAGCTATTTCAGACTACAATATCAACCTTAACCCAAAGCACATTTTTTTCCCTAAAAAACAATGGAACATCTGAAAAAGAATCTCACAGTACAGAGACAGCTAGATGATGCAGAGTTTAGAGAAGTAGGCTCCAGTGTTACCTCAGACACTAGCTGTGTGATACTGAATAAGTCACTTATCTTGTCTTCAGCTCAGTTTCTTCATCTCGAAAATCCATCATCTCAATGGCTTGTAGCATCAATTCCAATTCTAAATAAAGGTGTGTTTGGATTCTCTCCCTATCTTGAAAAAGTTCATTTCATTGTGAGACTGTTCTAACGAGAAACTAATTGAAATCTTGACTCATTTTTCCTAGTTGTATCCTCTGGCATCAAGTAGACTAAACTAAATATACTCTTTCAAACACTTTAAGATTGTGACAGTATCCTCATCCCAAGTCTTTTCTATTCTCAGTTCAACTCACTGAAATATATATTTTTTTATTGTCAAGCAGAAAGTTTTAAGAAATGCTTAATTAGATGAATATTTAGGGTTTGAGATCTTAGAATTGGAGCTGAAAAGGTTTACAGACAGGTCATTTAGTCCAGTCCCTTCATGTTATCATTGAAGTGATAGCCCATGAACACAGAGTTACTCAACAGCAGAGCCATTCAGAATTTCATACTCCAAACCCAATACTCTTTCCACTGCGTCATGCTGCCTCCTTTTCCTTCTTGGCTTACATTTAATTCCTTTTGTTTTGCTAGGCAGTTGGTTTAAAAAATCTTATTTATGGCATAATCACATGCAATGGGGGTCTGATGAGCATATAGTGAAAGTTGGGCTAATGGAATTCCCATGTAGGAGAGGCTAAAAAGCATACTCCTGGAAAGGACATGATGAAACAGAAAGGTCTTGTTTCTTGATTTGAGGCATGCATGCTCTATAACGGGCTCTGATCTGCTAACTTTATAGTGAAGAGGTGGACTGTGTTGATGGGCTGTGGAGTCAGAACTAGGTTCATTTAAAAGTAACTACTGAGCCAAATAAAATTTCTTTGTCCTTGCAAAATGATTGCTCCACTACTGGCTACTGTTCTGGTGGGGGAAACGTTATAAACCTCTAAATGAGAATGAGACTCATGTTCTCTCCATTGAGCTGATATATAGTCTAAGAAAACAGTCCTCTGTTTTTTTGCTTCTTTCAGTTTTTCTTTTGGGAAACTAAGTACTGCAGTTGATACAGTATCATGTCTGAAGTCAAGAAGGTTCATTCTCCTGAGTTCAAATGTGACCTCAGACACTTGCTAGCTATGTGACCCTGGGCAAGTCATCTGTAAAATGAACTGGAGAAGGTAATGGCAAACTGTTTCAGTGTCTTTCCCAAGAAAATTCCCAACAGGGTCACAAAGTGTTAGACACAACTAAAATGACTGAACAAAAACAACTTTTATTTCCTGAATGTAGATGAAAAATTTTTGTGATAACTACAAATTTATGAACTTCAAAAATCAGAATAATGAGCCACCATAGTATAGGGACCAGATCATTTGCCCCATTTTCCAGCTAGGTTCTGAGAAAGGGATTGGTGTAGTTTAATCTGGTACCCATGCTGCATTTGTAAGGGAACTTACTGTAGTATATGCTAGGTGGAAAATATTTAAGATTGATCTCACTGTTCCTGAAGACCAAGACGTTATAGGGAACGGTGCACCCATAAGTACTGATAGGAAGTGTTTCTACTACCGTTCTTGCTATATCTTTGCAGAAAACATCCCTTTTTGAAAACTAATAGATATCAATTTGTTAAAAGAAATAAGAGCATTAATTACAGGTTGATTATATTGCATAGAGCATTCTAGCACAGTGACTTGTATCAATGGCATTAGAGAAAAATCACACAGAGCTCCTCATGAGTATTCCTAGAAATTTTGATGTGGGAATGTAACCAGTCTTCTTTTAAGAAAGTGAGTTCATAGTCTCTTCATGTTTACAAGGTTATACCTTAAATTTGTTTTTCTTTTTAAATTATAGTCTTTAAGAATAACCTCATCCTTGAGATACAACCTAGTATTCTGAAAAGAACATTGGAGTAGGAGTCAGAAAACTTAAATTTCATACCTAATTCTATCCTGAACTCATCTGATTCCCTTTCCTTTCCTCTCTTCTCAGTCTCTCTGTACTCTGTCTCTGCCTCTCTTCATCTCTTTTTTTCTCTATCCCTCTCTCATTTGTAAAATGAAAGAGTTGCACCAAATGACCTTTAAGATCCCTCACAGAATTAGTATTGTGTGATCTGTGATGGCTTTTGTAAGCAAATTAAAATCATCAAAGAAAATTTTAATTACTTATATCCTTTGAAATTACTCCAGGACTTATTTACCATCATTTGGCTTCCCTGTGCCATCAAAACTGCCACTCTGTGTGTGTGTGTGTGTGTGTGTGTGTGTGCGCACGTGCACGCATGCATGCATGTGTACATCTACCTTTGCTTAGGTGAGCTCCAGGATCACAAAATTGTCATATGCACTTCATAGGCATATCTTTCCTGTACAGGTTTCATTCTCCCCCTCTGTATCTCAACTGCCACTTTCGCTCTGCTTTCAGAACAGCTGACACAAGCCTTGAATCTTGCTGAAAGGGTACATTTTGCTGATGCAACTTACACACTGAAAATGAAATAAACAGTACTTACCTCTGCCCCAAACAGATTGTATTTGCTGCACCAGCTGTTGCATATTAATCTATCATAATCCCCCTACAGTCTGTCATTAGTTAACCAAAGAATTAGGATGTCTTGAAAACTAAAGGTAAAGACGTGAAAATAAACATGATTATGGTTGTGGTATATAAACAATAAAGTTACTAGCTTCATTGTCTCCTCTATTCTAATTCACATGGTATCATGAAAACAACAATGAAGTTGCTCACTGCAGAATTACAAGGACCTTAGGATATCGGACTTCAAGATCATAAAATCACAGATTATGATCTGGCAGCAACCTTAGAGAGGCTCTTAAACATCCTTGTAAAACAAACAATTTTGGAAGACTTTAGAGTGCTGATCAACACAGCCAACCATAATTCCTGAGGACAAAAATATGAAGCAAATTACCCATTTCCCGACAGAGATTTAACTGGCAGAATGACACATGCATTTTTTGCACATGGTTAGTGTGGGAATTTGTTTTGCTTGACTATGTACATTTGTTAAAGGGCTTTGTTTTTCTTTCTCTTTTTTCTTTTTTTTTTCATTGAAATGAGGAGGGATAAAAGAAACTGTTAATTGGGAAATAAAAAAGAATTAGTCAAAAAATTAAACAAAGATTCCTACCAACTCCCTTAATACCCACAGCAAGACAATGTCCTGGTAGAATATTCACACTGAAGTTACCTCTCCATATAGATATACCCCTGAGTCACTGCTGACTACATCTCCCAGAAAGCTATGCTTCACTTCTCCCCTCCCCTTTTTCACACTTTCTTTACAACTGTTTCATCGCTACTTATATATTCTGTCTTCCCCACTCATATTCCCCTCAACTCTGAAGTCCTGTTCACCTTACATTTTTTTTAATGTTTGGGGTATCTCAAACAATATCTCCTACCTGATGGTCCTTCACTATCCCTATGATTTTCTGAGTAAAGTGTTCTTTCTGGACTCTTATGTTCTTATGCGTTCTATTTCTTTCATAAAATATAAGCCCACTGAGTGCTGACTGTCTTTGTTTTTCTATTTGGATTTCCAGTGCATAGCTCTGTTCTTGGCACATAGTAGGTGCTTAATAAATTCCTTCCCATGTATTCACTTATTTATTCGTTCATCATCTGGTCTAAGAAATTCATTTTGCTGGGGAGGAATGCCCTAGGAGGAGAAGGGACTTGTTCAAATCAAACAAACAGTACATGGCAGGGGAACAATTCAGACCCTTGTTTTCAGACTATGTATCTAGTATTTTTCTTTACCAACATACTGCCCCTTCTCCCTGACAGTTTTCTAATTCATAGTCTAAGGGGGCTCAGCAGGAAGAAAAAATCATGAGAATCCTGTTACTCCAAATATTCCTTCTAGTGAAAGGACTTTTTTAATGCACTGACTCTATGATACCTCCTGTGGAGAGGAGGGGTAGGGGAGGCATTAGTGTTTATCCAAGAGAGGAAAGTACCTTACTGTTTTGCCCTCTGCCATTGCCACCTTTAACCTCATGTGACATTTCACCTGACAATGCACCTTAAGGAACTCTAGGCCTCACAATCTACCTTGTAAGTACATTCCTAGGACCCCCAGGCTTTTCTATCCACTCTGCATCAGACTCCTCCCTTATTTAGAATGTGAGATTATTGAGAAAAGAGATTGTCTCCATTTTCTATTTTATCCCAGTATTTTCTGTAGAGAAACAACAGTGTATCTAGATTTTCTATTCCTAGGATTTACGACATTCTTCACCACATGGTAATTTTTAATTATATGTCTTTTTATTCATTCATTTATCTATTCATTCACTTAATCACATTGTACCTTCTCATTCAAGAAGGTCTCATTTAAACAATTGTCAGAATCTTATTTTTCCTTTCAATTTAAAATTTACCAGGAAATAGAAATGGGATATAACTATTTGGGAGGAAGGTAATCTGACAGTTGAAAGTTAACTGAAGAGGAATAAAAAGCATTTATAAACCTAGTGTCAGTTCTTTCTCTCCCCATGGATTTGCATTAGTCTTCAAATCGGTCAAATGCCAACTATCTCCAATTCAAAAGGCTAAGGCCACTCACACTTATGAGTCTGTGCAGTAGAGAACAGGACATAATTAGAAGGAATGAATAAAAATGATGCTGATACAAATTACAAAAAATAAGGAGAGAGAGAAAGACAGAGAGACAGAGACAGAGAGACAGAGAGAGAGACAGAGAACAAAAGGTAAAAAAAAATGGTTAAGAAAGAATATACAAACTAAATTTTAGAGAGTGTATAAATTAACAATGTTGTTTTTTGAAGAAATAAGAATAAAGTGAAGTAGAATTCAAAAAAAAAGAATAATTAAGTATTAAGTTGTTAAGAAAAGCCAGCAAAATCTCCTAATGTAAAAGAAAGCAAGAAAATTAAATCTGTAGATTCCTCAGACATCATGAAATTTTAGCTAGAAATTTCATAATGATTTAAATTAGTAACAATTTTTGTAGAAATAAGAAATAAGAATGTAAATCATCTTTGAAATCAGATCTCTCCAAGAATAAGCAACACAAACAGTATATAGTATAGAACATATTCCAAATAGTAAAGTTTCTAAAAATGTTAAAGGGAAAAATTTACAACTTAAAAAATATAGAAGTGAAAGTAAAAGTGTAAGAAAAAATTAAAAAGACAATGACCGGAAAAAAAAGAGTGACTTGAAGAAAAGCTGCATGAAAATAACCTTAAAATAGTGGTTCAACTATAAAAGCATATGTTTCCAAAAAATAAAAATAAAAACCTCAGTACCATGATGCAGGAAGTAATACAAGAATAAGATATATGTTTATTATTTACTTTTCCATTCTTTTTATTTATTTATTTATTTAACTTTTAACATTCATTTTCACAAAATTTTGGGTTCCAAATTTTCTCCACATTTGTCCCCTCCCCCCACCCCAAAATACCTAGCATTCTAATTGCCCCTATCACCAATCTCTCTTCTATCATCCCTCCCTTCCCTTGTCCCCATCTTCTCTTTTGTCCTATAGGGCCAGAGAACTTTCTATACCCCATTACCTATATTTTTTATTTCCTAGTAGCAAGAACAGTATTTGACAGTTGTTCCTAAAACTTTGAGATCCAACTTCTCTTCCTCCCTCCCTCCCCACCCATTCCCTTTGGGAAGGCAAGCAATTCAATATGGGCCATATCTGTGTAGTTTTACAAATGACTTCCATAACAGTCATGTTGTGTAAGACTAACTATATATCCCTCCATCCTATCCTGCCCCCCATTCCTTCTATTCTCTCTTTGGATCCTGTCCCTCCCCATGAGTGTTGACTTCAAATTGCTCCCTCCTTCCAATGCCCTCCCTTCCATCATCCCCCCCACCCTGCTAATCCCCTTATCCCCCACTTTCCTGTATTGTAAGATAGGTTTTCATACCAAAATGAGTGTGCATTTTATTCCTTTCTTTAGTCGAATGTGATGAGTAAACTTCATATTTTTCTCTCACCTCCCCTCTTTTTCCCTCCACTAAAAAGTCTTTTGCTTGCCTCTTTTATGAGAGATAATTTGCCTCATTCCATTTCTCCCTTTCTCCTCCCAATATAGTTCTCTCTCACCCTTAATTTCATTTTTTAAGATATGTTCCCATCCTATTCAATTCACTCTGTACTGTCTCTCTGTGTGTGTGCATGTGTGTGTAATCCTACCAAATACCCAGATATTGAAAAGTTTCAAGAGTTACAAATATTGTCTTTCCATGTAGGAATGCAAACAATTCAACTTTAGTAAGTCCCTTATGACCTCTCTTTGCTGTTTACCTTTTCATGCTTCTCTTTATTCTTGTGTTTGAAAGTCAAATTTTCTTTTCAGTTCTGGTCTTTTCATCAAGAATGCTTGAAAGTCCTCTATTTCATTGAAAGACCAATTTTTCCCCTGAAGTATTATGCTCAGTTTTGCTGGGTAGGTGATTCTTGGTTTTAGTCCTAGTTCCTTTGACTTCTGGAATATCCTATTCCATGCCCTTCGATCCCTTACTGTAGAAGCTGCTAGATCTTGTGTTATCCTGATTGTATTCCTACAGTACTTGAAATGTTTCTTTCTAGCTGCTTGCAACATTTTCTCCTTGACCAGGGAACTCTGGAATTTGGCCACAATGTTCCTAGGAGTTTCTCTTTTTGGATCTCTTTCAGGCGGTGATCAGTGGATTCCTTGAATACTTATTTTGTCCTCTGGTTCTAGAATATCAGGGCAGTTTTCCTTGATAATTTCCTGAAAGATGATATCTAGGCTCTTTTTTTGATCATGGCTTTCAGGTAGTCCCATAATTTTTAAATTGTCTCTCCTGGATCTATTTTCCAGGTCAGTTGTTTTTCCCATGAGATATTTCACATTATCTTCCATTTTTTCATTCTTTTGGTTTTGTTTTGTGATTTCTTGGTTTCTCATAAAGTCATTAGCCTCCATCTGTTCCATTCTAATTTTGAAAGAACTATTTTCTTCAGTGAGCTTTTGAATCTCCTTTTCCATTTGGCTAATTCTGCTTTTGAAAGCATTCTTCTCCTCATTGGCTTTTTGAACCTCTTTTGCCAATTGAGTTAGCCTATTTATCAAGGTGTTATTTTCTCCAGCATTTTTTTTGGGTCTCCTTTAGCAGGGTGTTGACCTGCTTTTCTTGCATCTCTCTCATTTCTCTTCCCAGTTTTTCCTCCACCTCTCTAACTTGATTTTCACAATCCTTTTTGAGCTCTTCCATGGATTGAGCCCATGTAATATTAATTATGGATGTTTGGGATACAGAAGCCTTGACGTTTATGTCTTTCCCTTATGGTAAACCTTGTTCTTCCTCATCTGAAAGGATGGGAGGAGATATCTGTTCACCAAGAAAGTAACCTTCTATGGTCTTATTTTTTTTCCCTTTTCTGGGCATTTTCCCAGCCAGTTACTTGACTTCTGAGTTTCCTTTCCACACCCACCATACCTTCAGATCTGCATAGCCAAGGCTTAGGGGCTGAGATTCAAATGCTGCTCCCAAGCCTCAGGGCTTTTTGGCAGGGGCAGGGCTGCTATTCAGTGTGAGATTAAGTTCAGGTGCTCGGGTGGGGGCAGGGCTGCCACACAGGGCTCAGTTCCCTCAGGGGTTTTATCCTGAGACCTTCAACAATGGATACAAGCTCCTGCCAGCTTTGGGAGCCCCTGTCCGCTGCCAACTCTGCTGCTGCCTCCCGAGGGGGCCTGAGTTATGGGGACACCCTGCTCCCCTCTCGGTGAGTCAAAAAGACTCTCTCACTGACCTTCGGCACCTGTGGGTGGAGGGACCTGCACTTTTGCTGGAGATTCTGTCCCTGAAGCTTGCTTGGATCTGCTCCCCTCGATGCTGCACAGCTAAGTCAGGGCTGAGCTCTGCTCTGGGTCTGGGGGGTGACGGACCTTTGGCATTGGTTTTTCGGGTCTCTCTGGAACAGAAATCTCCTCCACTCCCTTGCTCTGTGGCTTCTGCTGCTCCAGAATTTGTTGGGAGTTCTTCTTTACAGGTATTTAATGGGCTGTGGGTTCAGAGCTAGTATGTGTGTATCTTTCTACTCCACCATCTTCTTACTTTTCCATTCTGATATTGACAGAGGTTAATAAAATCTAGTTGTTGTTTTCCCAGCAATTCAATTAGCTCTATATTTTCCTTTTTGTGTATTATTCTACGTATCTCTCCAGTAAAAGCATGTTAAAGTCTCTTACTACTGTTGCATTAATCTCAGTGCTGTCAATTTATCCAGATAAGGAGCCTTAATATCTCTGTGAGTGTGATGGACCCCTTTGGCAGTCTGGAGAAACTTATGTTTAATACTCTGTAATCTGTGAAATTCCACAGTTCCAATGCCTTCTTTTCTCAAAACAGGAGTTAATGCTGATAAACACCAAATCCAGTTTTGAAGAAGTTGATTTCCTGAAGCGTACAACTGCTACCCATTCCCTACTCCCAGGGGAATTTCATAGAATTAATTCAATCCCTTGTTTCTCTCTTCATTGTCTTAAACTGTATCTAGATCAATAACTTTCTACTCAGCTGTAACCAGTTTCTACTTCTTCTGTTTTATACTGACATTCTCATCACTTGAAAAGTCAGAGGAATTGGTTAAAGGTTTCTTATCTACCCTTCTTTGCCAATTCTAAGAGTTACTACCTTCCTCACGCTAACAGTAGTGCTGATTGATTTATAAGTGAGGAGACTTATTTTTCCCAAGATATGAAATCTTTTCTTCCACCCACTCTCTTGATTATCTCATTACACTTTTTTTTAACCTTTTTACTCCTTAGCTTCTTTAGTTCACTAACCCTTTCTGTCCAGTCATTTCCATTCCATAGTCTGGGGGATAGGAGTGGGAAGAGGAGATATCATTTATACTTATTTCTTACCCTGCCCACCCCCCAAAAAAGAAATGGACTCAACTCCTAGAACATCCCTGGTATTGATAGGCCAATATGGTCTTATCTTATCCAAATCCAGATCTATACAAAACTTCAGTACCAACTACATAAGATATTGGTGTATATTTTCCATTCAACCCCTCCCCAACCTTCCTTGCAGGTAGAAAATACCTTGATTGTTTATATTTATATCCCTACTACTTAGCACAGTGATTGGCATATTGCACACATAAAAACTTAATGAATGTTCTCTCTACCTATTCATCCCTCCATCCCATCCTCCCTCCCTTTATCATCTTTGCCTTTTCTCTATCTTTCAATGTTATTTTTATTTTTTTTATTTTAATAGAATCTTATTTTTCTCAATTACATATCAAGACTTTTTTTTAGCATTGATTTTTATAAGAGTTTTTAGTTCCAAGTTTCTCTGCCCCTTCCCTCCCCTCTTCCAAAAATGGTAGGCAATTTGATATAGGTTATATATACACTATCATGTAAACCATATTTTTTCATGTTAATCACAGTTATGAAAGAAGAAACATATAAAAAGAAAAAAATACATGAAAAATAATGAAATAAGTGAAAAAAGTATTCTTTGATTTACATTCAGAGTCCATCAGTTCTTTATCTGTGTGTCAATATCATTTTCGTTCATGAGTCCTTTGTAATTCTCTTACATCATTGTGTTTGTGCAAAGTTGCTGATAGTGTGTACAATGTTTCCCTGGTTCTGCTCATTTCACTTTACATTAGTTCATGCAAGTCTTTCCAGGTTTTTCTAAATATTGCCTGTTCATATTTTCTTATTGCACAATAGTATGCCATTACAGTCATATGCCATTGAAAAATGAGGCCTTTGTCAGAGATAATTGCTCTAAAAATTGTTTCCCAGCTTTCTACTTTCCTTCTAATCTTGATTACATTAGTTATGTATATGCAAAAGCTTTTAAATTTATTATAATCAAAATTATCTCTTTTATGTTTTATAATGACCTCTATCTCGTGATTGCTCATGAATTCTTTCCTTCTTCATAGATTGAACACAGCCACCATTCCTTTCTCTTCTAATTTGCTTATTTGTGGTATCACACTTTATGTTGAAATCATGCAGCCATTTTTTGCCTGATCTTGCTATTTGTTGTGAAATACTGGTTTATATCTAGTTTGTGCCCTAATTTTTTTTTCCATTTGTCCCACTAGTTTTTGTCAAATAATGAGCTATTATCCCAAAGGCTGGAGTCTTTGGGTTTATCAAATACTAGATTACTATGGCTATTTGTTATTGTGTCTCATGTACCTAATCTATCCTACTAATCCACAACTCTATTTCTTACCCAGTATCAGTTTTAATGTTTCCTGCTTTATAATATAGTTTGAAATCTGATATTGTTAGGCCACTTTACTTTGCATTATTTTTCTATTAATTTTCTTGGTATTATTGACCTTTTTGTTCTTTCAGATGAAATTTGTTATTTTTCCTAGCTCTATAAAATATTTTTAGTAGTTTGATTGATATGGCATTGTATAGGAAAGTTAATTTTGATGAGATTATTATATTCATTATATTAGTTCAGCTTACCAATGAACAATTGGTATTTTTTCCAATTATTTAAATCAGACTTTTTTTTGTGTGAGAAGTGTTTTATGATTCTGTTCATATAGTTCCTGGATTTGTCTTAGCAGGTGTACTCTCAAATATTTTATTTTGCTTACAGTTATTTTAAATGGAATTTGTCTTTCTATCTCTTGCTATTGGGCTTTATTGGTCATACAAAAGAAATGATGATGATTTATGTGGGTTTATATTATATACTGCAAATTTCCTTAAGTAGTCAATTATTTGAAGTAGTTTTTTAGTTGATTCTCTCCATTCTCTAAGTATACCACCATATCATCCATGAAGAATAAAAGTTTTGTTTCCTTACTGCCTATTCCAATTCTTTCAATTTCTTTTTTTTCCTCTTTTTGCCAAAGCTAGCATTTCTAGTGCTATATTGAATTATAGTAGTGATAATGGGCATTGTTTCACCGCAGTCTTATTGGGTAGACTTCTAGCTTATTCCCATTACACAAAATGTTTGCTGATGGTTTTAGAGAGATTCTGTTTATTGTTTTCAGGAATGCTCTTTTCATTCCTGTGCTCCATAATGTTTTTAATAGGAATGAGTATTGTATTTTGTCAAAAGCTTTTTCTCTTTTTTATTTCTTTGGGTTTTATTATTCATATGGTCAATTATATTAATAGTTTTCCTAATGTTGAACCAATCCTACAATCCTGATACAAATCCCACCTGGTCATAATGGATAATCTTGGTGATATATTGCTGCAGTCCCATTGCTAGCAGTTTATTAAAATGTTTTACATCACTCTTCAATTAGGGAAATAAGTCTATAATTTTCTTTCTCTGTTTTACTTCTTCCTGGTTTAGGTATCAGCACCACAATTGTGTCATCAAAGGAGTTTGGTAGGACTCTTTCTTCGCTAATTTTTTTTCCAAGTAGTTTATATAGTATTGAAATTAATTGTTCTTTAAATGTTTGGTAGATTTTACTTGTCAACATATCTTGCCCTGGGGATTTTATTAATGACTTATTCAATTTCTTTTTTTTATCTAAAGTGAGATTATTCAGGCATTCTATTTCCTTATCTATTAATCTAGGTAATTCATGTTTTTTGCAAATATTCATGGATTTTGCTTAGATTGTCAGATTTACTATCATATGATTAGGCCTAATGATTGTTTTAATTTTTTTTTTCATTGGTAGTAAGTTCACCCTTTTGATTTTTGATACGGGATATTTGTTTTTCTTCTTTCATTATCGTTAAATGGAAGCAAATGAATGGCTTGTCTCTCTTCCTGTTTTTCCCATAAAACCAGTTCCTATTCTTATTTGTTAGCTGAACATTTTTTTAACTTTCAATTTTATTTTATTTTTCCAAATTGGTGCTTATTTTGGGGATTTTTAATTTGTTCTTCTTTTGTAGTTATTTTTACTTGCATGTTCAATTCATTGCTCTACTTTTTCTTCATTTTGTTTATGTAAGAATTTAGAAGAACAAAATTCCACCTAGGTACTGATTTGATTGAATACATTTTGGGATGTGGTTTCCTTGTCATACTCCTTAACGAAATTATTAATTGCTTCTGTGAATTCTTCTTTGACCTACTTTTCTTTAGGATTCAATTATTTAGTTTTTGCTTAATTTTTAAGCTATCTTTATACTACCCTTTGCTGAATGTAATTTTTATTCCATTATGATCCACCTTTCTACATTTAACTTTTCTGCCTTTCTACATTTGATTTTTAGGTTTTTATGCCCTAAAACATGGTTATTTTTTTATGTAGGTTCCATGTGTTGCTGAGAAAAATGTACATTTCTTTCTGTTTCCATTTGGTTTCCTCCAAGATTTGTCATATCAAACTTTTCTAATATTCTATTCACCTTCTTAGTTTCTTTCTTGTTAGTATTTTGGTTGGATTTATCAAGTTCACAGAGGGAATAGTTCAGGTCCCCCACTAATATAGTGCTGTTGTCTATTTCTTCCTATAACTCACTTAACTTTTTCTCTAAGAATTTGAATGTTATACCACTTAGTGTATAAGTATGTAGTTTTGATACTTTATTGTCTGTGGTACCTTTGAGCAAAATGTAATTTCCTTCCTTATCTCTTTTGAAAGTAAAGGATTTTCTTCCAGTCCCTATCTATACTCTCTGTGTGTGTCTCTGCTTCAAATATGCTTCTTGTAAATAACATATTATAGGATTCTTGTTTTTGATGTTCTCTGTTGTTGGCTTCCATTTTATGGATGAGTGTCACATTCACATAGTCATGATGACTAATTGCGCATTTCCCTCCATCTTATTTTTCTTCTTGTTTCTTTTCTCTCTCCTTTTGTCACTTCCTTCCTTGACAGTGTTTTGCTTCAGTTTACTGCTTCCCCTGGTCTATGCTCTTTTCTTTCAGTCTTCACCCCCATTATATAATCTTCTTCCCTCCTACTTACCTATTGGGTAAAGTAGTTTTCTATGTCCACCTGATTTTATGTGTTATTCCCACTTTGAAGCAATACTTATGAGGGTAAGGTTCAAGCAATGCTTATCATCTACTCTTCTGTCTCTCCCTCCTCTATAATAGGTTTTTCATGCCTCTTCATGTGAAATAATTCCTTCTACATCCAGTGTACTCCTATTTCTCATCCCATAATTAATTTTATGTCATTCTCTCAAATTCACCTTATACCTATACCCTCTGTCCATATATGTTCCTTCTAGTTGTACTATTAGTAATACAATTTTTAAGAATTACAAGTTATCATGTCCCCATGTAAACAGTTAAGCTCCATTGACTTTCTTATGTTTCATCTTCCTTTTTAACTTTTTGTGCTTCTCTTGAGTGTTGATATTGGAGAAAATTTCTTTTTGTTTAATTCTGCTTTTCTCCTTATGAAAGCTTGAAATCCTTCAATTTCATTGAATGACTTTTTATGTCCCTTGAAGTATTATGTTCAATTTTTCCAGGTAGATGGTTCTTGGTTATAGTCCTAGCTTCAATTGTCTTCCAGTAAAATCATGTTCCACGACCTCTGATCTTTTATTATTGCAGCTGCTAAATCCTATGTAATTCTGATTGTGGGTCACTAATATTTAAATTGTTTCTTTCCAGTCACTTACAGTAATTTTTCCTTGACCTGATAATTCTGAAATTTGGCTATAATGTTCTTTTTAATTTTGTTTTGAGATCTCTTTCTTGAGATAATCAATGGATTCTTTCAATGCCTATTTTGATCTCTGGTTCTATATATCAAGGGAGTAAGATTTATCAAAAGCCGCTGCTGAGGTTCTCTTCAATTGTGGCTTTCAGGTACTCCAATGATTCTGACATTGAATTTTCTGTAGCTATTTTTCAGGTCAGTTGTTTTTCCAATGAGGAAATATTTTACATTTTTTCTATTTTTTCATTCTTTTGAATTTGTTGGATTGATTCTTAATGTCTCATGCACTCATTAGCTTCCATTTGCCAAAGTCTAACTTTTAAGGAATTGTTTGTTTCTTTTAAAGAGTTGTTTGTTTTTTTTCAATTAGCTTTTGTACTTCCTTTTCAATTTGGCCACTTGCAAATTTAAAAATGTTTTTTTTTTTTCTTCACTGGATTTTTTAACTCCTTTTTGCATCTGGTCATTTCTACTCTTAAAGGAGTTCTTTTCTTTTACCAAGCTGTTGACACTTTTTTTTTTCATATTTCTCTCGTTTCACCCTCATATTTTCCCAGTTCTTCTTTTTTCTCTTTTATGTGTTTTTTAAGTGTTTTCCCCCTTTTCCATGAGTTCTTTCCTGGCTCTGAGACAACTTCTTGTTTTTGTTTGGTGTTTTGACACTGTTGCCACTTTCTGAGTTTTTTCTTTGTTCTTCCCTGTCACCCTAATGACTTTCTATGGTTAGATTCTTTTTTGTTGTTATTTGTTTGTGTTTGTTGGTTTTGTTTTGTTTTGGTTTGGTTTTGCTTTACCCTTTTTTTAAACTTGAGCTCTGCCCCTGGGGTGGAAAAGGCACTGTCTCAGGCTTCTTTTGCCAGGGGCTACAGATTTTAGGTATTTACCTGTTGCTGCACTGATGTTGCCCTGAGGATCCTGGGTGTCCCTTGTCTCTGTACTGCACCGACGTTGTGAGGCATGGGGCAACTAGTGCTTCTGAAGGCTGTTGGGGTCTGCCATCTTGCCTGGTGCTGAGCTGGGTTCCTAGTGCTGTTGTCTGACATGTGCTGAGGCCAGTGGGATATTTCTGTGTTTCTCTGGGGCTACACTGAAGCACATGGTGGTTCTTGGACCTGGAATCTAATTCTTTTGCTGTACTGAGTCCTGATGTTTTTGTTTCCCTGTTCCACCTCACAAGATTAGGATCTCCTGTTGATTTGCTGATGTGGACCTTATGGCTGGTTTTCTGGGATGTTTCCTGTGCTTCCCTTTTACCCACATAAGACAGACCTTTCCTCCCAATCTTCCAAGTTAATTTTCTTAATGGATTGTTTCTCCCTGACTTTTTGCTGGTTCTTGGGTTCCAGGATTTCTTTAGGTGTGCTAGTCTATGGTGGTTTGAAGGTGTATATAGAATTATAGTGATTTACTACTTAATCTGCCATCTTGGCTCCTGAAAGTGCTCTCAATGTTATTTTCAAAAGGAGCAAAAAACAAACAAAAACAATTCTCTACCTCACATTCATGTCCTTGTTTTTATCCAAGTCCTTGAGAAAAAAAAAAAATTCCATTTTATAGTCGTTCATTATTTGCAAGTGTGGCTTTTGTTCTTTTTGAATGCTGAACACCCAACTCACCTCTGCATTCATTTGAAGGAATGATTGGAATTGTATTTTACTGACTGTCCTTGATATGTATAGTCTTAACTTTGTAGCATATGCTATTTAGGCATGACAACTGATGAGATTTAAGAGCAAGGTTGAGAGAAAAGTCAAAGTCAGTCACTTCAAGAGTTTTTTACTGTAATGGGAAATTAAAGTTCTATGTAATTTTATCTGCTTGATTCTCTTATTTGGAGGGTTTATTTTTTGTAATGTCCTATTAGGCTGGAAAAAGGTATAATTATTTTCCTAGCAATCAATGATTGGATTTAGTTTCAGTTTTGTTATCTCATGCATTTGCTGCATCTCTTGTATCTAGTCATGGGGTGTATAAGGTGTTAAAGGACTAGTGCCATTGTTTGAGGGCTTGTTGAGTCCTTTTCAAGGGCCTTTGGTGTCCACCTTCAACTCAACTATCACCTGTGCCTTCAAGAAATTATAACAGGGGCAGTAGCCACACCCTAGTAAAACTCTCTGGATGAATAAACTAAACCAGGTTGAGAGTAACTAATGAACTTCAAACCCATTGCTGAGTTAGAGGGATATCTACCCAAGTGTGTGAAGACTTCTTCTGGAATAATGTGTGAATGAGAATAATTTATTACAAAAGCCATGAAGGTGGATGAAGCAAGTACTTTGCAGTGTAGAGTTTGATCAGACATGAAAAATACCAGTTATCCATTACATCTGGGGGAATTGCCAGTCATCTTGTCTTTTAGTCTAGCTACTGAACATTGATGACTGGAAGAGTGTGGCTGAGGATTTTGTACATCTCTGCCTCACTAAAATCTAATTTATGTACAAATTCATTTATCATCCTTGATGTCATTGGTCATCGTTGAAAATGAAGGATAGACAATAACAATCTAGTCACCAAATCATGTTGCTTCTTTTTCTATTATATCACTTGAGCCTTCAATGGCCGTATGATTTCCACATTCACTGTCACCATCCAGTTCCATGCCTGTGTTATTACATTCCTTGATAAGTGAAGACCTGCTCACTCAGATTCCTGACTCTGGCTTCTTCTTACCTCAGTCTAACCTTCAGATATGTATCCTATTGTATGTATCCTAAATGTACCCTAAAATATTGTCTAGAATATCACTTTACTGTTGAAAAACACCCTTGCTTAGAAATTTCATTGCTTAGAGTGTGAATTTCTACATTTCGTATTCATGATCCTTTATAATTTTGTTTCAAACTACTTTTCAAATCTTATAATGCACTTCTCCCCTACATGAATACTTCTTTTCTGAAAAAAAGTCTACTTACTCTTCTATGAATACAATATATGCATTCCCATATCTATAGCTTGGCACATCCTATTTCTTTTATGTGGATTACTCTTCTCTATTAAATACCATTGGTCCTACAAAGTATACTCTAAAATCATCCTACTCAACATTTTATATTTCAGTATTTCAAAGAAAATGGTTATCAGGACAGGTGATCCCTGAAGAAAGAGACTTTTAAACATACAGTAAAGTATAGATAGGATTGACCTTGGCAGAAAATAAATGTAAGTAATTCAGTTGAGTGAGTTTCTGTAAAGAATCTACTAGTGATATTATGGGAAGAAGAATAAGTATAAATTTTATTACTAGAAAGTAACCTGAGTAAGGTTAGTGACTATGTTTAATTTGCCCTGAATACAGGTCTCTTCACACAGTAGGTGCTTAATTGTATTGTTGATCTCCTTGTTAAATTCAGAGTCAGAAGACAGAAGTTCAGATTCCATGTTCCTCACTTTCTAGCTGTGTGACCTTAAAAAATATCAATTAACCTTATTGTGCTCAGGGTTTCTCCCATATAAAATGAAATAACTAGATTAAATTCCCTCCTTAGTTAACACCTACCTGTAATAAAGCCAGTGTGTCACACCAAAGGACAATGAAAGGAAAGAGGAAAAGGAACGAAGAAAGCAAGGGATCAAGCATTAATATAGCAAATACGATGTGCTAAATTTATCACTGTGCTGAATGCTTTTTAAGGAAAAAAATATTATCTTATTTGATCCTCATAACAAACCTGTGAGACAAGTGCTATTTTCAGCTTTATCTTACAGTGAAGGAAACTGAGTTACCCAGCTCTTACGTGCTTGAGTCCAGATTTCAGCACTGGAGCTCAAGTCAGAAGTTTAGAGTCCTGAATCTGCTTGTATTCCCTCAGGCAAGTCACCTTACATCTCTGGACCTTGGTGGTGGCTTTCTAGAATGAAATGGAGTGGACTAGATGATCTTTAAGTTCCCTTGAAGCTCTAAGCCTTTGAACTATGATCTTAGTAGAATTTTGGTTCTACGATATTGTAATTGTTGTAAATATGAAAATGATCTCTTTGCTAAAGAAACTTTTGTTTTCAAAGTTTTTCCCCTTATCCCTTTCCCAAAAAGTCCCAAATGGACATTAAACATGAATTTGTTTCTGAGGTTATTTTTTACATACATATATGACAAAGTTTTGAGATAAAAGAAGGAAATAAACATTTATTTAAGTGCCTATTTTGTGTCAGACACTGTGCTAAGCCATTTACGAATATCTCATTCTTTGATTATCATGACAAATCTGAGAGGTAGATTCTATTATATACTCTTTTTACTATTGAAGAAACCAAGGTAGATATAGGTCAAATTTCTTCCCCATGATAATGTAACTAGTAAATGTCTGAGGCCAAATTCCAATTCCCATCTTCTTCATTCCAGGCTTAGCACTCCATTCATTGTGCCACCTTGCTACATCTAACGTAATACAAAAATAAAACCATGATGGCTTAATGAGTTAAATACACACACACACACACACACACACACACACACACACACACATATACAAACAGACACACATATGTGAGTGTGTGTATATCACTGCAGGCAGAAAACATGTATCATGGAAACCTAGATAGCTGTTTAATTTCTCCAAACAAGGGCAAATATCTTCAACAGACATTTTTATTATTATTTTGTTTCAAGGAGAGAACAAAGGGTCTCCAACAAAGAAGCTACTTTAGTCATGCTATGCACCTGCCATAGGGTATCATTCCCTTGAGAAAATGGAGTCATGCCAGTTTCATTTGAGACAACTGCATGTTCTCTTGAGCAGTTACTCACTGGCTTAGAAAATGTCAAACTAGGGAGTTGACAGGGAGGAGAGATGAAGAGGGGGAAGGAAAGGGCTTCAGAGAATAAAATTATGTTTCTGTTATGGCTAAAACTTGATTTTCTCAAGTATGTGGTGGTTTAAAACAAGATTTGATGGTACTTTAATCTGTATTTTTAAAAATTTATATATTTATTTTTAGTTTTCAACATTCATTTCCACAAGACTTTGAGTTCCAAATTTTCTCCCCATATCTCTCCTCCCCCACCATGAAACACTGTGTATTCTGATATCACCATCTCCCAATCTGTTCTCCCTTCCATCACACCCATCTCTTCCCTTATCTCCATCTTCTCTCTTTTGTTGTAGTGCAAGATAGATTTCTATAACCCATTACCTGTATTTCTTATTTCCCAGTTGCATGCAAAAACAATTCTCAACATTCATTCCTTAAACTTTGAGTTGTAACTTCTCTCCCTTCCTCCCTCCTCACCCATCCCCACTGAGAAGGCAAACATTTCAATATAGGCTATATATGTGTAGTTTTGCTAAAGACTTCCAAAATAGTCATGTTGTGAAAGACTAATTATACTTCCCTCCATGCTGTCCTGCTCTCTACTTATTCTATTCTCTCTTTAGAATTTGTCCCTCCCCTAAAGTAATTACTTTTTATTACTCCCTCCTCTCATTTGACTTCAAGCCAAGAAAAGCTGGATTCAATTCCTACCTCTGTCATTTGCTAACTATATGACTCTGGGCAAGTCACTTCATCTCCCTCACCTAGTTTTATTTTTTTTTTAGAAATGAAGTGGTTGGATGAATTAGCCTTTAAGGTCCCATCTAGTTGTAAAGCTGTGATGTATAAAAAATAAATTCAAAATCAGACTCAGAATTCTCAGGATGTTAATTATTACAAGATAATGCCTTTAAAAATCTTTCTTCATTGCTTGCTCCTGATTACTTCATTTGTACTAATTTTTTTTTAAAATGTAGAAGTTGGTCTATTAGCTTTCTGTATATGTACATATGTCTGCAGATAGCACATGACTTCTTCCCAATTCTAATTGGATTTGTTCATGTTTCACTTGTGTTAAATTGTGGAGGATTTCAGGCCCTGAGACTCTACTTTTTTCCTGTGAGCTTCTTATAATCTCTGCCACAATTGAGTTTGTGAGTCAGACCATGCCCAGATTTCCTTTCCTTTCTGATGGTAGATGAAGTGGTTAATTTTAATTGCTGGTTATTTGGAAGTCAGCCACCTTTAATAGTCCAACATAGAAGTTCCCTTTTTTGATTCCCCTACTTCTGAAAAGATGAAATTATCAGTTAGAGAAGTTGCACAATTGTCAGCTAATCTTCTTTTAGCTGAGAGTAAACTATAGCAGATGTCCAAATAGTTGAATTTCACATCACTACTTTGTGAATCTGTATGAGTTTATTTAGATCACTCACCTTTTCCTCCTCATTATTTATTTCCCTTATGCTGTTCTTTGAAAGCTTCCTATTTCAGAATTTTATTTAGGATTTGAGATTTTGAAAGAGAAGTTTTCAAAAAATAAAATTCTGAAGACACAAATAGAAACATTTTATCATATTATTTCAATGCAGTCTTTATGATCCCTAATAGCACAAGAATTGGAGAAGTCTTCATCTAGCTCATTCTGAAATATAGTGGGGATTCGGTTGAGTTTAGAGTTATAGGAACTAAGTATAAATTCTGACTTTGTCACTTATTCAACTTAGGCAAGTGATTTAATCTCTCTGGGCCACTAATTTCTCATCTATAAAATGAGTGGTTTAGTTTAGTTTATCTCTAAGCTCTCTTATCCCTGTAAATCTATGGTCATCTAGTAAAGAGATTACATTCACATTTTGTTTATATCTAGCTGTTGCTGGGAATGACAATTGTTTTAGCAAGAGTAAAAAAAATAATTATAAGTACTTTACAAATATCATCTCATTTGATCCTCACACTAATCATAGGAGTTAGTTTCTATTGCTGTTCCCATTATTTTAGAAGAGGAAATCAAGGCTGAGACAGATTAAGTGACTTACCTAAGATCTCTGAACCAATAAACATCAGAGGATGGATTTGAACTCAGGTCTTCTTGACTAGAGTGGAGGTTGGACAGGGCCTTATTGTTGTTCAGTCCATGGGCTTGAGAGTACATTATGTCTAAGGTTTTAGAGGAAACAAGGAAAGAAAGAAAGAAAGAAAGAAAGAAAGAAAGAAAGAAAGAAAGAAAGAAAGAAAGAAAGAAAGAAGAGAGAGAGAGAGAGAGAAAGAAAGAAAGAAAGAAAGAAAGAAAGAAAGAAAGAAAGAAAGAAAGAAAGAAAGAAAGAAAGAAAGAAAGGAAGGAAGGAAGGAAGGAAGGAAGGAAGGAAGGAAGGAAGGAAGGAAGGAGGGAGGGAGGGAGGGAGGAAGGAAGAAAGAGAAAAAGAAAGAAGAAATCTAGCCAGTGAACTCAAAGTTAACTGGGTAGCTTTTGGCCATCAAAATCTAACTTCTTTTGGAGAGAAGGAATGGGAGAGGTCTAGGTTGAGAGAGAGGATGAGCTGAGTTACCCAGCTAACTTGGTCTCCATTCAGGCAGCTCAGTTTAGTCACAGGTTGTGTTCATCCTTTGTTTTCAAAGAGGACCATGACATCAAAGAAATGATGACTTGACTTGCATTTGACTTTGTTTTGAATGAGGGAGGGCTGTGCAAGGTCTCCAGCCTCACTTTCTCCTTCTGAGCCATCTGGATCCAGTGACCAGATATTCATCAGGATGACTGGAGACAACCCAGGATGCAATAAGAGACCTTGACCTGTTTTTGGAGCCTCCTGGCTTAGAGTGAATGACAATAGTAACATTTCTTTTCCAAACAACAACCCTGAGGCTCCTTCCCCTCCCACTATGGTTTATCTATTTTTTTCTCTTTTCTATTAAAGGGGAAATCCCCCTGACTACTTTTAAAGAGGCCAATTCACTGAATGGGCATTACCTCACTTTAGGTGAGTACCTGAAAAGGCCTTAGCCCAAAAGTCCAAGGTCTCCCATTGCATCCTGGCCTATGTCCAGTCATCCTGAAGAATATCTGATCACTGGATCCAGATGGCTCAGGAGGAGAAAGTGAGGCTGGTGACCTTTCACAGACCTCCCCCACTCAAAACAAAGTCCATTGCAAGTCATGTCATCATTTCACTGATGCCATAGTTCTTGACTAGAGAGTCAGAGATTTATCCACTGCATCACTTAACTGCCTCAGCTTCCAATTATTAAAAGCAGAAACATAGCCTAATATTTGCAGACCACTACAAAATTCCCTTTACCCTACATAGATTTTTTTGAGGGTAATCTTTCATTCTTGGGAGTATTTGTGATTAACTCTTAGGATAACTGCTGTAGCAAACTGCTATTTTCAAACTAAGGGACCAATCATATTTTGCTCCTGAGAAAGTCTTATTAAAATGGACCTAGTATTTTAATAAGAGATTAGCCTGGGGAGCTGCTTTGATCCATAATTACCAGATTTCTGCTAAAGCCGGAATGCAAATAGGGGTTGACTTCAGCTGTTGTTCTGAATTTCTTAAGTAGAAAATGCCCTCCGATAACGTTGTCCCTTTTCCTACCTCTATTTCCTTGTCCCCATGATAAGAATTCAGGATCTCTCATCATTCTTCTAATTTTTCTGCCTTACCATTTTTCTTTTCTTGATTCTTGAACATGATTTTATTTATAGAAGTATGATTTCACCAAAGAATATTTATTTTCTCAGGTGGTGATCCCTTCATCTTTCTGTATTTGAGCATGCAGGTACTTATATGTTGGTGCTGAAGCTATTAGCTGTGGAGGCAAAAGGCCCTGAACACATTTCTTGTCTTAGGTTACTCCAGTCGTGGAGGCATCACCCATCATTAGAACACAATGTGTAGTCAGGGATATCTTTTCCTGGGCTCAAGATAATTTTTAGAGTGGAAGTAACATACAGTTCCTTCTGGTTCTCATGCCTTCACTTTCTATCTGACAGTGTCTTTGTTGTTCTTTTAGTTTGCAGGGAACTCATAACAGTTTTTGCTGTGAAAAGGACTATAAGATAAGAAGATTTCTGTTCTTGTTTTAGAGAAAAGCTCTTATGTAAATGACTCCACTCAATTTATAAGAAAGATCAATGTCACAATTAAGACTGTGTTTCTTATTAATTACTATACATCCAGAAAAAATACGAAGTTTTATCATTTTAGACTCTCAATGAGAATAATTGCAGGATATTCATTCCACAGCAAAGTATGATCCCTTTTCACACGTACAAAAATGCTGCAGTTGCTTATGTTTACAATGTTTTATCCTTCTCAAAGTAATAACCCTATTGTCCCATTATAAGGTTGTATCTGTAAAGAATACATGTATTCAATGCTCAATGTCTATTATTGTTACACAAAACATAAATATCCTTATCCAAAGGTGGTGATTAGCATAAATACGGTTCTGCTTAGTACACATTTGGGAGGAAAGAAATACATAAAGGATTAAATCTACATTGATTGACTCAGAGGTACCTCTTGTAGTATTACAATTCAAAATTCTGTACCCTATAATTCACATCCTCAGAATTGGTTTAGGCCATAGTCCTATTAATGTAGCATAGAGGGCCCTGCAGATAGATTTCAAAGTGGCAGGCAGAACACAATATAGAACTGCAACAAAAGAAATCAACATCCAACGGTTAACATGCTCCATCTCCCCATTTAAAAAAAATGTTTTTGACAGGAAAGGAATAGCCAGACCCCTCAGTAGAGTTGGAACAACTTCAGAACTATTAGTATTTGAGAAGGGAGTCCAGCTTTGAAAATATAAAGCCAACAAATCAGGAGCATCATTAATAACCAGTGAAAAAGCACAGGAAAGAAAACATACAATGAAATAGAAGCAGCAGGAGAAGAAGAAAAAGAAAGAAGATTCTAGGGCAGGGGAGGAGGAAAGGGGAGGAGTTATTATGGAATGAGCTCCATATTTGGTATTTCCAGTCTGATCCTGAGCCAGTTATCATCATTTTCATGGGCCTCAGTTTCACCATAAGTAAAAAGAATGGTTCAGACTGAATAATCTTTTCAGTTACCGCTAAAATTTGTTAGGAACTCACATTTACACAATAAACTAAACTGCATAAAAATGCGATCCTGGAACTGAGCAAAAGAGATAAGGCAATCTGAAGGGAGATGGGAGGTAAAATATGCCAGGCAGATCAAACCACCTTCCTTCAGACTCTAGTCAGGACATTACAAGACCTTAAGCCCAAGAACCCAGGGAATATCTGTGATCCCAGTGCCACTGGCCCTATTTCTAGCTCAACTCTTACAAATACTGAAGGCAATAATCCTTCCTTGTGTAGAAGGGGTCAACCTCTGTTACCATTTCCAAATGGCAACAGTTGACTAACTACTACCAAATGGGGACATAAGCTCCAGGAACAGCATTCCACCACCACTACATCCCTTGTCCTGTTATTGGTGATGGTCCTAAACTGAACCCTGCAAAAACAGTCCAGGGGAGCAACCTTTGCCAAAAGGCCAGCTAATAACTTCTGTTAGTGCTACAGACTGCACATCCTCAATAGTCATGGTTGTTAAAGACTGGGAAAATAATATTCTCGCCACCAAAGTCCTTGGCACTAACAAATGATTAAAATATTTAAAAGGGGTATGTTTTTTAATAAATAGGGAAAAATAAAGATGCATTACCTTTTACTTTTTCACTATACCCCGAAGATGATAGGGTCTTTCCATTTGACTTATACCTAAAACTTCCATCTTGTGCTGTCTCCCATTAAGTAAGCTTATTTTATGTAGGGGTTGCTTTTCTATTGTATCCCCACAGTTTTATGATGAGAAGAGGTATGGTTGCCTATAATCTCCACCACTTAGAGTAAGAGCTTTACTGGTAGTGTGGTTTTAATCACTTCTCTTCCCTTCTCTGGGCCTCTATTTCCTCAGTTATAAAGTGTATAGACTAGACAACCTCCAAGATCTTCTCAGATCTAATATTCATGATTTTGTGAATCTAGGCAGCAGACAGGGAAAGGAAGGAGATCAGAAATATAGTGTAAGACTGAAATTCTGTCTCTTCAACTTGAAACAAAGAAAAGTAGGAGACTGTGAGCTAAAGGTGACCTCTATTAAGTTAAATGTAGACCCTTGACTCTGTAAATGAAATGAATACATACAAACATTTTTAATGACTCTTTTTCTTCCTGTGATCTTTTGACAAATTTAGAAGAAGTTAAAGGTGGCAACTTGCCATTCTGGCTGCTTGTCTTTGCACTGATTACTACCTTCTTGTATTTGATGGACAGGGTCTGTTTAACTAGGTCGTCCTGCCAACACCTCTCACTTCTCCTTTGAAGTTTCCACCTCAGAATTCTTAAAGGTGAGATAGGGTGGGATACTTCTTTTGTGCTTTCAACCTCTAACCCTCTTGATGCAAGTGCCAGCACAGACAATCATTACAGTCATCTGTGCCAGTGGTTTTGTGATAAACTCACCTGCATTCTCAGAAGCTGGCTAACATCACATTTTCCTGTTATATCTTTTGGTTGATGAATGGCCCCTAGCTGAAATTAATTAGAACCCCACACCCACTCTGCCATCCTCACCTTATGCATTCATTATGGGCACATAATATTTAAAGCTGGAAGGGACATTGTCTAACCAGTCCCTTCATTTTATAGATGAGTAGACTGAGGCTTAGTTAGATCAAGTGATTTCACCAAGGTTACAAAAGTTGCACATAGTAGAATTGGGAATCAAAGCCTGGTTCTCTAATTCTAAGTAAAGTGTTCAAATCTCCCCCTCCCTTTAAAAGAGATGACTTCATCTTCATTTTCAAGAATAAAGGAGCTGAGGTGTGGAATCATCAGTTCTCTGAACCTCAAAGCTGAGATCGTCTCTGGAGGCAAAGAATCCTTTTAATAACTAAAGGAAATGTTAATATCCAGCTTTCACTTGAAGATGTCCTGTGATGAGGGAACTCACTTCATTCCAGGGATCCAATATATTTAGTTACCTCTGATTCTTAGAGAGCCCAGCCTCGCACAGATTAGTCAGAAATCTGTTCCTCTGTATCTTCTATACTTCTTCCATATTATATATCTTCTATACCTCATTTTCTGACCATTTGTGTAAAAACAGAAAAGTCCCATTTCTCCTCTATGTGTCTACCCTTTAAATATTTGGATATTGGGGTCTGTTTTCTTCAATATCTTCTCTTAAGAATGAATAGGTTAAATTCCTCAAATTGATCTCCATGTAACATATTTTCTACTCCCCTTAATATCCTTATTCAAGCTAGAGGCAGGTGCCTGAGGGTATTTGAAACAATTTTCCCCATTTCCTAGGCTCCTTTTTTAACCATATCAGTACAGCTATTAGAGTTTACTTAGGTTTATGGAAGAAGAACCAAGCAATGTTCACCAGTTGCATGGGACACAGGCATTTAGTGAATTGAAGAAGATTCTACTTCTCTCTCTTTAATCTCATATTTCTCTTTCTACCCTATTCATTCCATTTATTCCTCTAAAAATCTATTCTCCCTCACAATGTCTTCCCTCTGAGTCTCCTTTATTTTGACAGCATATATCTTATAAAGAGAGTTTCTGCATGTTTTCTTCCCATTAGAATAAGAAATCTTAAGGGCACTATCTTTGCTTAGTTTGCTTTACATTTCTTTGTATTCTCAGTACTTAACATAATGTCTGCAACAAGTAAGCACTAAAAATATCCAGTTCCTCATTAGTTTGAAAAATGAATCCTGTGAAGAGGTCACAGGTGTTCAAATTCACACTATCAAAGTTACAATTATATAAAATATTGTATTTTTTTCCAATTCAAAGGAAATATACATTGTGAATTTTAATTATTTTATTACCTTTCATTTTGGGATCCGCTTCTAAATTTTTGGTGAGTGACTTCATGTTTATTTCCTGCCTTAGAATTGCTCTCTACACCCCAGTTCCTATCTTGATTGCAGGAGACTTCCAATGAACATATTCATATTACCTCAAATAGCCTAAATTTCCAGTTCTACAGTCTAGTCAGTTCCTATGATGTAATCCTCCACTTCATCTCATCTATTCACAGAGACAGGCATAAGTGAATTTACTATTGTATTAATAATGCATTTTTGCTTATTGTTAATATAATTTTGCTTCTTAATGGGAAGAGTTTTCTCATACATTAATAAGTTTATGTGACCTGCTTAAGTCATGTTGGAAGCCTGAGTCACATGAGTCAAGTAACATGGAATATGAAGAGGTGGAACAGGAAGAAGCAGATCTAGAGCAGAGCTGAGAGGAAATTAGAGAGCAAATAGAGCTGGGTAAAGTAGAAGCTAGTGTAAGTGGGAGAGCTTGTTTGTGATTTCATTTAAGGAAGTCTGTGATTTGTTTAAGGGAGCTGGTTTGTGGGAAACTGAATAGAGGGAAGACTTGGGGATGGTAGTACCCCTGTATTGTTATTGTGTATAAATTTTTTTGTTACTATGATGGATTTGGCTTTCTGGTATTGTCTGAATAAATGTTTTAGTTCTGTTTTTCATGTGGAAAATTTGTTGCATTTCGGATTCAGAATTATGCTGGCATGTTCACAGCTGCTATCGGCACTGTGAATATCCTATTGTTGCTACAACTATCACCCAAAATGTCTCATTTCCATGTTTATGGATTCCCACATTCCTTTATCTGATCATATTTTCCCTTTCTATCTTTCCCTATACATGACAATCCCTTTGTTCTCATCTCCCTTTGAAATCTAGACCTCTTGGTGAATCAGTTCTTTCCTATAATAAAGTGCCCTGATAGATATCAAGCAATCAAAAAACATTTATTAACTCTTGGCTATGTGACAAGCATTGTGATAAGTACTTTGGATATATAAAGACGCAAAAGACAGTCTTTACTCTCAAGGAGATTACAATCTAATGGCCTTGACAAACACCAAGACTGGAATACCCCCAACTTCTGCATCCTTTACCTTGCTGCAAAAAACGAATCTGGAGGAAACCTGAAACTATGATGATTGCATTCACTACATATTATTGCTATCTAATCTCAACAGGGTCATCACTGTAGCAAAGCCATTGTTCTCCTCCTTCTTAATTGCTTCTCCAGCTTACTCACCACAACTATTGCTACAAACATCTTTTCTCCTCAAACTTCTTAAAGTGCCCCTTCCCCTAACCTTTTAGCTGAGAGCAATGCCTTATATTTTACTGAAAAAATGTTATTTGCCAAGAATTCATTTTTCTTCAGTTTTCATTTTCCATATCTGTGAAGGTGTCTCCCACTACAATATTAAATGAAGAGGTAGTCCATCTTGTGGCCAAAGTCAACCCCTGCATATACAAAACCTTTGATCTTATTCTCTTTAATCTTCTCCAAAATGTTGCCAGTATTGTTATCTCTGCTCTAACCTTCAACTTCACCCTACGTACTGACAGTTTTTATGATATCTATAAACATGCCTATATCTCTCATATCCTTAAAAAAATCGTTACATGAAATGACTGTCCCAACCATTTCCTTATATCTCTCCTCCCTTTATCAATTTATCCTTTATCCTTGAAAAGACATATATATATGTATATATATATATATATACATATATATATATATACATATATATATGCATGCATATGTCTGTGTACATGTACAGACACACACACACACACACACACACATAGTTCTATACTCTATTTTCTCTCTTCCCATATTCTTCTAAACCTTCTCCTATCCAGATTCTAACCTTATTATTCAACTAAAACTTATCAAAAATCTCCTTATTGACAAATTTAATAATGTTTCATCACAATTTTCTTTGTTTCTCCAGTACTTGACATTGTTCACCACCTTCCCCTCCAGGATACTCTTTCCTCTCTCTTGGATTTGGTGCCGTTGTTTTGAAGAACATCTGCTTCTTCATTTACTTGTCTAACTATTCCATCTCATCTTCATTACTGGTTGTGTGCCCATGATATACTCACTAAACACTGGACTTCCCAATTCTCTGTCCTGATCTATATTTTCTTTGCTTTTCTATAGCATCTCATTTTTGCAAACACAAGATCTCATCTGTTCAATTGCTATCTACTTACACAGGATTCCACAGTCTATATATTCAGCCACAGCATCTCTTCTAATTTCTAATCTACTTACTGCTTATTGGATCTTTAGAATTAGATGTTCCATAGGCATCTCAAATTCAATATATCCTAAATAATATTTAGTTCTTTCCCCAAAAACTCTTCTCTGTTATGATTGTCACTACTACTCCTGAGGGTACCAGTATTCTCCTAGTCACCCCAGTTTTGCAATCTTGGCATCAGCTTTAAGTCCTCATTCTTCCCCATACTATACAGCCAGTCAGTTGCTAAGTCATGACCTGTTTATCTTTCCTACATCTCTCCTATGTCCCCCTTCTTTTCATTCCTAAAACCACATTTCACTCTCATTCTGGAATGGAATTTCTCTTTAGATTCAATTCTCAGGATGCTTGATTTTCTTTAAGACTAAAGTCAAAAGCCAACTTCTAGAGAGGACTTTTTTTTGACCTCTCCACAAGCCAATACATTCTCTCCCTAAAAATCAAATTTTATTGTATTCCCACTCTTTAGCACAATGCCCGACACATAATAAATGTTCAATAAATTCTTATTGGAGCTCTCGATCTAAACGTGTTTCCCTGCCTCTCTCCATCATATCACAATGTATCTCAACATGTTCACGGGCTACTTCAGTATTCCATTTCACTCTTGCCTCTCAAAAACAGGGATCAAGCCCATAAATGGTTTGTTCTTCCTTCTTTAGTACTATAGACAACTTTGCACATTGTTTTTTTGTTGTTTTTTTTTTCCTGATTCATGAGGGTTCTCCAAACCATGTCAGATAAGAACTGATGTTGTGACATGGAGAGAAAAATATATAGAAGGAACATAATAGTTCTCATGCACTATTTGAGAGACTATCTTGATGAGTTCCATCCAATAAGCATTTACTAATTATTTAACACATGTAAGGCACTCTGAAGATTCATAACCAAACTAAAAAAATGATCCCAGTACACAAGAAGCTTATATTATACATGAGAATATGAATAAGCTTTTTAAAAAAATTTTCTCTAGAAGATAAAACTGGGAACAGTGGTTGGAAGGTGTATAGATATAGATATAGATATATAGATATACACACATACATATATACATATATACATATATATTTGTGTATGTATGCATGTATGCATTTTATTGAACTTGATCTAAGAGAAGAAATAGAGACAAAAATTAGATGTTTCTGATTAAAAAAATTGAAATACTAAGCTAATCATCAATAGAGGTCTACAAATGGAGGTTAGATAACTTGGCATGTGGATTCTAGTTTATCTCTGGCTGGACTGAAATGACCTCTTGTCATCTCTCATGCTAAGTGTCTGTAATATACTTGGATTAGCCAGGAACAAGTGACCTTGGTAATTGCAATTTATTTTTAACCTTCTTGATGATACTCCATTATTTCTTCAAGGCGATCTCTTATTGTTCTTATCTGTTGATAATAAGGGTTCATCTGTTGACCTGAATGAATCAAGTCCAAGATTCTACTCATGGCAATATTTGTGTTTATTCTTGCCCAGTTCTTCCCCTCCTCTCCTTGATTCAGTGCTTTAAAACCTGATGCTTAGTTTCTTCCCAATTTCTTCCTCCAACAGTGTTCCAAAGTATGATTTTAAAGGCTAGTTCTAATTTTTCCTGCTTCTCCTTTCATGAATTCTGGGCCTGTTATTATCTCCCTCTCCATCTTACAATAGTCGAGTTCATCATTAACTCCATTTTCCAAAATTGGTTGAGAGTATATTACAACACAACATAATGATGTTATCTTTATTTCTTATTTGCCCCAAATTTATATCTAAGAGGAGGAGATGGACACTCTCTTTAAATGTTTTTATTCAGATCTTTCAGTTTCATATTGTCTTTTCCATTTCAATATGATTTCAACATTTTTTCAATTATTCAGACATGATATGACTGAATTTATAATATAATACAAATTGTCATAAAGTATGCTGTCAAACCAAAGTGACAGGTATGTAACAGATTCCACCAAATACAATCATAATATGCCAAAATATTTCACCATGTTCTAGATTTGATGCTCTATACTAATTAACACTTGGAATGAAATTGAAAATGTTTTGATATTTTAAAAGAGAGTTTTATTGGTTTGGACACTCCAGCTTCTATATTGCATACAGGTTCACTTCTCCTTAGAATGGTAGCAGCATAGTGTAGTGCAAAACTTCCTAGAATGGGCTATGGAGAAGGATCAAGCTAATTGAGATGGAAGGTGGAAAGTCAACCCAAAATATTTATAAATATCAGCTGAGTAGAGAGCAAAAAAAGTAAAACGTTATTGGGGAAAGGACAGTCAAATTTAGGGTATAACAGTCCAGAGCCTGAGACAGAGTACAAGTCCCACATCAGGGTCAGGTACATCAGCATCAGGTCTTAAGACAGAAGTTTGTGGAAGGGAATGGGTGGCAAGGTGGTGGGGTGAGCAAGTTTCTTCAAAAAAGTAGGATTCACTGTACCTTATTTTGAAGAGATATCTATGAATAACTGACTAGGTGTATAGAGGCAGGGAGTCATGAGGACTTTGACCATAACAAAGTGAGAAAACTAGTTCGTGGGTAACTTTCAATGAACAATGTGGGGGGAAAAACAACATAAGGCTCTGAAATTCCCATAATACAGTGGGAAACTCATGATAAATAGTCATTGGAAAAAATGAGGGAAGATGTCATATTACACTTGGCATTCTGTATCTTTCAAATTATAATATTTATTTCATTTATTTAATAAGATAAAAGATCATTAAATATTATTTAATCATAATAGTTATAAGTGTATACATAGTGGTAATTGATTGTACCTTTGGTTCTATCTTACCATGCATGTTCCACCTGTACTTCAAAGTATATAATTTCTCAATCCCTTTCTCCACTTTTGAACAATCTGCTAAATTCCTGACTAACTACAAAAATTATCTCCTTATCATCTCCATCTCAACATATCCAAGAATAAGTTGATTAATTTTTCTTCAAACTGATGCCCCCTCTTTTATTATCATCAGTACTACAAGCAATCATTCTGTTTGAGAACTTTTTATAATTTTTAGCATTTAACATTTATATAGAACTTAATGACTTCTGAAACAGTTTACAAATATTATCCCATGTTATCCTTTTCATAATCCTAGGAAGTAGTTACTATTGTTTATTTTAGAGATGAGGAAACTAAGAAAGATAAAGGTTGTGACTTTCCCAGGAACAACAGTAAGTATATGAAGCCAGATTTGATTTTAGTTCCAACTTTCTCCTGATTCAGTATTCTAATCACTTGAAAGATGGCTGCCACTAATTTTTTCACAAGCAGATGGCTGCAAAGTCCAGTTGACCACTGCAACTTGCTCAGTTATTACATCTCTCTGAATATCTTTGCTTGTTTTCTGGAAATTGATTTAGTTGTTTCACACACTAAAAAACAAATGATAAAACCTCTGATTCAGAGAGGTTTACACATGCACAGACTTTAAGTAAAAAGCATAAAAGAAACTGCGTAGATATATAAGACCCGATGGAAATATGGTTCGAGGATAGGATCAGGACAAAATAAACAAATGGTGACAGAGGAATAACTACATTTTTAGAAGATTAAGTTATATAAGGAAATCCAGGAACAGAATGGGGCAAACATGGTGGATATTCTTAGGTGAATATCAACAGAGAGAGAAAGAGAAATTGTATTGCCTAGAGTATTTATTACAGATAATTTATCATGCCTGGCAGAGGAATGATGTTGTAAGGGGGATTCTGGAGGAAACTTCCATAGACCTAACAAAGCATTCTAACTCCTAGGATAAATTCAGTTGAACCGGGATGAGATGGTCTATACTATGACTGCTTATTCATCAGTACATAGCTGAAATACACTAAAAACAGAGTTCATAAGAGTTATGGAGTTTGATGAAATGGGATGATCGCTGTTGTGAAGAAGGGGAAAATATTGGGGCAGAAAGGAACAACATGAAACACAATACACTCATTGTAAAAAAAAAAAACACTAGAGTGAATTTTAAGGGAGAAAATATGGTTACTAATTACTAGTGTTAATAGAGTAGGGGATGAGGATGGCAGGAAAGAGCATAAAAAGTTCTTCCTGGTACTGGGCTTCATGGGATGTGAGAAGATGAGTAGTCTGCTGGGAAGAGGGTGCCAAGGAAAGTGTTAGCTTCAAAAGGAAGCTAAGTTTTAGGAAGCTTCACAAATCAAAGGAGAAAGGATAAATCTAGCATAATAATGGTGGTAGTGGTTATCATAATAGGAACATTTTATAAATTAAATAATGTATAAATTATAAGTTTAGTTTTGCAAAGCAGTTTACAGATATTATCTTATTTTAGCCTCATAGCCTCATTTTAGCCTGTTTCTGTCATGTGAATTTGCCACTGATGTTATCTTAATTTTACAGATGAAAAAACCAAGACTGGCAGATGTTAAGAGATTTGCCCAGAGTCATATAGTTTTGAAATGTCTTAGGTGGGATTATTAATTTAGTACTTCTTGATCCCAGGTTCAATACTCTATCTACCTTACCACTTAGCTCTGAAAGGGAGTTAGGCAGCAACAGAAAAGAAATCCAACAAATACAGCTGAAAGGAAAACCAGAAAAAATATATGAATTGCAGTTAGCTGAGGTAGAATTTTTTGGTTTATGTTGTTCTATTTTGTTTTCAGGAAATAATAATATCAGTATATTACCATCATATGCAAACAAGACTCAATACTTATTCTGGGCAGGGCACCACTGCTCCATGGGGTGTAAGGTGTGTTCAGAGATACTGCTGCCTCTAATATGCAGGCTGCACAGCACTTTTCAGGGATGATTTCCACTTTAGTTGTCTACTTTTTTCACCCAACTAACCTCTGGATTCAAGAAGTAATAGCATGCACAGTGGCCACGCTCCAATAAACCATTTTGAAACATTGGCTTAACCAGTTTGAGGGTAGCCAAGGAGTTTCAAACCCTTTAGTGAGGTGGGGGGAGGTGTCTAACCGAAGCATGTGAAGACTTCCCCTGGCAGAATGAGCATATGAGGACAATTTAATCCAAGAGGTATAAAAGAAACTAAAGCAGGCAGCATGGAGCATTTAGATCTGAATTAAACGTCAATGATGCTAAGGTCATCCACTACAGCTTGGGCTATCACCAGTCATGTTTCTTTTTGTCTTGTCAGTGCATTCTGATGTCTGGAAAAAAGAGTAAGTTTGATGACTTCTTGCAACTCTGCCTCACTTAAATCCTATTATGTGTGGATCAAAAGACATCACTCATACCCTTTTTGCTTATTTCAAAGTCCTGTGGCAATAGGCAAGTGACAAAGTAGCAGGTATGGATAAAGTGAGAGCTGGGTGACAACCCCCCCCCCCCCCACAAGTTATCCAGGCCATAGGATCATCTTCTCACTGAACTGAAGCAACAGTGGGATTTGGCACCAACCTGGGTGACTCAGCAGCCTTTTGGAAGGATTGTACTTCTCACCTCCTGGTATGAGGAAGGTGCTAGAAGAGATTCCTTAAAAATGTCTGCTTCACCCAACTCTGTCCTGCTAACCACAGCAGAAGATCTCAACCTGTAGTTGAAACAGAAACACACACACAACTTTGCAAAGATGATTCTATTTACCATTGGTACATGGAATATGCACACATTTATGAACAGCATGAAATTCACTAGACCTGAAAGACTAAAAGCTCTTGTTGAGAGAGAACTTAGCAGGTATTATATCCAAACTGCAGCCCTGAGTGAAATAAGTCTGTCAAATGAAGGCCTGATTAGCAAAGTTGAAGCCAGATACATGTTTTTCTGTAGTGGCCACAGAGAAACGGAGTACTATGAAGCTGGTACAGTTTTGTAATTGAAACTAATCTAGTCCATAAGTGTGCATGCCTACCAAAAGAAGTGGGTTACAGGCTCATGACAATGTGATGGTCCTTTGTGGGAAAGCACCATGCCGTCATCATCAGTGTGTGTACTCCCACCATGATGATCCCCTGTCATTGTATGGAGAAAAGACAGACAGCATGTGAGAGTGACTGAGGTGATATGTGGCACAGAGTGCTGAACTGGTCATAGACTTATCTTCTACAAGTTAAATATTCATATTCAACAAGAAAAGATGATTACCAGAGGACTTTATGTCGATAGATTAGAGCACTTCTCCCAGTGGGAACAGTTTGTTGTCAGCTTGGCGGGAAAGTTGAGCCAACACATGATTGGCAAGAGTTGAGCAGAAAAGGACTGGGCAGCTTTCTGAGATTTGGTGTACATCATTGCATTTGCTCATCTCAGCTAGAATACTCACAAGATTGGTTTGATGAGAATGATAGGAAAATTCACAAGTTACTAAATGAAAAATGAGAATTCCACAGTGTTTAACCAGCAGGATAGTATATCCATCTCTAAAAAGGCAGTGTTTAAGTTCATCTAAAGTTGAGTACAAGTAAATCTTAGAGAGATGCTGGATTCTTGGCTCAGTAAGAAGGCAGATGAAATTCAGTTTTATATTGATTGTAATAATCAAAGCACATTTATGATTCCCTGAAGGCTATTTTTGAGCAAAAGATCCATGGTACATCTCAGCTACTCAGTGCTGATGAAGTCCCATTAATTAGTGACAAGTATATGATTTTGGAGATATGGACTGAACACATCCATAGGGTTCTCAACAAACGGCCATCAATCAATGTTGAAGCCATTGACCATATACCTCAGGTTAAAGTAAATCCCTCTCTAGCCAAACTTCTAATTGAAGAAGAGTTTGAATG
The DNA here is from genome assembly GCF_028372415.1 of Notamacropus eugenii. NCBI lineage: Eukaryota > Metazoa > Chordata > Mammalia > Diprotodontia > Macropodidae > Notamacropus > Notamacropus eugenii. The sequence goes on from NC_092872.1 coordinate 684,840,520, forward strand.
CCGCTTTACTCCTCTCAAGTGGCAAAGCATGTGATACTAATTCTAATCCAGCTGAAATTAATAAGTGGGAATCCCACCGCTTATCTAAAATCTACTAGGTTATATGGCAAAGAGAAGATTGTCCTTCAGGAGTTCAAAGATGCCTCCATTATCCATCCTTACAAAGGTAAAGGAAATAGCTTATCCTGTGACAACCACAGAGGCATCTCTCTCAGTCATTGCCAGACAGTTCTTTGCCATAGTTCCCCTTCACAGGCTGATTTTTCACCTGGAAGATGGTTATCTACCTGACAGCCATTGTGGCTTCAGAATGGGCTAAGGAATGGTCAGCATGTTGTTTGAAGCATGACAAGACCAAGAAAAATGCCAAAAGTAGAACAGAAGTCTGTACATGATGTTCATCAATCTGACTAAGGTCTTTGATGCTGTCAGTTGTAAGGACTTATGGAAAATTATGGCAAATCTGGGTGAGCAGAGAAATTCATCATTATGGTACTTCAATTTCATGATGGCATGCTTGTCTGGATTCTGGATAGTGGACAATGATTTCACACTTTTCCAGTCACCAATGGAGTGAAGCAAGGTCATGTGCTTTTTCTCATGTTTTTCAACATGACATTTTCAGTAATGTTGTCAGATGCCCTCAACAAGGACAAAAACAGCATCAAGGTCATCTATAGCACTGATAGTAAATTATTCAACATGAAAAGACCAGAAGCCAAGACTAAAGTGGAGGGAGAATTTCTGATGATTTTGCACTCAATGTAGGCTCTGAAGCTGAAATGTAACAAAGTATGAATCAATTCTCTGCTGCTTGTACTAAATTTAGCCCAACAATAAATACCAAGAAAATTCAGTTTCTCCACCAGTTAGCACCACATCATTTATATGTGGAACCTTCAGTTTACAGCAAATGGAGAAATTTTGAATGCTGTGGATGAGTTCACTTACCTTGGCAGTATTCTTTCAGGGATGTTCACTTAGATGATGAAGTTAACATTCACATTACCAGAGCTAGATCAGTGTTTGGGAGGCTCTGAAAGAAAGTAAAGAGAGTTTGAAAGAAGTGTTGGAGAGAAGATGTATATGAAGAAGAGGTAGAGAACTGCCTACCAAACTCAAAGTCTACTGAGGTCTTGTGCTGACCTCATTATTGTATGCCCAGGAAAAAAAAGTGCCGCATAACAACAACATGCCAGCAACATGCCATGAAACTGAATTGCTTGCATTTGAACTATCTGAGGAAGATTCTGAAGGTCACCTGGCAAGATAAGATACTGGAAACTGAGGTCCTTTCTAGAGTTAACGTGCTAGTCATTCAAACTCTGCTGCAGAGATTAGCTGGCCAATTGTTTAAATGTCAAATGTACATTTACCTTAAAGACCACCTTACAGAGAAGTCAAACAAGGCCAGGGCTCATGAGAAAGTTGGAAGTGATACAAAGAAACTCTCAACTTCTCTCTGAAGAAAAATGGAACTGATTGTATATCATGGGAGACACTGACAAAGGATCACCCAGCATGGATGACCTGTGTCAAAGTAGTTGCTGCACTCTATGAGCAAAGCAGAATTGCAATAGCTCAAAAGAAATGACAGATGAGCAAATTTAGAGACATCTTCACTCTAAATGTTCATGTGGACTATCTGTGTCTGACCTGTGATAGAGCATCCTGAGCTCATATTACTCTGATCAGCCATAGTTGGATGCACTGTATCTTGACATCAATGTAGTAATGTCATTTTGGTCCTTTTCAAGAACTAAAAACAAGAATCAACTGCTCTTCATTAGTTATATCAACGGAGAAGCATGAGACATAATTCCTCCCCTCAAAGAAGTAATTAGTAGGAGAAAGGGTAAATGACTGTCCATATTTGATGCTTTCATTGTTAAACTCACACTGCTCTAAGGAGTCCAAATAGCACAGGCTTCCAGGCTAGGTATCAGGATGAGAGAAGTACACTTTAGTGGGAAGGTATTCTAATTGAAAAACATGATAGCTACAGTCTTCTAGGTGGTGACAAATTAGTGTTACAAAGCGAAGCAGCACAGTTATGAGTAAGTGCTATATATGGGAGTGGCAAGCAGAGTTGTTGAGTCTTCCCTACCCAATAAAAGTGATAGAGACAAATCTCTAGTCCACCATGATAATTCTGGTTCTGGGGAGTTCACTTATCTAGACTTCTGGATCTCTCTTCTTGCCAGCAGTTTTCTTAATTTGCCTTAATGATAATATAGATAATAGATAATATAGATAATATAGCTTCAAATTTGGAAGAAACCATTGAAGACAGTGACATTCTCAATCTGATTCTCATTAACTAGTTATTGCTGGGCCAGAAATTGTGAGAATCATATAAACATTCCACTTCAGAATTTGTGATAAAGGAAAGCCAGGCATGTTTTGGCATACTCAATAGCTATTAGGAGAACAGATTTCAAAGAGTTCATTAAAATGAAAGGTAGAACACTACGGCAAAAAATTCGAAAGAAGACTTCAGCCAAGTAGGTAGTAGGAAACTTTCAAGTATGAAATTCTTAAAATGAAAAAAAAATCTGATGAGGAGAAAATTGATGGCTGTCTTTTAATGCAGAAGGAACTCACTGACCAACCCTTATTTACTGACCCCCAAAAATATATAGAAAATGATCGCAAAGGCAGGTAATAGGGAACAAATATGGTGGTGGAAGATGAGAAAAAAATTATGTAAGAATGGCATTTTTAAAGTCATATTGGAAATAATAAAATGTTCTTTGATAAAGCAAGGCTGCTGAGAAAGGGGAGAGAAAGTGAGAGAGAGAGAGAGAGAGAGAGAGAGAGAGAGAGAGAGAGCACATTTATTAAATGTTCATTTGCACTTAAGTATTGGGAGTACCAAAAGAAAATCCCTTGCCATGAAGAAAATATTGAAATGAGGGATAATCATGTATCAAAAACAGTGGGGTGGATATTCATTCCTTAGTTTCATTAGCTATTGAAAGAGTAAAAGAGTATACTAATAGTTGTCCCATGTGTCTCACTGGGTGTTGTAAGGGATATGCTTTATGAATGACTTTCTTATTTTGATTACTCAGGGAAAACACAAGATTATGACTGGGGAACTAGGATCTAGCTTTATGTCACCTGTAGATTGAAGCTAAGATAAGTATCTCGGATTGTCTTTAGAAAAAGTGAAGTTAATAGCTCAGGATATATCTCAAAATATATGCTTGAGATTTTTTTTTTTTTTTTTTAGAACATCTAAAGATGGGTGGGGAGTATCAATGTTTGGCAAATCTTTTTGTGAATAGAATATTGCTAATTAAGAGTTCCAGCAGACTGACAAAAGGATGAAAACTTAACTCATTCTTTGACTTTATCTCATCCTAGGTTTTTTTTTTTTCAAATGAAATCATTAGATTTCAAGAGTAAGGTTAATAAGATTGTACTTGTAAATGAGGTTGTGGTTTGATTTGCAATTCAATGAGGAAAATTATAGGGATAGCCCTACTTGTCACTGTTGACCTGAAAACTTTGTTAGAGAAAAGGCAACATGGCTAAATGCATACATTTTATGATTTAATTAATTAATTGATCAATTCCCTATTAAAGACAACAGTAACATAATGCATTATGGAGCCAGAAATGTTCTGGCTACCCAGTGCAGAAATCTTCTGACTTATATACATTTTACTGTGAGAAAGAAACTCTCCTAATTAAGCAAACCATAAATTCAGTAAGACAGGACAATTAACAAAGCAATGTTGGTCAGGCCTTGGGATTCCAGGCTGGATAAACATATGTCTCGGTGATAAGGAAATCCCACCACTAGTGAGTGGCAGGCTTCCTGCCCTAAACAGATAACTGACATAGGAAAGGGTAAACAAAGTTCAATAGAAATTATGGCCTAAGATGTCTGTGCTTTCTTCACCATCAACACGCCACAACATAGCACATGTCCATAAATATCGAGATATGGAAAACGTCCCATTATTCAAGATAGTGTCTTAGGTTAAAGGTCTCTTAAGGAATGTAGAGTCAGCCTTGGCTGGCTTTGTTGACATAGGAGAGGCATTCTCTGAGTTTGCTTCAGAGAGAACAAAGAGATTATTCCAAAATTTTATATTAAACATTATCATTCCCTCCTTTTGGTCAAAGGCAAGCCAAAGGCTTCGCCTGTAGACCAACAAAGATATGATAAAAACCTCTAAATAACCAGCAGTGTGAGAGTTTACTCTTCATGCAAGTCTGGTCCAGGCTCTTGAGAAAGTTGTCTATGTCTGATGGCATCTTCTTCAGGCCTCTTCAAAACTGGAGGGCATGATCCACTCAGGAGCAGGAGCAACAGAGGTGACAGATGGATCCAAGAGTCTATACAGAAAACTTGACAGGGTCTCCCAGAAAACATGATTTGATAATTGAAATGAGACAATACAACATAGTTAACATGGCTAAAGACACTTAGCAATAGTTCAGTTTCCCAGCCATGCAGGCCCAGGTTCAAACAACACAGTGAAGTTTTTTTACAGTTCACAAATTGCATTTTTACATTGTCAGGTACAGACTAAAATTTGGATGGCTCACAATAGACTAGTTTTGAAAGGGAGATCTACATGTCACCAATATATACAAGAAAATTAAACATGAACCATACAAATCAATGCAATTATTATTTCAAAGTTAATTAACATTAAGTTCCTTGTATCCCAATAATTCATTCTTAATTTTTATTTAACTTTGAATCCCAGATTACTCATGTAGTTATCTGATACCTAGATATCTTTTCTTTGACAATAGGTTTTATTCTTGGGATAGTTCAAAAAGAAAATTCTGCCTTTCTGGTTCAAATCTAGAAGTTCCCAGATACTTCTGACAGTATAAATTAGTACAATCACTTAAAATTTGTTCTCCACTTTTTAAATTTCAGAAAATTTCAGTTCACATTATTTACTGTTTCTATCTTTACCTAAATCTTGTACCTGGAATAAGAATCTTTTAAAATGTGAGGGTTCAACTATGAAATGAACTCATCTGCCTTTTAAGTTATTGGACAGATATTTTAACGAAGAAGAAATAATTTCACTTACTTTTACTACTATCCTATACAAATTTTATGCAAAAATCCAAATTTGAGATCTTATTATCCAAAGCATGACAAATTTTAGAAGTCAATCATATCCATTTGCATAGGATTCTTAGAGGAATCAGGCTGATCCTATTGTTTTTCCTCAAAATTTGTTACTCTATTTAATTAGACATCTATCACATTACATCTTTGTCATATTACCTGATCTAATCATTTCCTTGATGTTATCTCTATATTATATTTATTTATTTGGCCAGGAATATAGGTTAAAGTTGTAAGCTATTCATTCCTGCACCCCATTATAATAATTCAGAGATGCTCCAATTTCCATTTATTATTTGATAGACTTAGTATTGTACTTTCAGAACTTCTTGATTATAAAGATTTGCTATAAAAGAGAAAGAGGGACAATGTTAACAGAAGGAAAAGATCTCCTTAGTTCTGGTTGATTCCAGGAATAAGCTATTTTCTGACATGTGAGGTCACCAGGTTCTGGAAGCAGGGCTTCTGAGTAATCAGGTGGGGAATTTCCTTTTTCAGAAAGGAAATAGCACATTTGGGAAATAGAGTTAGGAAGATCCTACCTAGGCCGTGTCCAAGGTCGTCTTCAAAACCTTTCCATGCATCCACCATTAGCCTGCAGCACATGTCAATTGGCTTTATGACAACTTAGACAAGTATTCCTGTAATCGGAGCTTCAAACAATAGTAAATTGCAGTCCCAGTCTTATATAGCAAATCAATATTGGCTGGTATCCCTCAGATAAAATACTTTCTCACACTTTAAACCATCTGAAACTGACACAAAAGTGTCCAGAACAACTATCTAGGAGCAAGAGGAGTTTGGATAACCCATATTTATTCCCAAATCTTATCTACCTTTCATAGTTTCAAACAGAACTTAATTTCTCTTTCCAAATCTTTCAATCCTATTCTTCCACTTGCTTTTACATTTTAACCATAAGACAAGATAGCTCATAAGTTATTACTTTTTACTAGCATAACTGTACTGGAATCTAACTGCAGCTTAAACAAAGCAAAGAGGTTAATGGCTAAATTTATAGTTTGATGGAATTATGTCTTTGTTTCTCAAGTTGTTATTCTTTCCTAATTATACTCACTCTGGAAGAATGAGATACTCCAGGAATTAAATTTTTTACATATAATAAATTCAAACGCAAACCTTAACTCTAATTTAGGCCATAGAATGACTACATATTCAGATCAAAACAGCTTAATTTAACAGTATATTATTTTGAAGCTTTAGTAGGCCTTCTAAGAATTACACATGATTTTTCAAAACATTTCTTCTAAAAGTATTTCCCTTCCTTAAAAACAGTTTAAAATTTACTCTGATGTTCACTAAACTCTTATGAAGAAAACTAGTTGGAAACTTTTAAAATGCTTGATATCTCTTTTTTTTTTTCTTAAGCAAAAATAAACCTTTAAAACTGGAATTCATTAAAGCTGAATTGCTACAAAAATGTTCTTAAGTAATATGAATTTCCAAAGTATTATAACAAACTGAATTCTTAATTATTGCCGTATTCTTAGATGTAAGAGACTGACTCACAGAAAAACACTGTTGCTTTTAAATAGTTTACATAAACTTCTGCATATGTTCTAATTTCAGATAAAAATAATATTAGATTTCCCAGCAAGATTACACAAAAGGCTCACATGTTTTGCTGGTTACTTGTTATTGACCACAGAAATTTGCTATAGAAGGGAAAAGCAGGGACATATGACATACCAAATATGACAAGATAAAACATCCTTTACTCTGTTTGAATTCAGATAGGAGTGAAATTCTCCAATCATGCAGTATCTGTTTCATAGCCAGACTCAGGAATAGTCAGGTGAAAAACATTCCTTTTTAAAAGGAACACAATAGGGAAACTGAGCCAGGGAGATCCCATACTAGATTGAGTCTAGAATTGTCCCCTCGGTGTTTAGTCAGGTGAGAAATATTCCTTTGTGGCATGTGTCTCAGATACTGATTTAATGCAGACAGCTATACCCAAATTCAAACTCAAAACAAAAATAGTTGTGGTCCCAAATGCCTTTTACCTTAAACAGCAAGTTTCACTAATCACAACTTAAGTCAGATAACAGTTATTTCCACTCTCTTGGAGTTACAATAAACAATAAAGATTTACCAGGACACACACACACATAAGGGATTCCATTTAACATCTTTCCTTCTCAGATTTAAAACTTGTCCTGATGTAAAAGCCAATTATTAAAAATTCTCTCTATTATAACTTCTGCACAAGTAATATTCATTGTTTAGAATTTGCATTAACCAACCAAATTCCTTTACTAGGACTGATGATCTTACCCACAGAAATGAGAGGACTGTTCTGAATGAACAGAAGGAATTGAAATAAAGTTTTCACTCCATTCCCTCCTTTCCATACACAGGAATCACTTAACAATTTTAGATTTCAGTATTAAAACAGTAATCCCAAATAACTGAGTTAACAATCCTACAACTTCACAGAAGATAGCCAAATTCTTTAGCTTTAACTTTTTTAACAGACAAGGGTGAAAATACCTGGTTTTCTAAATGGTAATTACAAAACATTATAAGACAAAGTTAGCAGGACTGATAAAGTAACATAACTGGTGTTACACAATTTTCCCAACATCTTTTAGTTTCAGCAAAATTCAAATTAAAAATTGCTTTGTCTAACACTATTTCTAGATTACAGTGGTCACTCAATTTCCACAATCTAAGAGAAATTCAGAAATACAATCCTAGAAATACAGTTTTAACACAACAATAACTGCAGATGGTATAATTTGCATTTCCAGAAATTATTGATCTTATTACTTTTAGCAATTAAAACCACTTCAAAGGTAACAATTACATTATAGATAATGTTGTATGCAACATATACCAGTCATTATGTTAAGCATTTTACAATCATTTTATCATTTTGATCCCATAACAACAAGCATAATTATTTTTACGAATCAGAAAATGGGTCAAACAGAGATAAAATACTTTTTGCAACTAGGACAAAGAAGTGAAGCTTAGCAAAAGCAGAGAAACTGATGTCCCAGTGGTGACTTTCACAGGCAGAGTTTAGAGAATGCTCGCTACAGGCCTGATTCATCCACGTTTACCAATCCCCCCCAAAGCAGCAGAATTTACTGAGCCCAAGGCGGTATGCAGCTGCTGGGACAGTGTGGGAGGAATGTGTAGGACATTTCCAAGCTTTACCTAGAAAGGTGGGCTACTCACAATCTTAGGAGTTATTTCAAATGATCAGTTCCCGAAATATTTCTGATTAATTTCACAGCATACAAATCTGCTAAAATGATTTTCCCTATGATCCAACTTTCCATTGTAATTCCAGGTTGGCCAGACCAGAATAACAAGGAAAAGTCTCAAAGTTTTGTTTGTTTATTTCCCTAGCTGCAGCCCTTGAAGTCTGGCTGTTTGCATTTAAATCTTACAAGATAACACACTCATTCACAGCACACATGGCACGGACAGGGACATACACCAACAGACAAATTGACAACAGGACAAATACAAACGTAGCTCACAAAAAAAAAACAACCCAGAGAGAGAAGGCAATTAGAAGCTTGCTAGAAATCCCCATCATGAATTGGCTATTGTCTTCTGAGGAAAGGGGGTTGCAAGAATCCAAGGTCTGATAATAAAGGGGAATCCTGCAGCCTTTGCTCAGAGCACCCCTGAAGTCGTTGGAGGGGTGGGGAGCCTTGGTGCCCCAAAGTTTCTGACTGTCTTAAAGAAACAGGCCCCATGGGAATAGATTCAGGCCTTTAGTTCTTAGGTGGATTGTAACTGTCCTCTTCAGGACCAGAGCCCTTATGGGAAAGCGGGGAGGGGGAATGGGGAGGAGGGAGGCAACAGAGGCTTGAACAGGGGCTGCCTTCCTCAGGTCTAAGGTAGGGGAAGGCGAGGGGGAAAGATTGCATCTAGGTGCCGTCAGTTTCCCCAGATCAGAGGCCTTCAAAGGGGAGGGGGAGGAAAGAAAGGGGTGAGGAATAGGACGGAGGGAGCGAAGAGAAGGACAGACTGGAGCCCTTGAAGAAGAAAGGATTTTTGCCAGGATACGGCTAGGTGCTGAAGCAGCTCCCAGCCCTACAGGGAAGACGCTACCTGTCTTTTGTTCTCGCTCAGCTAAGTCAGCAAGCCCAGGATGAAACGTTCTCGCTGCTGGCTAGTTGTTTTGTTGGCCTTTCTTACTTTGGTTGTAAGATAAAGTAACTTTGACCGGTCCAAAAGAGCCCTGTGGTGGCCAACGTAATTTAGGGCTATCTTTAGTTGATTGACACTAGTGCTAGTAATACCTGTGATCATCAGGTTGGTAACGGCTTGACACACAAGAAGCAGGGGTCTTGTCAGCCGGATTTCTACTTCTAGTTTTTGACTGACCTATAGCTAGCTGATTTCCCTAGATCGATCTTCAGAGGAGACCTAATTAATACAGAGGCGTTTTCATGCAGAGTGGTCTCTGTCCTGCAGTTATCTTTAAAGGGAATTTTTTTTTTTGAGTCCTATGGAAGTTGGGAATTGAAGGACTTACCCCGACCCCGTCAAGGCCCAGGACTCTAGGAAAAACAGTTCCTATTGGCGCCGGAGTCCTGGCGTTGGCGAGATGAGGAAATGTCCATTCGGTTCCACAGTTCCAATCCACGTTTGGGCGCCATAACTGTTGACCTGAAAACTTTGTTAGAGAAAAGGCAACATGGCTAAATGCATACATTTTATGATTTAATTAATTAATTGATCAATTCCCTATTAAAGACAACAGTAACATAATACATTATGGCGCCAGAAATGTTCTGGCTACCCAGTGCAGAAATCTTCTGACTTATATACATTTTACTGTGAGAAAGAAACTCTCCTAATTAAGCAAACCATAAATTCAGTAAGACAGGACAATTAACAAAGCAATGTTGGTCAGGCCTTGGGATTCCAGGCTGGATAAACATATGTCTCAGTGATAAGGAAATCCCACCACTAGTGAGTGGCAGGCTTCCTGCCCTAAACAGATAACTGACATAGGAAAGGGTAAACAAAGTTCAATAGAAATTATGGCCTAAGATGTCTGCGCTTTCCTCACCATCAACACGCCACAACATAGCACATGTCCATAAATATCGAGATATGGAAAACGTCCCATTATTCAAGATAGTGTCTTAGGTTAAAGGTCTCTTAAGGAATGTAGAGTCAGCCTTGGCTGGCTTTGTTGACATAGGAGAGGCATTCTCTGAGTTTGCTTCAGAGAGAACAAAGAGATTATTCCAAAATTTTATATTAAACATTATCATCACATACTTTGATCCCAAACAAACTTGCTCTTTTAATTCTCATCTGAAAGTCCACCATTCTAAATCTGATAACTAACGAATATTAGTTTATATTCCTATTCGAAAAGAGTAAGATGATTTTGTCTAAATGGAAAGGTAATTGAAAGCTTGTCCCTTCATCAATATGAAGAGTCTGCTTATCAGAAGAACATACTGAGTAACTCTCCTCTCTTCCTCCATTCTCACATATTCCTGATTATTCACTATCGTATACAAAAGTTGATCAATAAATACTTGTTAGTGATCTTTGAAGATCTTACATGTCAAGTTTGAATTCAACTTAAATCATGGGTGAGGAAACTGCAGCCTCAAGGTCTCATGTTGCCCTCTAGATCCTCAAGTATAGTCCTCTGTTTGAATCCAAACTTCACAGAACAAATCCCCTTAATTAAAGGATTTGTTCTGTAAAGCTTGGACTCAGTCAAAAGGCCACACCCAAGAACCTAGAAGGCCACATGTGTCTGAGAGGCTGCAGGTTCCACACACCTAGATTAGACAATGACAGTTTTAAAGAATTCTAATAGGGAAATTTAAAGATTTGAAGATATAAGTAATAGTGCCATGGAGAAACAACTATGTAGCAGAGAGGAGGATAGAGAAGAGAGTAAGCATTTATATAGCAAAGATAAAGTTGCTTGTACCTACTCATAGTTACCGAAAGAGACAGGACTTAAACATACCTTTTTTTTTTTTTTTTTTCACTCCAAATCCAATGTGTAGTACTCTCTGGTTTATCCTATTTTGTTTTTACAGATCATTTTTCAGAGGAGAAAACTGAGACTCAAGAGTGGTGTAACAGGTTAGACAAAGACCAGGCAGTTAATCTTAGTGGAGTTAGAACTCCAAACAAGGTCTCCTAACAGGTGATCCATTGTCTCTAATATGTTGGGGGGGAAATAATAGTGATAGCCCTTTAACCTTTTTCAGCAAAATGAGTAGGGGGAAAGTTACATTGCCTCAACACTTTACTTTACCTGGATAAAGGGACCTCCTTTTTCTAGTTTTGATCCACACAGAAACTGAGATAAGAGTTAAAAGCAAAATTCTAAGCCGGTATCTCTTTAATGACTCACATCCTCATCGGTGGTTACAAAGATTCCATATACGGGCAGTGAATGGAGACTTTCCTCTGAGGCAGTTAAAAAGTAGCAGTCATGGACACTTGCTGTATTTTTATGACTGTTGCTTCCTCTTGTTTTTCCTCAACTAGTTTTACAGTCATGCAGTCAATGGTAAAATTTGTAAGTGCACATAAATGTTTCTTGTATTGTGAAAATTGCAGCAGCAGAAAAGCAATTATGTGGGGAGGTGGGGAGGTGTGCTACATTGGGTAATACTGTTTTGCCAGGTTTCTGTGTTTGGGCTTTATTCAAAGTGTTGAACTCAATTTCCATATTACTCAGAAGACATTGATCATCATTAGTCTAAGTAAATGCTTAGTTTGATCGTCTCAGCAGGCAGTCTCAGTGGTCATATTTCAACTCCTGGTGCAGACAGAAGGAAGTCTTTGATAGTTATTTTGGCTGCTGTCTGCTTGTAGAAACAATACAGCTGCAAGTGTAGGGAGGGCAAACAAGTCTCCACGCTTTCTGGGTTGAGCTCTTTTCTGGGAACCACAGAGCTAGAACAAAAAGATTGCCTAATTCTAACTTCTGATTTTATAAATGAGGAAACGAACTCTGCAATTCTACAACCAGTTTCTGCAGTTTTACAACCAGTACTGGTAACATGACATTGAACTTGTTTAAGGTCACTCAGTAAGTTGTATGGCTAAGACCTCAATTTAAGAGTTTTAATACCAGGTCAAGAGTTTTTCCAACTTCTCCTCCCCCATTGTTCTGAAAAGAACATGCAAACAAAATCCACTTTAATGGTGTTTTTATCTTCCAAGAATGCTTCTTTAAATCTAATTTTCACCCTTACTATATGCCCTGGCTTAATGGATTCTGCCCTGCTCCCCTATAAGACCAGGTCTTAGTGGCCCACTTGAGTTATAGGTTCATTAGAAACAACTAATAAATACCCATCAATTTCTCCTGCCCCCGTGATACTCATGTTTTGATTCCTTAGCCTTCTGAAATCCACACATTTTCACTGCTGAATCCCCTATGCCTAAAGTACCCTGCCTACTCAATTACACTTCCTTCTTTCCCTGTATTTCTTCAAATCCCAACTAAAAATTCATCTTCTGCAAGAGGATTTTTCTGATCCCCTTTTAATTCAAACTCATTGATAATCTCCAGTTTCTACTGCTTACAATGAAATTTGTACATAGCTGTTTTCATGTTCTTGCCCTCATTAGACTATGAGCTTCTTGAAGACAGAGATGGTCTTTTGTCTGTCAGAGTAGGAGCTTAATGGGGCAGCCAGGGGTCACAGTGGATAGAGTGTTAGATTGTAAAGATATAGCTACATGAGCATCATAGCATAGAAATAAAACACAACATGATCGAGCATAGAACAAAGTTGAATTATATAATATATAATGGGTTCTTAGACCAGGAGTACCCTCCCTCTCCATTGAAATCTTATTTGTCCCTGTGCAAATGATGGGTGCCACATCCACTAGCAAGCCTTCCATCTAATAGCTCAGGGCATTTTCACTTGCCCTTCCTCTGCCTGGAATGCTCTCTCTTATTACCTCCAGCTTCCCTAGGTTCCTTCAAACGCCAGTGAAAAACTTAGCTTCTGTGAGAAGCCTTTCTAGACACCCCATTTAGTGCTAGGGCTCCTCATCTAGTGATTTATCCCCAAATTTTCTATATATTTCTTTTTTGTTTGCATGTTGAATCTCAATTAGACTGTGAGATCTTTAAGAACAGGGACTGTCTTTTGCCTTTCTTTGAATACCCAGTGCTTAGTATAGTACCTCTCATACAGTAGGCACTTACATATCTGTTGACTCACTGACCTAACAGAAATTGATGTCTCTCTTTTTTGGATATTACCTAATACCTTTTAAAATTAAATGTATTTACTACATTCTACTTTATATTACAGCTTTCTCTGCATACATTTCATTCCTTTATTAGATTCCAAACTCAGTGATGTCTGAGGCCATGCCTTTTCCTTCCCTCTCTCATCCCCAGTACACAGAACAGGTCATGAAAATAGCAAGTGATCACTCTTCATCTTGAATCAAGAGGTGGATAGCATCATACGTTTTTTGATATTACCAATTTGTGGAATATTTTTCCACCTTGGCTATGAACATTTGTTACAAGGACTTTGTTTTTCTTCCCCCTCCCCTATGGGAGTGGGATGGGAGGGAGAGAAAAGAAATGCCTGTTAATTAGAAGGGTGAAAACAGAGTAAAACAGAACAAAAAGAAACAAGTAGGTGCTTCAAAATTGTTTCTGAATGAGTTAACTAATTTAACGAACACATGCAATACATGTAGAACTAAGCATTTTTATAAGTTTTGAGATTTGGGACACACCTCCTTTGTGGCTCTGTAGCCCTGTCACCTTGTGAACTTGCAGGTACTGCTAACACTATACCCCTAAAAGGTGCCTTTTAGCTCATGTCCTGAATTTGTTAATCCCCTTCTGGCCATGTGGCCATGTCAATTTCATTTTTGAAGATTCACGTAGCCCTCTTTCTGTCAGGTCACGGAATTCCCCTCTGTGCTTCTTTCAGTTCCATGTTCTAACTTTCCACAGCAATGGAATTCCCATCCCTCTTTTCCTTTCTAGCTCTGCAAATGGTAATAAAACCAACACTAACTCTGGCCTTTTCAAAGCATGCACATTTGTCCTATGGCTCCACTACACTTCCATAAGACTACTCAGATCAAAGCATTTTTTCTCTTGTTCCTACCTCCTCATCTGTATTATTTCTCTTATTAAAATTTAAGTCTCTAGAGGACAGGGACTGTTTTTATTTTGTATTTATATGTGCTGTACTTAACATAGTACCAATCTCATACTAAGCATTTAATAAACATTTTTTGATTTCATTCAGTCCTGAAAACTTGTACATCTACTCTAATTGCCACAGATAGAGGATGAACATTCAGAAAAAAAAGCTTGATAGGTCTTGTGTATGTGACATTCAGATAAAATCTATGTAGCTTCAGGTAACAAGTGTTTTGACATTTATCTCATCACTTCAAAAGTGTGAATGTTCAGTCTTAACCCACCTGAACATCCATGAACCTACCAGTTCCTACAAGTATAAGCCAGTCTTCGTGGAAGCAATTTTCAGGGAGCCTAGGAAAAGAAGTATGAAGTTTATTCTGATGTTGACACATAATGTTAGATGTTATGTGTTCCTCCATGAAAATTTTCAAACATAAAAGAGAACTGATTATAACAGGACTTTCTTAATCCTCTGTTACCAACAATTCCAAACACTTTTCTTGTTCAAGCAAGCTGAAGTGAGACAAAAAATGGATAGAGAGGTAAGAGTTTAAAGATAATAATTTAGTCCAGCTCAGAATCCCTCCATCCTTTCCTGTTTTATATATGAGGCAGAGAGGTGTCACTGTGAACAAAGATGTAGACCTGTAAGCAAGGAGACCTGATTTCAAATCCAATCCTAGACATCCACTTCAGACAAGTAATATAACCTCTGTTCATTTGTTTCTTCATCTACAAAATGGGGATAATAATAGCACCTATTTATCAGGGTTGTTTTAAGAATAAAATGAGATAGAAATCATAAAAGTACTTGAGAAACCTTAAGGGAATATGAATGCTGAGTATTACTATTATTATTACTCCAAAAGCTAATTGATTTTGGAGTTCCTTTCAATGATGTAGATCCAGGTCTTCCCATCATATGAAACTCTTGTCTGTGTCCTCTTAAAAGATTGTCCATTGGAGATCTACTCAATATAATGGAAACCTGCTGTGCTTTCTCTCAGCAGAAGGGTATCAATAGAACCTTTGATCAGTCCACTTGTTCATTCTTTCCTTTCATGATGTACCTAGCTAATCTTTTCATAGTTCATCTATGCTTCATTTATAACATTATTTTGTCTTCTTTTTCTGAGTTATTCATTAATTTTTATGATTCAACCTATTTATATCTAATATGCAATTTCCCTTTTCTTTCATGGACATATGCATCTTTAGTTTTTCAGCAGTAGTGGTGTTCTAGGTCTCTTTTCCATACAGTAACCTTAGTAAGTTATTTGTATTAAAAAGAGGGGATTTCGCAATTATGTAAAGCATGGGAACAGTAAAAGAGTTTTGAGTTTCTCTAAAGTGTCACATCAGACTTTCATTTCTGCTTTTCCAAACATCTTCTCTGGTCCCCTTTACAAACTAATGACTTTCCTGTGGTATCTTTCATATTTCTGTAGCCTCAAGATGTCCTCAGATGTCCTTCTGATGCTACAACAAGACCACAGATTTTGCCTATCTTACATGGCATTGATAATTTCTTCCCCTATTTAAGGTATCATTGGTAAGATGCCACACATACTTATATTTGCCATGTGTCTTGCATTAGTCTTTGGATAATTTGCTATTTTAATTTTTCCAAGATAATTATGTTTTAGAAATTTCAATAATACATCATTACAGAAATATTTGTTTATGTTTGTTTATGTCCATGTGTGGGTACTGCTGATTACAACAATGTTGGGGAATTCCTGAGATGAAACCTCTCACCAGGAATACAGACTGAAAACTTGTCTCTTACTTAGAATCTTTAAGAGTTGTCAGGGCCAGTGATAAATCAAGCAACTTTCCCATCATCACCTAGAGAGCAATGTATCAGAAATTACGCCATTTTTTTTCTGATAACTAGATCAATCTTTTCTTCATTGTACTAAGCTGCCTCTCCAGCAGAACTAATATTGCTATAGAAGAGGTAACCTTTTATAATTACTATACATTTATAAAGTAACAACTAATGAAAGGCATTATGAGAAGAGTAACTGAATGGCACAGCAGAAAGAGTGTTGGACCCAGAGTCAGAAAGACTCATCTTCCTAAGTTCAAATCTGATCTGAGATACTTGCTAGCTGTGTAGACAATTCCCTTAACTCTGTTGTTTCAGTTTGTTCATCTATAAAATGAGCTAAAAAAGAAAATGGCAAACCACTCCAATGGTTTTCTCTACCAGCAAAACCCCAAAACAGGCTTATGAAAACTTAGACACAATTGAAAAATGACTGAACAGCAAGAAATAAAGATAAATACCTGAATTCCCATGTCTCTTAGCATGGCAAACAGCTAGAACACAAAGGGAGGGAAGAGATAAGAAAATGCCAATTATGTTTATTGCTGTTTTAAGGTATTGCCTGGATGAAGGACAAGCTAAGCATATTCATGAAAATACTTTACTTAATCAGAAATCAGTATTTCAGATAAATCAAACTCAGAAGTAAAAAAAAAAAAAAGATAAGCCGTCTGAGACTTGATTTTCAAGAATTGGCTCAGTGCCCATATGCTAAAAAAAAGAATCCCCCCCCCCCCAAAAAAAAACCCGAGTAATACTTTCTTCTTTTAATCCTCATTTAGGGATATATTGACTGCCATTTGTTCTAAGATTATGGCCAATTTTGTTTTTCTTTTTTCCCAGATTATAGAAAATCAGATGTAACCTGCCTTGTAGAGGGTAAAGGTGGACTATTCGACAGATGTGTAAAGGGAATAAAAAAAGGGATAGTTGAAAGCTTCATAGTGAACCAGGAAAACCATAAAGTCCAAGAATGCTCTTAGAGTACAGGGCAATCATGGATCAGTGGCACCTTGATTTAATTAGACAGTTAAGTGTGAAATCTCTATTGTACTTTAAGTTGTAGAGATATTTGATGATGATACAAACAAAATAGAGAAGCATCATTGTCAGTTTAAAGCATCATCTAGATACTTTTAAAAAATGTTTATGTAATAATGATCTAAAAATAAACCACACACACACACACACACACACACACACACATACACACACACACCAGAAGTGGCCAAAGTGGCCAAGCTCAGTTATCTGAGAAATTTACTGATTTTGAACATCTCATTTGAAAATGATCCTAGGTAAGGACAATGTTTCTTGATGTATGTGTATGTATTGTGTTGGTCTGAATAGAGGTTGAATCCCTCCCTACCCCCCACATACCCACATACAAACTGATTTGTATAAAACCTGAATCCTGACTATGATTCAACATATTTGACTAGATTTATAGATTCATAGGTATAGGGATTTTCAGATGAAGGAATTCTCTCTATCAATGAAGATGGGCAATTATTCTCTCATACAGTCTGAGAGATTTTATCAAGAAATTGAAAGTTTATAACCTGCCTGGGGACATATAGTAAGTATGTGTTATGGAAAGGACTTAAACCCAGGTCTTTTTCTTTCCAAGGTCATCTGTCTAGCACTGCTAGATAAATGGAGAGAGGAGGAGAAGGGAGGTAGAGGGTGAAATGAGGAAGAGAGAGAGAGAGAGGGAGGGAAGGAGAGAGAGAGACAGAGACAGTTACAAAGACAGAGACAGAGAGAGAGAGACAGAGACAGGGAGGGAAAGAGAGAAAGAGAGAAAGAGAGAGAGATAGATAGATAGAGAGAGAGAGAGAGAGAGAGAGAGAGAGAGAGAGAGAATTTCTGAAAGAATATATACTCTATCCCATTAGTAATAGTTATATGCATATAGTTTATTTCATTTCAGAGAGTTCAAAGTTTTGGGATATGCCTCTATGTGAATCAATATATTATATAATATGTACGACCAAGAGATTGGAAGTACATATGTGTTCATATACATATAAATTTGTGAGTGTAAATGTATGTAAATACCACATTTATCTGTTAGTCTGTGTCATTTAAAGCATCTATATATGAACAGTCATGTAATTATTATTTCTTTTGTATGTTTTCCCTAGATCATTTCTGATTCATACAACTCATGTCAGCTGATATAACAATATTCTCTTGATAATTTTGCTCTGTGAGTTATTAATCCTAATGACCATCCAAACAATTCCACAGAGTATGGCATTTTGGCTAAATTGGTACTAAAGCCATTTAGCATAAACTAATTAAAATTTGGATGTCCTTCACGAATACTCTATGTGACTGATGAGCTTAAAGCTCTATCATCATTACAAAGTACATTACTTTCATGGATTTGGTTTATAAAGCATTCGATGGCCATTTATTATGTTTTCATGATATATTTGGTGATATATTTGTTCTATTTAAGAGGAAATCACAGCTTTTTTTTTAATTATATGAGAGAAACTAGAATTTTAGCTCAATTCTCCACTTTTATCCCAGTCACTACAATCTTCTCTTCCATTCATTGTGTCCTCAAATATAACCTGCTTTTTCCACAATTTATGCCTCTTTCCCAGTTAGTGCCAAGAGATATTCAAACATATAATGACAGAGGTAGAATCATTACAGTTTTATGGAATGTTCTGGTAGAGGTTGATGGGATAGAAATTTACAATCACAAAACAGACAAATGACTCTCTCCCTCAGTTCATAGCAAAAGAAACTCTCATGAGGGAGTTTGGGCAAGTGACCATTAGAGAGGGGTGTCCCTTTGCCAGCATTCTTATTGTCAATATCATAGCAAATATGTATTCCTAAGCCTAAATTTAGGAAAACAAGTAAAGAGATTTTTTATTTTCTCTCGTCTCTCTAGGGTCCCTTTGCTCATACCTTTCTAGATGAAAAATTATGTATTTGACTAGTTACATTTTAGCCTTCAGCCCATGTGCAAGTTATTGAAATTTTAAGGGGAAAAGGGCTGCTAAGAATGTAAGTATGGGAAAGGCACTCAAAGATCTTCAAATTCATTTCCTTTATTACCTCTTCCACCACAGCCCATTTTAGAGCAGAAGAAATGGGGCTCAGTGACTAGAGCTCCAGCCCTGGTCATGGGAGCATCATCTGAGTTCAAATCTGGCCTCAAATCTGTGGCTCTGAGAAAGTTGCTTAACCCTGATTGCCTCCAAAGGGAAGAGGAGGAGAGGAACAAATGGGGTACAATGGGGTCAAAAAGAAATGGGATCAAGCTTTGACACCCATTCATTTTTCTAAGTTTAATCTTGATTATAGCACAGAGATTTCAAATAGATTGTAAATCAGTCAAGTTCTCAGGGTATTGAAACTTGTGAGCTCCATCTCTTAAATAAATTTCTTAATCTTTCATGACCAATAGCAATGTTATATTGCAATATCACATTTTCACTTGGAAATATTCATGATTCTGGAAAATTCTACTTCTTGGTATAAACATATGTTTATAAAAGTCTATCATTCCCTGAATAGAGATAAAATTTCCAGGTACCTTAGAAATATCTCCCCTCCCCAACACTTTAAGGGAATGAATGTAGGAACATTTTGCTGTCTGATGAAGATGCTCAGATATTAAGGGCTCATTTGGACTTCTGACAGTGGTTTTGTAACATCCTTGAATGAAAAAATATGTTTAATTAAGGTAAATTACTTCCTCCCTCTCAAACTTCAGTCCTGTATGTTTTGTATTTTTTGCCTAGTATTTTTTCTTCAATAAAGTGCTACATTTTACTAGTCTTCTTGATATTATTCCAACTTAATTAATTCTAACTTATTCCAACATATTAGAAAGGCATGAATAAGAATCCACCAATTGTTATGGCCCTCTAAAATTCTTTGCTTGATTTACGGGGATTAATTAGACTATTTGCAGCAATAAATTGTCAGTTCTTGGTGGTTTTACTTATTCATTTTAAAGGACTTTCTGTTTTGGTGCAATTTATTCATTGTGGGCTTGAATTATCCTAGAAGTACTTAACTTCTTTTCATCAACAGTTGCCTCAGTGTATTTAACATTCATTGAAGTGTGCTCTTTAAAAGCTACAAATTTTGCACATTTTATAGGAAAAATATGCAGTCTTAAAAACCGTAGAATTAAAAACACAACAAGATGGAGAAATGCAGCATGTGTTCATCACAGGCAAACCAGTAATCAATTGACAGAAAACAAAAGAAGTTTGGGTGGGGGTGGGGGAGCACAATAAATTTTCCATAAGTTAAGGTAAGTGTAATGTCAATAGGAAAAACCAACTCATATGGTTGCAATCACAAATGGAAATCATATGAAAGTTACTATTTAATTCATGTCACCTGTATGCAACTGCAGACTGTAGAAGCTAGGTCTTCTGCTTTGCAAACAGGCATTTCTTCTGCTATGAATACTGTCAGAGGATCATACAAACATTTACATAGTTCAAGTATATTACATGATTGTCATCATTCAGATATATTAAATGATTATAGGATAAAATAATAACATACATTTATATAGTCTTAGTTATGAGGATAAAATGAAATGAGTAGAAAATTATTTAAAACTTTAAATCAACATACAGATCTAAGCTATTATAATTATTAAGAATCTACTCACTCTCATTTATCTGTCTTTAGCCTTTTATAAAAGAATTTGTCTTAGGGAAAATGTAACCACAAAATTTCACAGATTTGAAGCTTTTGCTGAAGCCAAATGGAATCAGACTTTACATTTCATTTACTTTAAGAATAAGGATAGTAGATTAGATTTGCATTCAAGAGACATGTGTTCAAATGTCAGCCTTAACACTCATGTTAAGTTCTTTTACTTTAGTTCTTTTACTTCTGTGAGACTTACCTTTCTCAGCTACATAATATAATTAATTATCTATGCACTGATATTCTCAGTGGACTTTTTTGTAGAGAGAGTTCAGTATGAGTATTAAACCATTATTATAAATGGGAGAAATGGGAAAGATTTGTGCCATGAATCCAGATGACCTTTTTATGTTGCCACATGGGCTTTTAGTGTGGATAATGCAGGGATGTTGCACCCTTTGACACCTGCTCTATAATTAAATGAAACTGTAACATAACTAATCATTCCCTTATCTACACTTCCTTCTTTAAATGAAAGCTACCATCAACAGTAAAGACATTGAATGTAATTAAATAAAGCTGTGCTATATAAGCAAAAGCCAACATGAAGAGCAGAGAGAAAGGATGAATATGTACATGAATTGATGCAGAGTAAAGCTAACACCATCAGAAGAACAATATACACAAATTGGGGAGGGGTGGGAAGGAATGATAAAAGAAAAATGAACTTTGATTAATTGTAATTAACAATCTCAAACTCAGAAAAAATAATTATGAATAAATTACTCTACTATAGGTATAAAGGTGAAGGGCTATGGACGTGGAATGTGGCATACTTGGTCATATGTGTTCGATGTATCAAATGATTTTTTTTTCTTATGCTATATATACAACGTTGGGAATGCTGTGTTATAATATAATGGAAAGCCTACCAGAAAATTATTATAGTATAAAAACAAATAATATCAATATAACTTTGAAGTAATGATAAAGAGATCATAGTCTTAAAGTATATCAACATGTAACAATGATAATTTAAACTTTTTTCATGTTTTTTTTTCCCTTCTTTCTTGACATTCTTAACATTAAGAATTTTTGGAGAGAAGGCCTAAATTGAATAAATTGTCTGATACTTTACGTCTGAAATTCAAATAAAAGAAGACATTCAAGTCATTCAATAGTTTATTATTTATTATTTAAGTTTACTCTTTAAGGAAATTTACTTAGCTATAGCATACAAAGGACACATAACACATTTAGATACAGCACTCAGATCTGGTACAAGTAGACCATATTGTTTTCTATAGAAACTCATTGGTGAGCAGAGAAGGATGGGGTAACTCTCATGGTTTTGGGACATCCACCAAGTCTGAAGGATGAGATGTCAAGTAAAGATGGCTTTTTAAGCTCTCAGAAGAGTAGAAAACTGTCAATAAAAACTAAAACTGAGACCACCACATAATGACATCTACAGCTAGATAATTTGAGCCTTAGTTTTTTTGACTAATCAAGTCTTGGTTTCACTTTCCTTGCTTTTTTTTTTTTTTTAGTGTTGTTGTTGATAGGAAATGAGCTACCCTAAACTATGACATAATCAAATTGATTCTGTATCATCTTTTAACTAATGCTATTTACAGCTAATTAAATTTATCCTATAACTCCATAAATCATGGTTCTTTGTTTCCAAATGTATTTGTGAAATTCAGCTGCTCTCCCATTCCTATTAAAAGCACTAGAGAGCATATGAATAAAGGGAAGTTTCCATAAAATAATAAGCAGTATCTGTCTAAAACTTTCATCAAGCATTATATGCAATGGAGATAAGCTAGATGCATTTCCAATAAGATCAGGGATGAAACAAAGATGTCCATTATCACCACTATTATTCAATATGGTACTAGAAATTCTAGCTGTATCAATTAGAGAAGAAAAAGAAATTTAAGGAATTAGAATAGGCAAAGAATAAACTAAGTTATCACCCTTTGCAGATGATATGATGATATACTTGGAGAATCCCAGAGATTCAAGTAAAAGACTACTTGAAGTAATAAACAACTATGGCAAAGTTGCAGGTTACAAAATAAAACCACACAAATCTTCTCATGTCTATATATTACTAACAAAGTCCAAGAGCAAGAGATAGAAAGATAAATCCTATTTAAAGCTAGAGTAGACACTATAAAATATTTGGGAACCTACCTGCCAAAATAAATCCAGGAACTATATGAACACAATTATAAGATACTTTTCACACAAATAAAGTCAGATCTAAGTAAGTGGAAAAACTTCAGTTTCTCTTGGGTAGGCTGAGCCAATATAGTAAAAATGACAATTCTACCTAAATTAATTTACTACCATACCAATCAAACTATCTGATAATTATTTTCTAGAGCTGGAAAAAGTAATATCAAAATTCATCTGGAAAAACAACAGGTCCAGAATAACAAGAGAACTAATGAAAAGAAATGCTAGGGAAGGTGGCCTAGCTCTACCAGATCTCAAATTGTATTACAAAGCAGCAATTGTCAAAACCCCTTGGTACTGGTTAGGAAACAGAAGGATAGACAAGTGGAATAGGCTAGGTACTCAAGACACATCAGGCAATGAACATAGCAATCTACTGTTTGATAAACCCAAGGACACCAGCTTCTAGGATAAGAATTCATCGTTTGACAAAAATTGTTGTGAAAACTGGATAAAAGTATGGTGGAAAATTAGCATAGACCAATGCCTGACACCATATAAAGTCCAAGAGGTACATGATCTAGGTATAAAAACTGATACTATAAACAAATTAGTGGAGCAAGGAATAGTGTATTTATCAGATTTATGGAGAAGGGAAGAATTTTTGACTAAAGAAGAGATAGGAAGCATAATGAGGTGCAAAATGAATAATTTTGATTGTATGAGACAGAAAAGGTTTTGCACAACCAAATCCAATGGAACCAAGATTAGGAGGGAAGCAGAAAACTGGGAATTTTTACAACTAGTGTCTATGATAAAGGCCTCATTTCTGAAATATATAGAAAACTGAGTCATATCTACAAGAATACAAATCATTCCCCAATTAACAAATGGTCAAAGGATATTAACAGGCAGTTTTCAGAGGAAGAAATAAAAGATATCTATAGCCATATGAAAATATGCTCTAAATCACTATTGATTAGAGAGATGAAAATCAAAACAGTTCTTGAGATACTACATCACATGTATCAGATTGGCTAACATGACAGAACAGGAAGCTGATAAATGTTGGAGAAGATGTGGGAGAGTTGGAACACTAATTCATTGTTGGTGGAGGTATGAGCTGATCTAACCCTTCTGGAGATCAGTTTGGAACTATGCCCAAAGGGCTACAAAAATATGCATACCCTTTGACCCAGCAATATTGCTTCTAGAACTGTATCCCCAAGAGATCATAAAAATGGGAAAGGGTTCCACATGTACAGAAACATTTATAGCAGCACTCTTTGTGGTGGCCAAAAACTGGAAATCAAGGGGATGCCCATCAATTGGGGAATGGCTGAATAAATTATGGTATATGCATGTAATGGAATACTATTGTGCTATAAGAAATGATGAACAGAAAGACTTCAGAGAGGCCTGGAAAGACCCACATGATCTAATGCTGAGTGAAAGGGGAAGAACCAGGAGAACTTTGCACACAGCAACAACCACAGTGTGCAATGACTTTTTCTGGTAGACTTAGAACTTCATTGCAATGCAAGGACTTAAAAAGTTCCCAGTGGTCTTTTAAGTGGTCTTTAATATCTTCCACATCCAAAAAAAGAACTATGGAATTCAATCACAGATTGTAGCAGATCATTTTCTTTCATATTATGTTTTGGTTTGTTATATGATTTCTCTCATTCTTTTTAATTCTTCTATATAACATGAATATGGTGAAAATGCATTTAATAGGAAAGTAAGTGTAGAACCTATATAAAATTTTATGCCATCTCAGGGAGGGAGGGAGGGGGAGGAAGAAAAAGAAAAAAATTTAGGTTGTATGGTAGTGATTGTGGAACACTGGAAATTAATAAATAAATAGATAGACAGACAGATGGATAAATAAATAAATAATGAAATTTTTAAAAAAAGAAAAGAAAAAAAAGAAATTCAGCTCATTTGTAATAAGTTTAGAAATCCAGGTCTCTAGCTAATCATTGTTCTATTCTTGCCTCAAGAAAATCTCTCACCCTTGAGGGAGGTGAATGGATACAAGCTCTTGTAAACAATCATAACTTTTTCTCTGCCTATGAAATACTAGTCTTTGTTCTGTACTCCTCAACACTATAAAAGAAAGATATTCCCCTAATCAGGGTCTTAGTTTTCCTGAGGAAGCTGAGTTCCTATTCCTTAGTAAACATGTACTTTACTAAGAAATTGATTGTGCTTGGAACTTTGTGTTCAGTTTACTTTAATTTTAACTTAAACCTACATAACAGTGGGTCTGAGGAGGTGATCTGATGTATTACAAAAGAGTTGACTACTTTTAAGGGGATACTGCTTTCTGAGTGACCACTTGCGGACATCAAGTTTAGCTACAAAATAAGGTGTTTCCTATATATGTATTTCCCAGATTGGTGACCTTTATAGGATAGTGAAATTTTTTTGGATTTAGGTGCATAAATTCATTTTAACTTAAACACTGTAGATATGAAACTTTCTAAAATGAATTGTCCACTTCTGACTCATCTCAAAGAGAGAATACTATACAAAACCTAATCATTTCCTGAGGACTCAGGGTCATGACCAGGAACACATTCTATTTTGCAATGTAGTAATTCAGTGATATTTCTATGCTTTTTTATAGTTTTGTCTCTTCCCTCAACTGTCAGCTGTCACTCCAAATTTCAGTGCATTCATGCTAATTGAATGTCTTACTTTATACACAACTGTCAAGTGAGAGTTAAGGGAGGACTCTACACCTGGCCTACAAATTGTGTGAGCTTCATAAAACTCCTCTTTCTCATTTTTCAGGAGCCAGCTCAATTATGGAACTCATTTTATGGCACTTTGAATGAACACATGTTTGGTGTTTCTCCTTCCCTTCACTAAACTTTAAAGGTGGCATTTCTGTGCAATTAACCGACTGCTTTGCTCTTCAAAGTTCTGCATTTAGGTCTACGTATATCACTTCTGTATATGCCCCTTAGACACAAGTGAAATAATCCTAGCTTGTCACTGATGCATCTGCCCTCAAAACTAGTTGTATCATTGGTAAATCAGTCTTTCATGGCAAATGAAATAGATAGAATCTCAGAATGGGAAGAGTCTTTCTTCCAAATTATAGCTAGACCAGAGTATTCTGTGCCAACTTTTTAAGGTTAGTTTGGCTCTTTCTAAAGAATTAGAATAAAGAAGAACACAATTCCTGAGCTAGATCATTTTACCTTGGGACAACTCCTATTTTTAGAAAGTTTCTCCCCCTTCACCCCTGACCAGGCATAGTTCAATTCAGACTCTGTGGAATTACTACTAACTGCTACTTCTATCCTCTAAATACAAGAAGGAAAACATATAATCCTTCTCTGACTTGGAAGCTCTTCAGATAGCATAGAATAACTGTCAAGTCTTCCCAATCCAAGTCTTCTCCACAGAAGACTAATAATCCTCAGATTTTATTTTATTTGTTTTATTTTGTCTTTTTTCCTTGCCAAAGCTCATTTGACATAGTTTTCAGACCTTTCAAGATGTTTACCATTTTCCTCTGGACAAGCTCAATATTGTCCATTTCTTTTCTAAACTCCCAAGTAAAGAATTGTACAGACAAATCTAACTGTGTTCTGACCAGCAGACAGTAAAAGTGACAATTACCTTCCCAGAAATAATGTATATCATGCTCTGATGATAATTTTTTGGATTCTGTAAGAAATTGTTGACTCATATTGATCCTTCATTCCACTAACCACTCAACCCCAAGTCATTTTTTGACAAATTGTTCTCACCTTATTTTCTCACGTTGGATGTTTTCAGTTAACTATTTGCTCATTGCCTGTTCGTGACTTGGCATTTGTATCAAATAAATTTCATCTGACTACATTCAGTCCATTTCCCCAGCTTAACAACTTCATAACAGTATAAATAAATAGAACAAAAGCAGGTCAAGCTGACACTGTCATCATCATTGCCATGACGGTTAGTGTTAGAAAAGAGCTAAGGAAATTAAACTTTCTCCCTTCTCTGTAGAAGTAGGGGACTATGCCTATGGAATACCAAACACTTGGTAAATGATTTGTTTGGTTTTCTTGAAATGCTCCCCTCCCCTTCCCTTCCCTTCTCTTTCCATTTTTTTTCCCACAAGGAATGGTTCACTGGGTAGATGAAAGAAGAGGGAAAATTTGATACAAAAACAAAAGATACTAATATATTTAAAACTAATATGATTTATACTTTCATTTGACCCAATGACAATATGTGGGACAAAATACTATGTGGTGGACTCTCTACTGGATATCTCCATTCACACTGACAACTCTCTATAAATTACAATTCCTTGGATCTTATTGTTCAACAAATTTTTAATTATAATCCTAGGTTGTTATTATGAACCTTTTGCCTGGTTCAAGTTTTCTTCCCTACAGGCCTGTATGTCCTTGGTATGTCTGTTTATACTTGTACAAATCTTAGTACTCCTTTGGGAGAAAAGCACTAGATGAAGTACCAGGAAACAGATGTGAGTAAAGTATGTGGGGAGGAAATGCACATGGACCACAAAGAAAAGAAACCGTTGTGTAAAATGACCTTCTTTATCACAGTTCCTGCTTAAAAGAAGGGGGCAGGGAAGAAATAATACAATAAGAGGTCATGTTTCCTAGAGATAGATCTGATGTCTACGCATTTACTCTCTGAGAAAGAAATGGTCAAACGTAACACCTGAGGAGCATTGCTTCTTCATTTCTTTCACAGCAGTCACTTTAAAGGCAGTTTTTTTGTTTGTTTTGTTTTTTTTGGTTTTTTGTTTGTTTGTTTCATGACTCAGGAGAGAAGTCAGTCAACAAGCATTTATTAAGTGTTTATTATAAACCGTGTGTTGGGTCAATTGTTAGGGATGTAAATAAAGGCAAAAAAGAATCCTTGTTCTTAGAGAGTGTACAGTCTAACGGGGTGAGAGTGGGGTAAACAGGTATGTACATAGGGACTTAAAAATAAATGTAATGTAAGGGAAGGGAATCTGAGTGAAGAAAGACACTAGCAGCTTGAGGGACAGGCAAAAAACTATTACAAAAAGTAGGATTCAAGTTGAGCCATGAAGAAAGCTAGGGATATTTATTTCTATCACTTTAGATGAGTTATTGTACCTTTGTGGCCTGCAATTTTCTTAATCATAAAATGAAATTATAAAAAGAAGACGACTTCTACCACACCTTTCAGATTTATTTAAATGTTGCATTATATATATTTTAATTTGTTGTATTAAACATTTCTTATTTAATTTTATTCTGGTTCTAGTAGAAATGAGGAGTTTTCTAGGTTTTTTGGTGCAGGCCTCAACGCCTCTGATATATATCATAGGTACAGAAAAGACATATTTTCAAACACAACTAATTTACTAATTTTTTTTCCTTTGAAACTTATGGTTACAAGGAAAGTTAGTTAATGGAGGGGGAATGGGAGAGATAGTGAGAGTGGAGCAAAAAAAATCAATATGACAACACACGCAGAAGTGTAAAAAAATTCAGGTGACAAAAAGCAGGACAATATTGGTATACACTTTTAAAACAAAAACAAGCTGTATATAAATAGAGGTTCCCAGTTTCTTTTAATTTTATATGGAAATATTCTTTGTTTATTTGTCCAGTTCATCATAAAAATTTAAATAGAAAATAAGTTCTTTTTTTTTCCCCAAAAGCTTATGCTTCTACGTGTACCTTTGATTTAATTCCCTCCCAACTTCTCCATGAAAGTACTCTCGCTGCCATCTCTCTCTTTAATCTTTCATTCTTTCCTATCTGCTGGTTCTTTGCCTCCTGAATACAAAAACACCCACCTCTCCTTGCACCTTAAAAAAGCCCTTACAAGATCCTACCACTACTACTACATGTTGCCCTATCATTTACTTATCCTCAGTTAAACAGAGAAAAGCCCTCTGTATTCAGAGCCTGCATTTCCTTTCCTTTCCTATACTATAGGTCACTTTAAAACGTAGTCAGGGGGACTACCCTTTAATAGAAAAGAGGAAAAAAAATAGATAAATCATGGTGGGAGGGGCAGGAGCTTCAGGGATGTTGTTTGCAAAAGAAGCTGTTACTATTGTCATACACTCTAAGCAGGAGGGTCCAAAAACTGGCTACCATACCAGCAGAAGAGTATGGATATTAATAATATATATAATGTGTATATCTGATTATTATATATCTGTTCTTCAGTATCTGATTTTATACACACACACACACACACACACACATATATATATAAAATTACCTACTGGAAAGGAAACAGGAATAGGAATATTTGAATTGCATTTGGGAAATTGCAAAGTTTCTGTAACACCCTCTAACTTCTCCCTGCAAGAGACTCACTTTTTTAAATATCCATGATCTTCTGCTAGTGTAGTAGTCAAGTCAATGACACTATGGTACTGAAAAGAATGAAATTAAGAATTATAAAAAAGCCAATAGCGGTGAACAAGCTGCAACACATACATAACTCAGAATTATAAGAGCAAGATAGAACAAATCAAATTAAAGAAATATATGACCAAAAAAAGAAGGTGATGAGCTAGTCACATGCAGAGAGTGAGGGATAATTACTAGACAGCCCGTACTGTTCTTGCTTTGTCTTTTTTCTAGTTAACTAATTTATGCTCTCTTTTTTTCCACTGCCTTATATTTAAAAAGAAAAACAGGATCCCTATAGCAAATATACATCACCCATCAAGACTACACAGAAAGACATTAATGATCAGAGTGGGAATTTTTAATCTAATGCTTCTCTTTCATGGGATGGGTAGCATTTCTGGTGTCCTGGAATGATTACTGATCAGTGCATTGAGAAGAGTTCTTAAACCTTTCAAAATTGTTTGACTCTATACAATTGTGAATGTATTAAATATTCTCCAGGTTCTGCTCACTTCATTCTGCATCAGGTGATACAATGGGCTTCTTGTGAAAGTATAAAGTTTGTTTGATTTTCAATACTAATATATTTTATTAATGACTTGTAGTGCTTTTCATATGGATCTTTCTAATTTGAGTCTTGTTTTGCAAAATTCTTATAGTAAAAAAAAGTATCTTTTTTAAATTATTTGATAATGAGGGTGGGGGGTGGAGGATTGGAGAGGTCAGGACAGATTACTTTTTCATGCTCAAGCAAACTGTTTAACATCATCCTTCTACACTATTAATAGCCAGCATTTCTATAGCTCTTTAAAATCTACAATGTGTTTTGCAAGTTCCCACATTTGACACAACTTTGTGAGATGGGCAGGATTGCATCTCAGTACTCTGGTAATAGAAACTGGTGACCAGGGCAGGGGCTAGGGACCCTTAGGGTTGGTGACCAGTAGGAGTCCAATCTTTGAAGCCTTCTTTCTTCTTACTGCGAGTAGAGAACTGGACATCTCATGAATGTATTCCTTTACCTCCTCTCGCTGCTCAGCTGAATCCACAGACTTCCTCTGGGATATGGCCTGAAGCAGAGGAAAGAGGCTGCCCTCCCCAGTACGTCCAGGGGTGCTGGTTTATATCCTGACAAGCCAGAGTGACACAACTGGCTCTTCATACAAAGGAAAGGGCCAAGAAGAAACCGGGCCTGAAAATGCCCTCTGTTCCAGCCCCATCCCCACCCCCATCTGAGGCCCAAAAGGAAGGTGCTTTCCAGGTTTTTAAGTTTATTATCCTGTCATATGATGAGCCCCACTCCCTTACTCGTATTCCTAACCATCTAATCTACCACACAGAGTGGTAAATAGGGTAGAGTACTTTGCATATTGGATCAGGGTACAAAAATTCTAAGGGATTATATCCTTTTTATGGTATTCTTAGAAGTGCTGAATGCATGCAAGTGTCACCCTGTCCTCACCACCCTACTCTCTCACCTCAAACTAGAGTTCTCTAACCATATCAGTTCTCTCCTGGGGTCTGTATCCTCAAATCTTTTTCCTCCTTCTCCCTTTTGTACTGGGGCAGTTATGGGGCAGACTCACTAAGGTATAAGCCATCCCATCTCCTGCAAACCATGGCTGATTGTGCAAGGTTAAGCATATTGCTGTCAAATACCATTTCCATGCTATTAGTCTATTACTGCCACCCAGTATTGTATTGTCTTTTAAATAACAAGATAGTCCCTTTTTCAAGTCTAATTTTTTTATCATCCTGACTTTTGAATTGTTATACACTCAAAGAAACACACATACAAAATCATTACACTTCATACACAAGCATCTTGGTGTCATCCCTTACACTCAATTATGAAAGTGGTCCGGGAAAGGAGCCAAGATGGTGGAGTAGAAAGATTCACATATGCTAGCTCCGAACCCACAGCCCATAAAATATCTGTAAAAAAGAACTCCCAACAAATTCTGGAGCAGCAGAAGCCACAAAACAATGGAGTGGACAAGATTTCTGTTCCAGAGAGCCCTGAAAACCTGCCGCAAAAGGTCCCTTGTGCCCTGGGCCCAGAGCAGAGCCCAGCCCTGCCTTGGCCACACAGCGCTGAGAGGAGCAGAGTCGAGCAGGCTTCAGGGACAGAATCTCCAGTGGCCCCATGGGTCCCTCCACCCACGGGTGCCGGGGGTGAGTGAGAGAGTCTTTTTGGCTTGCCAGGAGGGGACCAGGGTGTCTCCATGACTTGGGCCCCCTCAGGAGGCAGCAGCGGACAGGGGCTCCTAGAGCAGGCAGGAGCTCAGATCCATTGTTGAAGGTCTCCACATAAAGCCCCTGAGAGAACTAAGCCCTGAGTGGCGGCCCTGCCCCCACCTGAGCACCTGAACTTAATCTCACACTGAATAGCACCCCTGTCCTCGCCCAAAGCCCTGAGTCTGGGAAGCAACATTTGAATCTCAGACCCCAAGCACTGGCTGGGAGGATCTGGAGGCCAAGTGGGTATGAAGAGGATGCTCAGAAGTCAAGCCACTGGCTGGGAAAATGCCCAGAAAAGGGAAAAAAAATAAGACTATAGAAGGTTACTTTCTTGGTGAACAGGTATTTCCTCCCTTCCTTTCTGATGAGGAAGAACAATGCTTACCATCAGGGAAAGACATAGAAATCAAGGCTTCTGTATCCCAGCCCACCCAGTGGGCTCAGGACATGGAAGAGCTCAAAAAAGATTTCGAAAATCAAGTTAGAGAGGTGGAGGAAAAACTGGGAAGAGAAATGAGACAGATGCAAGTAAAGCATGAAAAGCAGGTCAACACCTTGATAAAGGAGACCCCCAAAAAATGCTGAAGAAAATAACACCTTGAAAAATAGGCTAACTCAATTGGCAAAAGAGGTTCAAAAGGCCAACGAGAAGAATGCTTTAAAAAGCAGAATTAGCCAAATGGAAAAGAAAGTTCAAAAGCTCACTGAAGAAAATAGGTCTTTCAAAATTAGAATGGAACAGATGGAGGCTAATGACTTTATGAGAAACCAAGAAATCACAAAACAAAACCAAAAGAATGAAAAAATGGAAGATATTGTGAAATATCTCATGGGAAAAACAACTGACCTGGAAAATAGATCCAGGAGAGACAATTTAAAAATTATGGGACTACCTGAAAGCCATGATCAAAAAAAAGGGCCTAGACATCATATTTCATGAAATTATCAAGGAAAACTGCCCTGAGATTCTAGAACCAGGGGGCAAAATAAGTATCCAAGGAATCCACAGATCATCGCCTGAAAGAGATCCAAAAAGAGAAACTCCTAGGAGCATTGTGGTCAAATTCCAGAGTTCCCTGGTCAAGGAGAAAATATTGCAAGCAGCTAGAAAGAAGCAATTCAAGTATTGTGGAAATACAATCAGGATAACACAAGATCTAGCAGCTTCTACAGTAAGGGATCAAAGGACATGGAATAGGCTATTCCAGAAGTCAAAGGAACTAGGACTAAAACCAAGAATCACCTACCCAGCAAAACTGAGTATAATACTTCAGGGGAAAAATTGGTCTCTCAATGATATAGAGGATTTTCAAGCATTCTTGATGAAAAGACCAGAGCTGAAAAGAAAATTTGACTTTCAAACACAAGAATGAAGAGAAGCATGAAAAGGTAAACAGCAAAGAGAAGTCATAAGGGACTTACTAAAGTTGAACTGTTTGCATTCCTACATGGAAAGACAATATTTGTAACTCTTGAAACTTTTCAGTATCTGGGTAGTTGGTGGGATTACACACACATATGCACACACACAAACACACACACACATGCGCACACACACAGAGACAGCACAGAGTGAATTGAATAGGATGGGAACATATCTTAAAAAATGAAATTAAGTGGTGAGAGAGAAATATATTGGGAGGAGAAAGGGAGAAATGGAATGAGGCAAATTACCTCTCATAAAAGAGGCAAGCAAAAGACTTTTTAGTGGAGGGAAAAAAAAGAGGAGGTGAGAGAAAAATATGAAGTTTACTCATCACATTCAACTAAAGGAAGGAATAAAATGCACACTCATTTTGGTATGAAAACCTATCTTACAATACAGGAAAGTGGGGGATAAGGGGATAAGCAGGGT